>NW_024039129.1:182500-782500 GCF_016077235.1 Cyprinodon tularosa | reverse complement strand
GTTTACCCTTTAAAAACTGCAAGAGCTTTAGAAATTAGGTCCATATAACCTTTCTTTACATTCTGACAGACAATCCTGACCTTAAATATTTCCTTTTTTTATGTTTTTTTAACAAACTTTAAGTTTGTGTTGTGTGAATTCACATCATTACAACCATTTATGTCCAACATATTTTGTAGTCCAATATAATTGGTTGAAACTTTCACCAGCAATTTTTAGATTGCTCATTATAAAATATAATAAGAGCCAGGAAAAAACAAAGCCAATCTATAAAAACTAGGTATAATCTTCTGTAGGAGTTGTAATGCTTTCCTAATGGAATACACTAATGTCAGATATGGCCTCAGTTGATGTAATTGTTGTGTTTGAGCTGGTTTACATCTTGGCCTTTGGGTCAGTGGTGTTCAGGTTCCCCTCGGCGATAATATTTGCAAAACACATTAACTCTGATATTAGATCAAGGCTTATTAAAAACCATGACCTTCACAGGGCTTGGCTCATGGCAGTTAAATTAAATTAAATTCTCTTCAAACATTAAACAAGCAGCATCTGACCGCAATACTAGGGCATTACATATAAAAGCACACACGCACACACCTGCATCGCTATGCTTTACTATGTATATGAGGTCTTTGTATTGATTTCTATTTATTTTTCACTCATTTCTTTGGCCTAACCCAGATCTTTTCCCTAACCCTGCCATATACCTAACCCTAAACTACACTCAATTCACACCTTTGTCCTAAACTGAAGCCAAGAACAGTATGTAAAAAGTGAGGACGCTTTTGCAAAGGTTTCTAGATTAATGAACAAGTTGTTATTTGTGAAAATGTTCAGCAGACCTGTAACCTTGTTTGGCTCCAAAATGGGTTTTGGTTATAGCTAAATATCTGTATTTTATTTAAAACTAGAAAGCTGTTAAGTATTTTTTTTTTACTATGGTCTGTGTTCTCTAAAATTATGGAGGCAAACAACTTGTTTAAGTAGTGTCAATTGCCCCTATATGCATGAAGGTAAAGCATGACTGGAAAAATGTGAGCTTTAGAAAAAAAATCTTAAGAAAATGCATATGCTTTAACAGTTTAAAGTTTTATCAGTGAGATATCTCTAAACAGCATTGATTTTCTATCATCATATATCCATTTTAGAACATTTCCCTTTCGATTGCATACATTATACAAAATGATATTACTCTGCAATTATTTTAAGGTGTTTTGGAGGTTGATGTCTTTATGTTTGGAAGCAAACCATCAAACTCAGGCTTTCATTTCAGAGTAGCTGCTAGAATCTGGGCTCATTATGTGAAGATTTATATGCTGCTTTGTATTTTAAAGGGGGAATGTAAGAAAGGATGTCTGAGCGCAGCAGCTTGAAAACCTAACAGACCAGTACCCTTCAACGAAGGGATTAAACATGCTTTGTGACGATCCCAGTCTGTCTGTTAATCACCACAGAAGAATAAACATTTTAAACAGCTGTTTAAATTCATGCTGTGTTGCTCATCAGTAACTATAAGCATGCAGACGTTCACCAGGTTCCAACAGCTGCAATCACTTTATACTAAAGAGACGTGCAGTGCTGGTGCAAGTCTCATGTTTTTACACAGAATCTGTTTTACTCTCTACTCTGTTTTGTTTTTTCTTTGAGGGGACCTATCATACAAAACATTTTTGCACTACTGTGCAAATTCTGTCATCCAGATCAATAAAACAAACTTAAATCTGAGGAAGCTGGACTGTCACTCATTTTTTCTGAAACAGTTTTGACATCCATCCAGTTTTTTGGGGTTTTTGGATTGTCTTCCATATAAGCCTTTTTTTTTCTCTAAATATTTGCACGTTTTTGTGTTTCCATTTGAGCCTTTAATTCTTCTTGAAAAAGTCTAAGTACTACAATAAACCATCCAGCTGTTTTTTAGCTATAGCTTAATGCTTTGTTGATGTCTGGATCCTGATGTAGACGTATCTTAAAATGACATCATAGGTCCCCTTTGATAGATAAAGGTTTTATTTGAATGCTGCTTCTAGCATGTTCTGGGTATCTTTGTCTGAAATTGTAATTCTGCATCAGTGAACTGAAATATTTTAAAATAATTTATTGAGTCAGTTTATTCAGATGAAAATAAAATATAAACACATAAATTCTCTAAATCAGCAAAAAACAAATAGGAAGTAAAAAATGGTCAAAGTATTTTGTTTTAGTTTATATGTTATACAGCAGAGGTCTTCAACAGGGGGTCCGCGACCCCTAGGGGTCCACTGAGGTACTGCATGGGGGTCATGAAAGTTTTTGTTGGTTTGACCTTTTTTTTTATATTTCCCTCCTGCAAAATTTTCCACTAATTGAAATTTTCTTAAATACACATTAACATGAATTCAACACACTGAAGTAAACAGATAAATGGAGGCAGAAGATGTCTTTCAGTCATCAATGCACACATTCAGTGACACACAGGAGCTCTTTCAAGCTGGGACCGTTTCATTCACAACACCTGTCCCATCAACCTGGAATCAGAATCAGAAACACTTTAATAATCCCAGGGCAAAATTACTTTTGTTACATTACTCCATTTGTAATAGACCAGTTTGATATAACACAATTTCATACAATGTAAAGGGGGTCCCCGCTCCATCTCACCATTAGTTTGGGGGTCCTTGGCCTGGAAAACGTTGAAGATCTCCCTTATACAGAGTTGGCATACCTCCACCATGTGTTGCAGAGATGGACTGTAGAAGCTTTATTTACATTCACTTTACTTTTTTCTCAGAATGTGCAGGGAAAAAGGCTGCATAAAACACAGCTTAATAAAGCAATATCTTCTCTGCAGTATTTGAGTTGACGAGTGCACATAGTCTGCATAATTTCATTGATTTGAAGAATATAATTGTCTTTTTTGCCATCAATAAAAGTTTACTTTCTAGTTTTCTACTTACAGTAACACATTCTTCAATGCTATTATCTGCATATAAAAACACGGCAATGATAAATGGTACAAAAACAACTTATAGGACATCAAATACGTTTTTATATTTTACAAATTATGGGCTGAAACCAGACTTGCAGATACTAATTAAGATATTTATTCAACATGAATGACATCATTACTTTTTCTTGAAGCCAAACTTGGGCAAAATGGCCGCTCTTTGATGTCATTAGATATTAACTTGAATAGGCTACAGCCTTTTTGTGAATTTAAAGTCATATTCACTAGAAAATGTAAATAAATAAACTGTTTATACATTGGCCTGATAGAGTGAATGCTTTTTGAAAATTTTTTGAACTTCACATCCAAGCTAATTGGTCTCTTTCCTGATCAGATGTTTGTTGTCATCAGGTGTTTGGAATAATCATGCATCAATTACACGATGAACACTATGTTATTAAGTCTCCTTTTGGCAGATAAATACTACTTTCAAGCTGTTTCTCTGTCTTCTGGTTCTGTTTATGTTGCTTAAACCAATGCAAGCAAATGATAGCTCCCTCAGATTTAACTCTCAGCTCTCCTCACAGAGCTGTAGCCGCGTGAAAGCAGGGTGAGACAGCTGTGGGTGACACAACAAACAATAAAGCGTGCTGTGAAATCTCCAGGTATTGAGCTCAAATGAAAATAAAGTGTCTGCTATGTTTATCTCAGCTTCTCAGCACCGTGGTAACCAGCAACCTTTGGTTTTATGTCTATTTCCTGGCGGTACACTGTTGATATTGTTCTGCTGTTTCTCCATTGATTCTTTCTTTAATATCATCTGTTGTTCTTTGACCTTTGGGTTTTAAACCTTTCAATTTTTTCTTCTGTGATATTGGTTTAATTTTCTCCTCTGAAATATGACCACACTGACTCTTTTTCTTCCGCCCTTCATTTCCTGAGACCTTTCTACCCTTGTCTCCCATGATTACGTGAAAGGATGGCCTCTTTTTTGTTACTTCAAGTCATTTCAGCAGCTCATGAAAAACTAGGGCTCGCAGCCCGGATGTAAAGTCAAGTGAGGAGGTTTATTTGGAAATCTCATGAATGTCAATGCTTCCCTGGAAATATCTGAATAATCTTATGTACTTTATACACAGAGTGGGAGGATTTAAGACTGATTTAAGAACCACAGCTCTGTCAAATATGAGCATAAGATACTGAAAGCAAGAAATAAGGATGTCATGACCTGTAGGACTTTAAATCTGTTTTTTATCTGAGATCTAGTTCTTGTACTTCTTGTGATATAATGTATCTCTTTGTTTTGGAATTAAGGTCTATATTTTCCAATACTTCTTTACATCTATTTTACTTAATTTGTTTCCCCTTGTTTATTCGAAACACTTAATTTTCAAGTGTAGTTATAGTTCCAATCCTTCAATGCCTGAGCTTCCTGCTCTCCTTACAGCTGTTTCAGATCAGTACAGTATAATCTGATTCATCTGATCCGTGCCCCAGTGATCACCCTCCTCTACACTAATACTCTTAGCTTCTATTCAGTCTCTGTCCAATCCTACTTCTTCATGTGTCACCATTTAGTTTTTCTGCATGCTCCCTTCCCTTATTGTTGTTTGGTGATCTTTCCAAGTAGCAGCACCAGAGAATTACGTGTTTGAGGGCAAACAGTGGTCATATGTTTTTATAATGGCGTCCAGTAAATTTGTTGCAGTAGTATAAACTCTTGCAAGGCTATAATGGCTTAAAGGGACATTGTGTAACAATTTCTCTTTTTTTATTGCCTTAACCTGATGACTGCATTTACATTTATGCACTTATTGGCGCATTATCACCATTATGAATACACTGGAAAAAAATATGCAACCATTTCATGTGTAGCTACTTTAAAGCAATTGTTTTATGTCCTACCCTTCTAACATTAAAACATTGTGTTAAAGTAATTGTATATGATTAATAAAATGCCAAAAATGGTACATTTTCTTAAGTGAATGATTAAACATAAGGATGGTCACCCATTTAAGAAGATCCATGACAGTAAGCCATCTTGAGAGTACAGATGCCAGTGAGGGATAAAATAGTATCAATGCAAGGAATAGCAAAGTTTTTCTCTTTGCTGGCAGTTCAGTGTGATTGAGAGGCCGTGGTGAAGATTATTTGGACACGCTAACCCAGCAACTGGGAGTCTGCTCTACTGTAGTACAATGAAGGACCATGCATATGCAGTAACAGCACAAAACATGGTTTCACCATCCCCTAACAAAGCCTAAAAGAGAATGAAAGCGGAGATTATAAAAAATAGATAATAGAGGATAAGCAATAGGCAAGGCTTCTCCAGCTGGAAGGAAGTAAAGAAGGAGAAAGATTATAAAAGGGATGTTGAGGCATGTTTCTCCTCGACCAGTAGGTGAACTGTACTGCCTAAATTAGCATGAAGCCAACACTTTCCAATTAAGTCTTTCAACACTTAAAAGTTTAATGAGGCCGTTTTATTTGTTGCCACAGAAAGAATACCAGTAATCCTAACAAACATATAGAAACGTGTTGGTACAGAATCATAGCTTTATGCAGGTTTAGCAGCTTTCAAAGCCACAGTGAAAGCTGGCTTCATCACAGTAAATGCCAGCTTGTAGAAGCTTCACTTCCGATGAGATTGTTACGTCTGCATCATCTTAGGTTTTTGACAGACGGTGGCTACTGTTGCCGCATTGTGTGTTTTAGGAAGTGACGCACTAGTGTATAGTTTGTTTGAAGGGAATACCCCCATTTCTCCATTAGATGGCAGTAATCCTTACGCAATATCCCTTTTATAGTATGAAATCTGTGTTACTAAGTGCTTGTTATAGCAGCACAGCATAATGACTGTTTTTCAACAGATATCAAAACAAGAGGCAAAAATTAAAGTGTAACAAACCACAAAAAAATAAGTAAGGATAATATAACTATTTACAGTTTGCAAATATAAATTAAAGCAGTATTTTTCAACCCTGGTCCTCAAGGCCCACTGCTCTGCACGTTTTGGATGTTTCTGAGCTTCAGCACACCTGATTCAGATGATTGCAGTTCAGCAAAGCCTGATAATCTGCTATCAATTGAGAACAGGTGTGTGAAAGCTGGGAAACATCTAAAACATGCAGGGCAGTGTGCCTTGAGGACCAGGGTTGAAAAGCATCATCCTGGATCTTTTTGGGCCATCACCTTTCGTCCTGTAATCAATAATAATACTTCTGTTATATACTTAATAGTATGTAGTGGGTTGTCTTAAATAAAAAGGTATGCTTGTTTATTAATTTAGTTTATATTATATATTATATAAAAAACATGCTCTTCTAGCTGGTCCATCTTCATAAGTCGTTTTCCACAGTGGCGGTCATACAAACAAAACAAGTCAGTAAAAGTACCAAACAGGAAATACGCATAGTGTAGAGCGGATGTAGATTTGACCAATCAGAGGCCTCCTGTCTGCAGCACCTACAAATTTGGAGAGGTGCACCAGATGGTCTGCGGAAGGGGCGGGGCTATATCTGCGTTCAGTGCGACGCACACACAGACAACCTGGTTTTTGAGTATAAACCAGCCTTAACGCGTTACCGTCTAGTGCAACTAATAAGTCACATTCCTAGTTACTGGTAAAGAAACTAGTTCCTGTACGGTGTTACTCAATAACACGCTGGTCTCAACAATGTATTTAGATAATAACTTAGGAGTTTATCGAGTGTTACAAACATCCACGTAAAGTGTATTCTTCCTCCTTTTCCCCATTAAATAGCGCAAATAATCCTGGACTCGGAAAGATGAATTTTGCTGCTGTAGCATGCTCTTCCACTTCGGCATTCCTTCTCTGGCAAATACTCGCAAGTTGCCACTTACGGTAAATTGAATAGCAGCACTCTCTAGTGGACTGTTTTAACACAACAATAGTGAGTGAAACTCTTTCAGTAAACAATAATGCTTATTCAATGGAACACATTTCAATCTAATAAATCATTAAACAGCAATCAATCATAGTTTTTTTATTTGTTTACATCCCTTAAAGAAAGGGATAAAAGTGGCGCAGTTATACAAACCAATGATAGATGGGATCAGAAAAGCTGCAGCCAAAAATATCCAAATGTAGCTGCAACATTACTCTATTGCAAAATTGCATGATGCTAATTTTACAACTTCATGTTGTATTTAGCCCCATTAGGTTGGAAAATTATTTGATTTAGACATTCAAACCAACATCTTACTGAGGATGAATTGTAACCTTTAAGAAAAAGTGATACATAGAAATTTTATTTTCACTGCATTGTTTACACACCTATTAAGAATGCCCTATTATGAAAAGGTGCATTGGATTGATCATGTTCATAGTGGTATAATTTTTTTCCATAAAGTTTTCAAGACTTATATAGTAAAGCTAAATAAAAATGTATTGGAAGCAGTTTTTTCCTGTTCTATTTCTTTTCTGCTTCCTAATCTGACTGCAGCAACAGATACTGTTCCTGCTCATTAAATGGCCCATTTAGTTCCTTCTTTCAGCCAGCTTACCTTTTATCCAGTAAACTATATTAAGATGCATTTCCTCTTCTCCTTCTCTCTTTGTTCAGGCTTAGTGGCCACGATAAAGGAGCACATCACCAAGCCCACAGCGATGGCCCAGGGGCGAGTTGCTCACCTGATTGAGTGGAAAGGATGGGGTGGATGTGGTGAGGTGGGGCGAAGCGGGGCTGGGTGGAGTGGAGGCTGGAGTAGAGGAGGAGGAGGATGTGGGGGCATGGGGACGGAGCTGCAGGAGGACGAGCAGTTCTACTCCCAAATGACGGATGAAATCAAAGAGGCCCGTTTTGCTGCAGGTGAGACTAATGGATGGAGTGAAAGATAAGAAATGCTCTGATCTCTGAACTTGTTTCGGTTTGATTAGGCTGGACTGCAGAATTCAATAATACTAAGGGCTTCAAAGGGCTGCTCCTATTGGATTTTCTTTTATTTGTGATGTCCAATAGACCACCGGGGAAACAACATGGGGTTGTCTCAATAGGAAATTAATATGTTGTTTCTTTCTCAGGTGTAGCAGAACAGTTTGCTCTGGCTGAAGCGGCAATGAACGTGTGGTCCATGAGCGATAGCTATGAGCAACCATCTACCAGCTCTCAAGGTTGGTGAGTCACAGATGCTTTTAGTCTTGATACCTTTTCAGGGAAGCCCTGTAAGATTCACTGAATGCAAATGAACCCAGAGATTAAAACAACATCACAGACCATTTCTTCTGTAATGGCTTTGGCTGATTATAATCCCAAACTTATTATCCAACGCCTTTTATTTTCTCTAATGGATTTTTGAGAGAAAAAACTTTGAATAGATCAGAGAGTGAACTTGTGTTTTAAAGCAAAAGCGGTTTTGAATTTTGATATAAAACCCTACTGTAATATTGGCCTGCCAGTTTGACTCCATCCAAGGGACAATTATAAAAGTGTTGTTTTACATATGATAATATCATGTCTTTAGAATGTACTCCAAATTGAACATTTAAACAAATATATGTATGATGTATATGAAATGAATAGGAATCCTTATTTTATTCATACATTAGAAGTGGGACTAGTTTACAGCTTGTTTAAATTTGCAGTTGCTTAGTCTTAAGGTTCTGTCAAACCGAATGCAAATTTCTTGCATAAAGTAGGTGGTGGTATTCCCCGTACTGGTTCCGCCTCTGGGAATCTGGTGAACCTAGGAACACCGACAACTTTGTTTTTGAAACCAACGATAATCAAACTCCATGATGTAGGGGCCTTTGTCCTGCTGGGTGAAGTCGCCTGCTGTGCGAAACGCATTCGCTGGCCAGGCGAATTTCAAGGCCAGCAAAAGCAGATAAAACTGAATTCTTTTTTTTTAAAGGGTTTGCGTTCGGTGGGAATGCACCCTTAGGTTACCTTTAGCATTTTTCATTTGCATGGGTTTTGTATGCTTGTGTGTTAGCTTGAATTACATATTTGTAGCAGTTTTTTTTTTTTTTTTTTTTTTACAGAGAGTTTATACTTTGCTATTATCTGTCATTGCAGTATTTCTCTATTGCATTTTTTTACAAGTTTATTTTTTGTTTATGTGTTTGTCAGAACTCAGAACAGAGAACCCAGTAATCTGATAGACTGACATAACGAAATTTTAAATAATGTTTATTAAAAACGAGATATCTGAAGTGAACAGCCAGAGCGTCTAAGGCAAAAACCTCTGCATGAAGAATCACAGGTTAGTGAACACATCAATCTGGCGGAGGCAGATTATGAACGTGTGAATCCCTAACCTGGTTGTAAAGTTAAGTCCGTGCCCACTGGTGACTGGAAGAAGGGAGGTTAAATAGAGACTGGAGCAGGTGAACAGATGATTGTTGATGAGAAAATGGGTGGATCTAGGTAGATGAATGAAAGGAGTAATTAAGCCAGCCATCAGCGCCCTCATGACAGTTTTAGTCTGATGTCTATGTTTGAAAATAAATTTTCTGAGTTCTCTGCTCTCCTTTTTGTGTTTGTTATCTAAGTTTACTGCTGACATGTTTGTTTGGTAGTCTAATGTTTGTGTTTGCTTGTCTATATTTTGAGTTTGCTGGTCTCAATTTCTCTGTGCTTGCTTGTTTAATTTATGCTTGATATGTTTGCAAGTTGCAGAATTTGCTCTCTCTGCTTGTAACTTGAAGAGGAATCTCTATGCCATTTTTGCCCCACTTCCAAGTTAGACTTTTGTAAAACAATTATTCAAAGTACAGATTCAAAATACAGATATACCTTTTTTTTTTAAAGCAAGTGAAATTCATAACATCTTGTATGCTCCAAACAGTAAAATATGCCCAGTGCTAGATGATTACTTGTTTCCGTGTATTTGTCCAGTTTGCAGTTTAAATTGAATTAAAGGCAGACTACTCCCAGCTTATTTTTCCATCCCAAATCAAATGTACACATAGATAATTACATACATAATTACATCCATCCAGAACACATGGTTATAATCTAATTCTTTGCCCTCTGTTAGTGTTTAAACTATAAGTAAAGTACTACATCTTAAACATCTTGGTTATTAGACATGTTAGTAAAATAGTTTTTCTTTAAAATTCAATAACTCATAATAATCGGATAGCCAAAGGTTCTTTAAAGAAGATTTTTGACCAAATTACATCACGTGAAACTAAAACTTTTCCACTTGAGGAGTTCTGGATAGAGAATATTGACGTTTTCCTGAATGAAAATAATAGTTTAAATGGCATAATTAATTGACGATTATGTCAATAATCAATTGCTCACCATTAATCTGATTAATTGTTTCAGCCCTAATTTTTACCCTTAAAGTAAGATAATTAAATATGCAATGAAATATGACAATGCAATTGTTTTTCTTATTTTGAATGTAAATTACCTTATCCTCACTTACCTGCTTAATCACCGAAAAAATGCACTTCAATTTTTTGCAGTGTAAACAGCTCGTCTCTGTCATGTTTTGTTAAAGATGAAGTCCCTTATGCAAGCAGGAGAGAGGCAGACACCTGATTAATGATGAACCAGACAGGCTATGAGGGGACTAGACACAGGAACATAACAAATTCCTGGAGCAGAATGTGTCCTGAAAAACAAACTCAAATCATTGATTTAACTGAGCCTTAAATGTTCCTCTGGGTTCTTCTGTAACCTCTTGGATTGATCTCAGTTGTGTCTTGTAGTTATTTTACTTATCCGGCCACTCCTGGGAAGACTAACTACTCCATCTGGTTTTCATATGTGGATAATGGTTCCCACTGTGGTTTGCAGAAGTCTGTGAAGCTTAGAAATAATCTTCTCAAATAAATTACTGTCTTTTTTGAAAATTGCATTTAGAATTAAACAATGTTATCTTTCTCTGCTTTTAAAATGTGTTTGATATGAAGCCTTAAAGTGTCAAAAAAGGATGAAACAGGAAAAAAAAGCAAATATTTTTCCCAGCACTGTAATGATGATGCAAAATTTGAGCAAATAGTGTATAAAAGATAACTATGAAGGTTATTTTGTTTCAAAACTATTTGTGCATTGTAAGCGTGAATTTGAAGTTGTAGAGAGGTTCATTCTAAGTTTTGTATGTGTAGAATAAAAAAAAGTAATTTTTTTTTTTACACCTGTTCAAATTTTAAGCACAAGTACACAAATCATGTTCTACAAGTTGCACATCAAAAAAACCTCTTACATTCTTGGTTTTTGTTTCAAATGGTTTAGAACTATTGTAGCAAAACTATTTGTGCATTGTAACTGTGGTGTTTTGTAACTGTAGATTTTTTTTTATCTGTCACAATTACAAAAACAAGTTACACAAAAGTCACACAATTACAAAAAAAGTTACTCCTTAAATCAATGATATGAGGCAAACGTATAGAAATTCATAGATAACTTGCCTGTTGGCTGTGGGGTGAATGAATGTAGTCTTATTAGTTAAAGGATTTAACAATCAAGTGCTGTTCAAGATACCAAACAAACATTTATTTTACAGTCATTTTAACAGGCTTAGAAAATCCATCTAGAACCAGTCGATTTTTTAATTGTTTGAGAAACCCACTGACCCTATATCCCTTCTTCAGCTGCAGCGGGCCACTTCTTATCCAAGTATTTGCTTGATGGAGGAAGCGTCGGTGTCCCACAGTATCTGTACAGCATCCACACCCAGGCTTATGGCGACAGAGCTGCAACCGGCCTGATCCACCCACCGCCAGTCGGCTTGATGTCCCCCACATGTACCACTCAGCAGGATATTGATGTTCCCTTTGAGGAAAGAAGCACGGTGATGGCAGAAGCTGCTGTCCGACATGTCGACAGCAGCTCCCTCTCTGAGGACGATGTTTTTTACAACTAGGTTTGGGACTACAAGACGTTTACCATTAAAATGGAAATATCCATAAGACTCAGTGCAATTAAGTCTCATCCACCAGCAATGATTGTTCTGTAAGAGATTTTAAGTCAAACTGTTTGAAACACATCAAAATGGAAGGATGGGAGGGCCTTGGGAGATGACAAATACTATTTTTACTTCTAGGTAGGCCTATTCTTCATGTGAATGTACAGTGGGACATTTTACTTTTTTATTCTGTGTAGAAAACATATGCAACTGAGCTGTAAAGAGTTTAATGATTTTGATGTAAATACTTTGCCATAAAGCATTGATTTTAATATATATCTACTCTATATGGTTGTCTAATTTTGTTATGGAAATTTTTTTTTCTCACACAAAAATACTCTCAAACTGGCATTAACAAAGTAAGAAAAAAAATCTCCTAAGATTTCTCAACTGAATCTGAAGACAAAAAGAGTCTTCTATCCAATTACCTGTCTGTCTGGAGAATGATTAGCTATAATTCACACTTTTCTCTCTGAAAGCCCCAGGTGCAGGGAAGCTGTTTAGGAAGAAGGAGAGGGAGGAAGGGAGCAGCTCAGCTGTGGTCGCTGTGTGTTTTCTCTACATACGTCAGCAGCCCTGCCTGTTACAGGGCAGGGGGAGAGATGAATGCTAAACGTGGCTGTTGTTGCGACCTGTCAGCGTATTCTTTCTATGGACGTTTGCAGTGCTCTGCATTGCGCCTGTGTTTCTCCCTTTTGTTTGAGGAGATCAGACAGTAGATAAGTTTGAACAAATGGTTTTCAGTGACTCATCAGAGCCCTTCGGCAGAGAATGGAAGCAAAGATGGTCTATTTTCCCACTGCAAAGATATTATGTGGGGTGGGAACTAGACAAGACATAACAAAAAAAGGCAATGGACGGCTGAATCTGCAGAGAGGGGCGATACCTGAATAACATTCAAAGGAATATTGCAGATTTTTTTCAACTGTCCTCATTTCTTCAGATGAAAAAATTTCTTCTACTTTTGATAAATGTTTTGAAAAAATACTTTTTGTTGTATTTCAAAGGTACATAATCACTTTAAAGGCTAATACCAAAAAGTCCAAAAATACAGTTGTTTCTGATAAATTAAGGCAATATACTTCCACCCTTTGTCCCAATAGTGTTTTTAGCCTAACTAGAACCCCAGAGCCGGGCTCAATGACCTGATGTAAACAGACGTAGAACCCACTGATCTCTGTTTATTCACTGGATTGCCGATTGCTCGTTGGTAGTATGTGGTTGAAGTGAAGTCACTGGCTGCCATATTGGTACTCTCTAGTTACACTGGTAGCAATGTAAACAATACGTGCTCTATCAAACAACGATGATCTAATTTTCATAGGGACGTAAGACCTATGAAATAAATATAAATTCATCACTTTGACACACTTGCTGTTTTAGAGCGTAAGTAGGTTACTTTAATTTATAATTAAACAAATAGGAACTTCACATTCATAGTCATTATAAAGTTAATGAAGTCTCTAAATCATGGAATATAACATATTACACAAATCCATCACAATAAAATTAATGTGTTAATAGAACATAATACTACAGATGTGCCAAAATTGCTAAATTGATGATGTACATTTAATAGACATGTATTTATTACATTGTTATGGTAATTACATATTACATATAATTTCAAGATTTTACATGAAGACTGAATAACAAGTACATGTCTTGTAATGCAATAGAATTTTCCTATTTGCAAACTGTGCGTACATGATGCCATATACTTTTATGCTGTGTCTTTGCATTAGCCTTCAAATCTGAGAAATTTACAATAGAGCTAAATGAACCAATTTAATAACTCTGTGGAGTTATTAATAAATAACAAGCAACATCAAGTTCATATTTTGCTTTTTGCTTATAGTTACAACAAGAATTTGATAATTTGAATAAACTATACATACAAGTATTTATGCACACACAAACTCACGTATACACTATCCTGTGACTGAATAACTTTATTAAAATAACTTACACATGTAGTGTAAATTCACATTCAAATAAACATATATATATGCATTTCAAAAAAGAAACACACAGTGAATTACTTTGTATTGACTCTAATTTCTATTTTCTAACATTAGAAACAATGTTGATGGCTAACTCAGTCAATATATTCCAGTCAGTCTGAAATAGCCAGACTAATGTTACGCTACATACTATACTATAGGATACATTGGTGTATATAAAGATTTTTTGGTAAGCACACCCTTTGACAGTGAAATTGCAAATTGCTTCTTTTTGCAGCCAAATGCTACACATGTAGGCATTTTTACTGCACGTCTCTGTGGGAGTGGTGCTCTTTGCATTGCAAAGGCAGGCACCAACAAGTTAAGCAAAACAAAACTTAAGGTGTCCTGTTTGACTGTGACTCCATCCTGGAGAGAAATATCAGCTGTGTTGCTGCCATCGACGCCTTTGTTTATAGATGGTGGAGATCAGCCTGTTTTTCAGTGTAGTCCTGTTTCTCTGACTGTGACTGGCTGGATGGGCTTTCTTCATTCTCTGACATGGGAGTATGGAGGACAAACTCTGCCATATTTAAAAATAAATAAAGAAATATTTAAATGCTCAAATATATAAATATAAAAACAATAAATAAATAAATGTAGGTAGAAATTAAATTATACAGTGAGACATAAATCTATGAATCTCTTTTAATTAGCTTCTTTATTTATTCACCTTTGTAATAATTACCTTATTTATTTATTTTCCATTATATTCTTCAACTTTATTTATTACTTATTTTTCTAAGTATTTATTTATGTGCATGATATAATATTTTTGTCTGTTTTATTCCTCCTTTGTATTTTTTTTACACAATCTATTTCTTCAACACTATTTATTTCTGTCTGTCTTTTTTAGATTTCTGATGCATTTCTTCCTCATTATGCAAACGAGGAGGGGGCTATGTCTTAGAGGGTCAACTTTTCCCCATTGGTTGCCGGCCCATCTTCTTAACTCACAGAGCTCAGACTATTAAGTTAAAAGTTCTGTTTTCTGTTGCTGTTATCCAATAAAAATAAGTTTTAAGATCAATATTATACTTCTAGGTGTCACTATGAAGCCCATCTACCCTTAAGACACACCCCTCCTCGTTTGCATAATGAGGCAGAAATGCATACAAAAATGTGAATACGACAGGCAGAAATAAATAGGGTAAAAAAAATACAACGGAAGAATAAACCAGACAAAAATATTATAACATGCATATAAATAAATGAGGTAATTATTACAAAGGTGAATAAATAAAGAAGCTTATTAAGATAAGATATATACATTTATGTCTCACTGTAAAATTTCATTTCTACCTACATTTATTTGTTTATTGTATGTTTGGGGGCAATTAATTGTATACAAATAATGAATATGCTTATATTTATTTATTGTGCATTTATTTATTTCTGCATTTATTTTTAAATATGGCAGAGTTGGTCCTCCATATATAGTTGGCTCGAAGCTCGTCTGCCTGTGTGTTTCCTGGACGGGGCCGCCTTTTACAGTGGCTTTTTGTATCTCTATCTTCTGTCTCCTTGAACCCAGTCCCCCTCAGCAGATGGCAGCTCACACTGAACCTGGTTCTGCTGGAGGTTTCTTCCTGTTAAAAGGGAGTTTTTTCTCTCCATTGTCGCTGCAAGCATGCTTAATGTGAGGGATTGCATCTGAGTCAATGAGTCGATTCAATCAACTGGTTTTCCTTAGATAGAAAACTTTAAATCAATTTGACTCTATGATCTGGCGGACTGGAAAGTGCCTTAAGATGCCATAGGTTGTGAATTGGCGCTATAGAAATAAACTGAACTGAACTGAAATTTAATTGAATTTAATTAAAAGACAAAAATTACCAATATTATGCTAGCACGACACTGCAGTTTGTTGAATGCAACCACAGTGAGTTACTGGTGTATATAATGAAAACAAACAAATGACATAACTATGCCCCGTTTAAAAATGTTTTTTAAATATTCTCCAAGATTTGGCTGCTTCGTTTCTCCTTTTGTGTTTCATGCATGACTGGGATTGCACTAAAAGATACATGGAAAGGCCAGGTTTTTATTATTTTAATTTTAGCATGATTTAAAAAAAAAGCATGAGAAGAATATGATTTTCAGTAAAATAAAAATAAATAAATCTCTGCACCAGATTCATCCATGTGTAAATTTTGATCTGCAGCCCTCTGCTTTCAGGTGTTCCATGATCTCCAGACCGCTTAAAAGCTACAACAGAGCAGACAATGCTGCACAATAAGTTTTGCCTGTTTCCTTGTTTTTATCTACTTATATCTCTGCAAATGCATTCAGAGGGAATAATTCAGGTAGAATCTGAGCTCTGACACCTGTAGTTCCTCTCTGTTAGGGATCTAATATTTTACAGCTGCTGCTAACAGATTTTCCCTTCCTCTCTCATCCTGCTTCATTTCTGAGGCATAATGAGAGAGGAAAGCATTTCACATTCTGCCTCCTGGAGAGGTCCCATCTTCCTGCTATCTCTGAGCAGCCACCTCATGGATATTTTGAAAGTGATTTTAGTCTAATTCGAAAATATCACCAAGCCTTACAGTGCCTTGCAAAATTATTTACTCTTCTGCTATATTAAAACTTGGTGCATTTTCTTGGGATTTTATGTGTGCGACCAATTCTAAGTAGAGCACCAATGTAACGAGGGAAAAAAATCCATTGTTTTCATTTTTCTTTAGGAGAAATAATCTTATTTTTGTATTCAGCCTCCCAGAGTCGATGCTTTGTAGAAAGCGCACATCATTACCAGATTGCACACCTGAACGCATAAATGTTTATTTTGAAAAGTTCTGCTTCATCTGAAAAAGAAAATTATGAGCGTTACAGCAGGCTTTTTGGAAGACCCTCCCCCATGGATATTTTAAATAAAACTTCTCATAAATTTTTTTTTTTTTTTATCCATGAATATTAGATTTATCCAGATGTCCCAGTCATTCTGTCAACAGAAACAGTCAATCACTTCATGAGCCTCTTGGCTGCTTCTCTGTTTACTGTCTCCATCATCAGATGATGAGCTGAAATATTGTCTATCCCAATCAGGCCTATTTTCTCTGCATGACTCTTGCTATTAAATGCACATGATTAAACAAATTCTCAATTTTCCCCCTTTTTCAGAAAATCAGTCCAACTCAGGTCCTTGCCTTCCAGTGCTCTGCCTCCTTGCTTCTTTAATTTGTAGAAAAAAACCTAAATCACCACTCTGTTCGTCTTCCAGAAGCTTCTCCTGCCCTCAAAATTTTACTGCTGAAGTTAAAACTCTTCCTGCCGAATTTTAAGTGGACCAACATTACCCTAAAAGCTCCGCCCACTGTTACCTGCCAAAACTAGATCTTGTTGATGGGCTCACCACTTCTTAAAGGTACACTATGCAACCGGTGTTGATTTTACAGCGAGGCTCCCCCCAGAGGGCAAAAGTAAAAGTGCACTGTCGTAAATATGCATAGCTGTTCTCCTGGTTTCTCCGTCAAGCCAGGCGCAGTTGTTTTGAACTTAGCAGACAGGCGAACGCAACGAATGACTAAGCATCTGAAGCGCCGCAAACGCGCTGCTGCTCGAGATGGAAAAATTGAATTTTTGCTGCTCGACGCGCCGCCTCAACCAATCAGAGAAGCTGATCTGGGAGCTGGCAGGGAGAGAGACACAGCGCTGATGATCACTCCTCTTAAACAGTTTATTGACGCCTAAATTAACTTAAAATGCAGAAATCTGCCGGCAGAATATGCAGTTTGGATTATTTAGATGAAAAACACCTACCAGCTGCCGCAGTGAACCGCGAGGAGGCGACCCGGCCAGAGGCTGCTGATGAAGGGATTCCTACTGTCGGCGCACCGCTGGTATGTGGGGGTCTGAGCGGCTCCGACAGAAAAAATATTGTAAGGGAGGATGATAATCTGAATGAACTGACGGCACTGATTACGTTTTCAGGTGTATTTTCTCACTTAAAAACATATTAAAACTACTTTATTCCCACTGATCACAGCAAATATAGCTGCAAGGCAGAGAAAGGATAGTGAAGCTCCGCCCAACGCGCGTCAGACACACTTTTGCACCACGCAGCCAGAGCAGCAAAGCTGCTTCAGCCGCGCGTCAGGACTAACTGGTACAAACAGCAAAAATGAAGCAGCAGACGCGATTTTGCTGCGTCCGGTGTGAAAGCAGCACTGCACAAACATCGCCACTGTCCTCTTCTTGTTGTTTTACTGGCGACGTGCAACCAAATGGAGCATTATCGCCACCTACTTGATCTTATTTATGTTTCTTTAAATCCTTAGGTTTAGTCCAGTTTGTTGAAGATAAGATTAAATGATTTTAAGTACTGTCTTTCTGGATTTATTGATCGCCACTGTGCTAGCAACGAGCATGCTTTTAACTGGGGGGTGTAGCAGTTCTCGCCGTAAAGCAAGACCGACTCTCGCGAGACTTCTGAGCCTGTGGGTGCGGGTCGGTGCTCCTGCAATTGCAAGTGCGGTATTTCCCCCACAGACCACCAGGGCGGCCGAGAATACCTTTGTTCAACCTGAAATGACTCATTTAATCATCCAAAACGTTATGGAACACATTAATTAACTGAAAAATGTTGCATAGTGTGCCTTTAATAGAAAGTAAATCTTTTCAACCCAAACATTTGAAAGCCATTCATCTTCTTCTGTACACTTCTTAATATTTAAGTATGCGTTGTTCCACCCATAGAAACATGTGTGGTTATTCCTCTAAAGTTAATAAAAGGCGGCATACATAGTTTTACAATACATCGGTTCATAATGAACTTGTAGTTACAAGTAGTTACTGAAACATGAGTATTCAGGAAAAAGAAAACTTATATAGAGCGAGTTTTGTTCCATTATTGTTGCAAGCAAAGAAATGGTTTTATAGATGGAGATTTGAAAAAAAAAAAACACAATCTACAAACTTTGAAAATTGTTTAAACCCAAAAGAGGTCTGAAGAGTAACTTTACCATTTTCTCCAATTTTATTTATATGTGGTTTTTTCCATTTTTTTGTCTCCAAACTCTATTTTGTAACATTTTTTTTACATATTTTATATTTTCAACTGTCTTTTTAAAAAAAGAGTTTAATGGATTGCATTGTTTTCAATTTGTGTTTAACAAATCACATTCTCTTCACTTTGAGCCCAGTATATTAATTTACTCTCGCGCACATTGATCAATAAAATGCTATTACTCAGAGAGCAATTTGTAAAACTGAATTTAAAAAACCTGTTAATTAGCAAAAAATGTCAAAAATATATATTTTTTATTTATATATTTATTTAATATACTTTTTATTTTATTTATCGAGTTATAGATTTATATATATCTGGAAAATAAAATCTAAACAAATTTGACTTTTATTAAAAACGTTTTATATATTCAGAATGCTAATTTCTTAATTGCATTTTATTTTCAAATGTCCATTCACAAAATATGTCCTTTGCTTGCACCAATAATGGAACAAAATTCACTGCATAAATTTGCACATATATTATCATTTCTTGTTTTTTGTGGCAGCTTTTAGATACCCTACCAAGAAGACCTGTGTGTTCATTCCCACTACTTTTAATATCATGTCAAAGTGTATGAATAACTGAATGAGAGTTTCCCTCCTCTCTGGATTCAACACCATTAATTACAATTAAAGACAAAAGTAGAAAAGCTTTGATAAATATTTATCATCTTAGTCACCAGTTAATACGTTTTGTTCAGGAGCAAACAATGTTAAACTCGGGGAATGAAAAAGTTGCATCATTATCTGGCACCAGCTTTATTGAATGCAAATCCGAAATAGATGAATTTATGTCAGTTTAAGTGCTGATCCCAAGCTGATGCTGCTCAGATCTCCCTAGCCAAGCCTTCCAAGATTTGCTGCATCTGGAGTGAAAAAAAATATTTAAACCAACTACAAACATGTTCATCATGTCAGGGGTAAAACATAGAGACTTAAGATCACTGGTTTAGAACAGTAGAAATCTACACATAATATTCTCAACATTTACCTCAGACCATGTGATTTGTCCAACCAGCTTTCCGCCATCCGCCACAAATAAAGGGTGAGTTCCAGCTATGCTCAGTACACTGTAGGCCTAAGAGGGAAGAAAGCAAACAATGTGAAAATACAGATTATAACCAAATGATTTTGGCCACATTGATTTCTAGATATGAAATAAATTAATTGCAATAATGCAGATAAATCTGTTTGTACTCCTTTTAAAAAATGTTTTTATATATATGTATATATAATATGTAGTTTAATGAATATCATCCCAGAAATCCCCTTAAGAAAATGCAATAAAAGCTTTTATTGACTTAAAATTCACTTTGTAGTTTCAAAGCAATCAATCTATGACTGTCTGTTAAGCTTGGCTATAAATATGACGAGACTCTGCAACCATTTTTTTGTTTTTTTCCCGCGGGTCATTAAAGTGGATAAGGTTTAATGTTTTTTTCTCGCTGCATCAACAGAGCACAGTATAAGTGAGGTAAGAAATAAAATCTTCAAATCTCACTGAGAGAAAGATAACTGCTGTAGGGAGCTGGAGATGAACACATTTCCAAAATAACATACCAGCAGGTTGTTTAGACTGCCTTCAATTAAAGGCTTTTTCTCCTCTACCATCATAAACATGAGCTCAGTTTGCTTAGACTCAAAGTGGAAATATGTGCTTTGTTAAGATAAGACAGGAACAAACACTCCAGGTGAGTCATGCATGAAGCAAATAAGCGAATGATAGTAGATTGATGAAGCTGTGGACCCCCAGAGAAAATGGAAACCTGATAGAGTGAATGGCACTGTGGACTGAAATACAAGGGAATTCTTTTTAACCCAACTGGATTCTTACCCAAAAGCATAAGAATAGGTAATCATTCTTTACCAAGTTAGCAATCAAAACATGTGGCCAGATTACATCAGAAAGCTCCGCCCCTCATCTGTGGCCCCTGGCCCCAAAACCTTAAAGACAACATCTCTGAGTGAATCAGTGCTGTCTGATTGGCTCCTCGAAACACTGACTGCACTGGTGGTCATGATTCTGTAAATACAATACAGGTGCTGGTCATAAAATTAGAATATCATGAAAAAGTAGATTGATTTCAGTAATTCCATTTAAAAAGTGAAACTTGTATATTATATTCATACATTACATACAAACTCATATATTTCAGATGTTTATTTTGTTTAATTTTGATGATTACAAATGACAACAAATGAAAATCTCAAATTCATCATATCAGAAAATTAGAATATTGTGAAAAGGTTCAAAATTGATGGCCCCTGGTGCCACACTCTAATCAGCTAATTAACTCAAACCACCTGCAAAAGCCTTTAAATGGTCTTTCAGTCTAGTTCTATAGGCTACACAATCATGGGGAAGACTGCTGACTTGACAGTTGTCCAAAAGACGACCATCGACACCTTGCACAAGGAGGGCAAGACACAAAAGGTCATCGCTAAAGAGGCTGGCTGTTCACAGAGCTCAGTGTCCAAGCACATTAATAGAGAGGCGAAGGGAAGGAAAAGATGTGGTCGAAAAAAGTGTACAAGCAAGAGAGATAACCGCACCCTGGAGAGGATTGTGAAACAAAACCCATTCAAAAATGTGGGGGAGATTCACAAAGAGTGGACTGCAGCTGGAGTGAGTGCTTCAAGAACCACCACACACAGACGTATGAAAGACATGGGTTTCTGCTGTCGCATTCCTTGTGTCAAGCCACTCTTGAACCACAGACAGCGTCAGAAGCGTCTTGCCTGGGCTAAAGAGAAACAGGACTGGACTGCTGGTGAGTGGTCCAAAGTCATGTTCTCTGATGAAAGTAAATTTTGCATTTCCTTTGGAAATCAAGGTCCCAGAGTCTGGAGGAAAAGAAGAGAGGCACTTCATCCACGTTGCTTGAAGTCCAGTGTAAAGTTTCCACAGTCAGTGATGGTTTGGGGTGCCATGTCATCTGCTGGTGTTGGTCCATTGTGTTTTCTGAGGTCCAGGGTCAACGCAGCCACATACAAGGAAGTTTTAGAGCACTTCATGCTTCCTGCAGCTGACCAACTTTTTGGAGATGCAGATTTCATTTTCCAACAGGACTTGGCACCTGCACACAGTGCCAAAGCTACCAGTACCTGGTTGAAGGACCATGGTATCCCTGTTCTTAATTGGCCAGCAAACTCTCCTGACCTTAACCCCATAGAAAATCTATGGGGTATTGTGAAGAAGAAGATGCAATACACCAGACCCAACAATTCAGAAGAGCTAAAAGCCACTATTAGAGCAACCTGGGCTATCATAACACCTGAGCAGTGCCACAGACTGATCGACTCCATGCCACGCCGCATTGCTGCAGTAATACAGGCCAGAGGAGGCCCAACTAAATACTGAGTGCTGTACATGCTCATACTTTTCATGTCCATACTTTTCAGTTGGCCAACATTTCTATAAATCCTTTGTTTTTATTGGTCTTCAGTAATATTCTAATTTTCTGATATGATGAATTTGAGATTTTCATTTGTTGTCATTTGTAATCATCAAAATTAAACAAAATAAACATCTGAAATATATGAGTTTGTATGTAATGTATGAATATAATATACAAGTTTCACTTTTTAAATGGAATTACTGAAATCAATCTACTTTTTCATGATATTCTAATTTTATGACCAGCACCTGTAAGTTCTTAAAGGTCATATCTACAACAATGATTTTTTTTCTAAAATAATACATCCACATGCAATCTGGAAAGGTGCAGAATAAAAGTATTAATTTTATATTCAACAAAATATACTTCAATAATTAATTTCACAATTTTAAGAATATACAGTAATCTATCTTGACCTAAAGTTGACATTATCTTGACATTCAATAAATGTCCCACATGACTTCGACAGAGGCACTTTTAGATACTTGTTATGATGTAGGCTATAACCACAGAAACCATAGCAAGTTTTTTTTCTTTTAGATAGTTAACCTCTCCAAGGCTGAAATATTACATCCGCTACCTCCATAAGTACCAGCTAAGTGGAAAAGGCGACTTCGGGGATGCAGAGCAGCAGCAAGGAGACAAGAGAGGGAAAAGAAATTAAAGCCATGTCTTCCATCAATTATCATGAACAGTGTGAGATCTTTAGGAAATAAGTTAGAAGAACTCCAAGCCTTTGCAATGACCCAGCCAGAAAATCGACAATGCAGCATTATGTGTTTATTGAAACATAGATCCAGGATGATTCCTTGGACTCAAGCATTTCTCTCTGCCAGACTTTCTGACCATAGGAGCAGGAAGTTTCAGAAGTTCAGAATGTTGGACCCAGAATTCAAGCACACAGATGCAGAGGAGAGTATTTACAAAGCAAGCGTTTATTAACTGCTCAGTGTAGAGCGGTTCTTCAGCTGGGGCAGGATCACTGGATACTCTGAAGAGGTGAACACTCAGGTTAGGGACTACGAAACTGAGACGGGAAAGGATAATGAGCATGTGAGTCAATAACCTGGTCCAATCCTGAAGGATTGTTTTTCCACAGCATGCGGCGGGATCTGCCACCAGAGTTCCAGGAGAGAAACAGTGCAGACTGAACAGAAGTCAACAAACGCCGAAGAACAGAAGAATCCGAAGGGATAATCCAAAGTCAGAGTTGATGCTGGAGCAGGTTTCTGGGCCCGAAGATCAGAGATCCAAAGAGGTACCAAAGGAGTTCCAAGCTGGGGTCAGGAATGAGATCCAAGGTCTGAAGACAGATCAGGCAAACAGAGCAGAACAGGGGCAAAAAATACTTGGAAGCCCAGAGCTCTCACACATAGCTCGAATAATCTATCACCAATGGCTGGGAACAGGCAGCTTAAAAAGGAAACAGAAACAGGTGGATCTGATGAGTGACAATGAGAACTGGGTGGGGCTAAGCCAGTGGAAGAAATGAGCCAAGCTAGCCATCAGTGCCAAAATCATGAAAGACAGAGATTTAAAAAAAAAAAGATAGGAATATTCAAAGGAGGTGGGTAGGCACTGCTTGTGAACAACAGATGGTGTCATCTAGGACATGTTACTGTAAAGATCCATGACTGCAGCCCAGAACTTTAATTTTTGATTTTTGAAAATATTGTTTGCCCAAAGAGTTTACAAGTGATCTGTTAGCAAACGTTTATATTCCACCTTCTACTATTGCTCACACTGCATGTGAGGTAAAGTGCCTGCATTACCAAACAACCAAATGCATTTATGCCAATTACAGGTGATTTTATTCACGCCTCACTCTCTGCTACACAATTTTCTATCAGTTTGTTAGCTGTTGTATGTATAAATGTCAAGGACTCATCCATCTCCGAAGTAAGAACTCCTATTGTGAAATCAGATCACAATCTTGTTTTTTTTCTGTTCAGAATATAAAGTACTTTATAAGAGAAAACCTGCATTTAAAGAACTCTAAGAAGATGGTCAAAGGAAGTTGAAGAAGCCCTGCAAAGTTATTTTGAGACTACAAACTGGGATGCACTTTGTCAGCCACATGGAGAGGACATTGATACAATGAATGTTGACTGACTACATAGTCTTCTGTGTTGATAAAACCATCCCTACTAGAACAGAGAAATGCTTTCCAAATAATAAACCATGATTCACAAGTGGACTAAAGCAACTGCTTAACAAAAACAGAAACAAGCCTTTAAGAAGGGAGGCAGGTAATTAATGAGGAGTATACAGAAGCAAGATAAGATAAATCAAGGAGGCACACAGGAAGCCTGAGACACAAGTTCCAGCAAAACAATATTAGAGATACGTGGTAAGGGATGAAGAAAGTCACAGGCTTCAAGCAGTAGGTAGATCATACAGATCAAAGTTTGGACAGAGCCAATAAACTGAATACATTCTTTAACAGATTCATTTCAGGAACAACCTCAGCATCCTTCTCACTTGCCTACAGTTACATGGACATCCATCCTTCCCTCCTCTGCCATAGACTCTCCTGCTTCTATGAGTTTGTTGTCAGCCAAATCAGAAGATGGCATGACGGCGGGAAGTGGGGATGCTGCAGCACCCCCTAGTGACCAGAGGGACATTTTTTTTTTTATATTAAAAATATTTTTGCATATTTTATCATTTTTTTTAATATGTTGGTAAATGATTTTGACTTTTTTATCTTACTATTACATGTATTGGAATTTTAATGTAATTATTTTGAGGCCTAATCAACAGAAATTTACAGAAGTTCATGGACAAGGCAATGTCAAGCAAGCTAGTGGTTGCAGCGTAAAAAGGTATCCTGCTCGCGGCAGCAGTCTAGTAAATGTACATAGTCTAATGACAAAAATATGGCACAGAAATGCATTTTGGATTTTATTTTGGAAAAACACCCCAGTGAAGAACAATAGTATTGCAACCATAACAACTGAGAACAGCGGAACTGAGGATTAGACAAGCCCATCCAGCCAACATCCAGTTTCAAATTTTCTGCACGGTGGTAATGAAACGTTCTCACGTTCTGTGGCACCAGCTTGCTTTGCTAGATGAAAGGGGCTCCATTATGTGGAAGACACTGAAAATATTTTGAGTTTCATTTGTCTGAAAGCAGTTAGAAAAAAGTCATACCTAGAGACAGATTTAAGAAAGACAACCCCTTCATAAATGTCGGCTTTTCAAATTGGCATAAAGCCACTGAATTTTTTTTATTGTGAAGTTTAATTAACAATGCATTTATTCAACTGATTAATGATTAATGTGATTAATGATGTCTATGTGATACAGACCCTGTTTGTGTGAAATGAAGTTTATATGACAATAAATCTCATCAATTAAATCTCAATATATTTATTTATTTATTTTTATTTATTGTATTTTAAATAGGCCTATAGGCTCATAGGTATTTTCTCCCAAAAAATCAATCAATCAAAATTACTTCAAGTGGCTCTGGAAGATGGTGCTGCTCTATCCACCTTTCACCTGTCTGTCTCTAAAAGTCAAGTGAAGAGGCAACTGGAGAGAGTGGATCACAATAAGTCACCAGGTCCTGATGGTGTCAGCCCCAGAGTCCCAAAGGTCTGTGCAGACCAGCTCTGTGGGATTCGACAGCACCTCTCCAACCTTAGTCTTAACCAGGAGACAGTTCCAGTGATGTGGAAGATCTCCTGCCTTGTTATAGTACCAAAGAAAACTCAGCCAACAATCCTCAGTGACTTTAGGCCTGTTGCCCTGATATCCAAGCTCATGAAGGTACTAGAGAGACTTCTATTGGTTTACTCAGCCAACAGACAAGGAACCATTTGGACCCCCTGCAGTTTGCTTATCACCATTGAGTTTGAGTTTAAGATGCCATCATACACCTGCTTCAACAAATCAAATGTCATTTAGACATCTGAGGTCCAAGTTCTTTGATTTCTGAGGTCCAAGTTCTTTGATTCCTCCAGTGCATTTTACATTTACATTTACAATTCAGCCTGACTTGATTTATAAGAAATTCCAGAAGACTCAGGTGGAGGCCATCTACATCACAATTGCCACAGTTTGTTAGACTGAAGGATCCATGTGTAATCAAGTAGTCAGCAGCACAGGAGCACCAAGCAAAAGGTACTCTCTACATTCATTTTTACTCTCTATATCTCTGACTTCCGGTAACATACTGAGTTCTGCTATCTACAGAAATACTCTGATGACTCTGCAGTCTATAAGGTGCATCAAAGATCAAAAAGAAGTTGAGAACAAGGAGCTGGTGAACAACTTTGTGGCATGGTGTGAAAATAATCATTTGATCGTGAATGTCAGGAAAACAAGGAAGATGATTGTAGATTTCAGAAGAAACAGGAAAGGATTTGAATCCTATAAACATAAGGGAAGGGACAGACCAGACTGTTCTTCTTAAAGCTGCAGTCTGTAACATTGAGGAGAGAGCAGACTTCGACTGAAAATTTGAAGAAAAACAGGTTTCATGCCACTCCCCCACCCTCTCTGCTTCACTCATGCCCCACCTCCAAGCTCCACCCCTCTCACAGCATCTGCGCGGCTACCGCATGCGACCAGAAGGGGGGGCGGGATTCAGCGTGTGTGAGCTGTGATTGACACTCCATCAGACGCTCCTCTGGCTGTGATTGGTTGTTTTGACTCGTCCCGAATTTTTCTTTCCAGATTGCAATACAGGCAGTAGGCGGGACCAATTGAAGCAGTTTTTTTCACAGGTTACATATCACATGTACTGCTGTCTGGGCATAGGGACAGTTTTAGCCAATATGACAAAAAAGTGATTTTTAAAACTTACAGACTTCAGCTTTAAGGAAGCTTAGGTCCATCAGCGTTCAGCAACAAGATGCTATAAGTCTTTTGTGAAGAGTGTGATCTCGTCCTCCATCTGCTGTGGTAACAATATCAGAGCAAATTACTTAAAAAACTCAACTAGCTAATAAAGAAGGTTTGCATTGTTTTAGGAACTCCTATGGAAACTCTGGAGATGATTTCATAAAAACGGAATAATTCATAAAGAGATTATGTATGACAGTATGAGCATCCTCTTCAGATTTTTAAACAACAGTGTCACCAGTCAGAGGCTTCTCCAATATTTTTTAATTAATTAAATATTTTTGAATTGAATTAAAAAAGTGACATACTGTAGGGAGGCAACACTTTCCAACTACCAGCAAGTGAATCCCTGAATTTTGGAATCGCTCCCTTTTGGTAGAACAGAGGTGGGATTAATGAAAGCGAGGCATATTGATTTCAGCACTCTCCAGCAAATGACGAACCTAAATGGTGCTTTTTGGAATGTGCACTCTTAAGAGCTTGTCTGGATTGAACAAAGAACCAACACAAAAAACAAACCACCTTCACATTCCGGATTTTCCGGCAGGTTTTAACTGAAGCCCAATACCAACACACTTTAATGACTCCTTCAAAGGAAATGCTCAAGCTTTTTAATGGACGTTACTCAATGCACATACTCAAAGATGAACTGGCATGTCGGGATAAACCACACTTGAATACCTCACACATTCACTCTGGGACAATCTCTCCATGCTCCTTCCCCCATTGGAGGAAGATTTTTATTGGTTGAAACAAAGCTAAGATCTTAATACCCTGTATGGATTAAAGAGGTCTTAATCACATAAATGTAATAACTTAACTCTTTACCAAGTCAGACCTCCATGAGGCTTCATTTGGTCTGGATTTGTATATGTCAAAAGAGGGGAAAAAACTGTTTTAAAGACTCTTTTAGGTCATTATAAGTCACTAGTAATGCAATTAAGTTCCAAAAAAGTAAAAAAAAATAAAAAAAAATAAAAACTCCTTGGACTCTGATGCCTCTGAACATTGGGGTCGTTAGAGAGAATTGTTGGCCTGGCTGAACAGGTGAGATGTTCTGGTCCCCTGTATGTGGGTGGGTTTTTTCAGAGGCATATACCAGTATCGGGTATTGAAGGCTAACAAGGAAGTCAAAATGGGCCATTCTTCAGGACAAATTTGCGTGTTTTCTAAGCCAAAACAATGCCACTCTATAAAGTCTCGAACTCAACACTAATTCTGACATTTTGAATGAAAAAAGCTTCCTGGGTGGAAAGTGTAATGTCATCAAACCTGGAAATTAATTCCAGTGGATTTTTTTTTTTTTTTTGGAATAACTATGACATGGATGACTGAAAATCTTCACCAGCATAATGCAATTAAGCCTTACAAATGCCCCAGCTGTCTCTCAACCACTTGTTAATTATACTCAAAGGAGATTTTTGTTAATCAAATTGTTTTTTATTAGTTTTTCATATTAAAGCAACAAACACCCCATCCAGGGCTTACAGAACGAAACAAAACAAAAAGACTCCATAATTACATCACAACGACATCACAAACAAAAAAAGAAAAAAAAAAAAAAAAAAAATATCAACAAGACAATTACTACACCCGCACATATAACCCATGTTCCAGACATCCATGGGTTGGAAACCAAAAACATTGGTATGAATAACAATCATAATAATAATAATTCCGCAAAAAAAAAAAAAAAAAAAAAAAAAAAAAAAAAAGGGAAAATGCTGATTATGCTGAAGCAGATTGAACCTCGGATTCAAAATAGGAAATAAAAGGTTGCCAAATCTGGAAATATCTCTTAATGGTACCCTGTGACGTAAATCGAAGATGTTCCAGCTTTAGGTGTGCCATTACCTCCTCTATCCATCGTTTATATGTCGGTGGTGCTGCCTTTACCCAATTAAATAAAATCAATCTCCTGGCCAACAGCGAAGAAAATGCCATTGCCTTCTGTTGAGCTGTCGTTAATTCTATCCCCCCCGGTGCCACACCAAAAATGGCCACCAGAGGGACCGGTTCAATATCTTTCCTGAAGACAGATGAGAAAGTTTTAAAGATTTCAATCCAGAATTCTTTGAGTTTGGGGCAGGACCAAAACATATGGGATGTGTTGGCTGGCACCTGTTTGCATCTCGGGCAAGTTGGATCGGCTCCCTGAAACATTCTTACCAGTTTATCTCTGGTGAAATGAAGCCTATGTACCAATTTAAATTGTGTTAATCCATGTCTAACACACACTGATGAAGAATGAATGTATTCTACCGCCCACCTCCATTCATTATTTGTGATGTTTAGCCCTAGTTCTTCTTCCCATTTTCTTTTTATATGGTCGAGGGATGGGGAAGTCATCCTTTGAATATTAGTGTAGAGCATAGAAATTGTCCCCTTAATAGTCGGATTCATATCTAATAATTCATCTATCCACTCACTCTGCGATGATTCTAAAGATGAAAGGAATGTCTTTTTTACAAAGTCTCGAATCTGAAAATATCTGAAGTAGTTGGTTTTTAAGGGGATTCCATATTCTTTTTCTAACTGAGCCGCAGACATAAGTATTCCATCCTTAAACAGATTTTTGACAGCTTTCACCCTAGCTCTATGCCATTCTTTAAATGCTGTTCCTCCTAAAGCTGGAGAGAATAGGTGATTATTGTAAACAGGAGCAGATAGGAGCGCATTTCTGTTTCTAAAATGGGATCTGAATTGGACCCAGATTTTTATAGAATTTCTTACCACAGGGTTATTTGTATAAAAGTGCTTACTTAAGGGCAGAGGTGCACACATCAGGGAATTCAGAGATATTGGGCTAGATGCATACCTTTCCATATGCACCCATATTGGAGTTTCCTCTTCATCTAGCTGTGAGACCCAAAACAACAATTTATGTAAATTAGCTGCCCAGTAGTAATGCATATAATTTGGTAGAGCTAGGCCCCCCTCCTCTCTCTGTCTCTCCAAAAACTGTCTTCTAATCCGGGGGACTGTTTTGTTCCATATAAAGCTGGATGTACATTTATTTAATTCTTTAAAAAAAGATTTTGGAATAAAAATTGGTATTGTCTGAAATAAAAACAGGAACCTTGGCATTATGATCATCTTTACAGAATTTATCTTACCTGCTAATGAAATTGGGAGGGTGGACCATCTTTCCATATCTGATTTAGCCTTATCTGCTGTTACTACAAAATTTTGCTTAAATAGATCTTTATATTTGCTTGTTACCGTAACACCTAGATTTTGGAATTTGTCTTTCTTTGTTGTAAAAGGATAGGCCTGGAATGATAATTTCCTCGCCTGTTCATTAATTGGAAACAAAATGCTTTTGTCTAGATTAATTTTATAACCTGAAACCCCCCCAAAGTCTTCAACAATACCTAGAGCCACCGGAATGCTTGTGGCAGGATTTGACAGAAAAAGAAGCAGATCGTCAGCGTACAGCGAGAGTTTATGGTTTTGTATCCCTCTGTGTATTCCGCCGAGCTCAGCAGCATTTCTCAGCTTTATTGCCAGGGGCTCGATTGCCAGATCAAAGAGCAGGGGCGACAAAGGACACCCTTGTCTTGTACCGCGAAACAGAGGGAATGGGTCAGATATTATACTATTCGTTCTTACCATAGCTTGAGGATTTGCATATAGTAATTCAATCCATGTGCGAAATTTTGGACCAAATCCAAATCTCTCCAGGACCATAAATAAATAAGGATACTCTATTCTGTCAAAAGCTTTATGGGCATCCAAGGATATTACAATTTCGGGATCGATGTTACCTTCCCCAGTGTATATCACGTTGAAGAGTCGACGGAGATTACTAGAAAGTTGTCTACCAGCAACAAATCCTGTCTGGTCGGGATGTATTATCTTACCTATAACAGGCTCAATCCTCGCTGCTAGTACTTTAGTCAATATCTTATAATCACATCCTAGTAGACTCCCTGGGCGATATGATTCACATTTAGATGGATTTTTATTTTTCTTAAGAATGACTGAGATCATAGCCTGTGACATTGTTTGGGGTAAGGTTTTTTTTCCGAGGACTTCCTGATATACTCGTACGAGCAGGGGTATCAATTTAGAGGCAAATGTTTTATAAAATTCACTCGGGAACCCATCCGGGCCTGGTGCCTTGCCTGTCTTCATGTTATTAATCACTTTCTCTATCTCTGTTGCAGTCAGGGGTCCCTCTAATCTCTCTTTATCCATCGTTTGTAAGGTTGGCATTTCCATATTTTCTAAAAACATTTTTACTTTCTCCTTATCATTTATTTCAGAGGTATAGAGATCCTTATAAAAAGACTTAAATTGGTTGTTGATATCTTTCTGATCGATAATCTTATTCCCCAGGTTATCCTCTATCTCCACTATCATACCAGCACCTGCTGACTGTTTTAGCTGGTGGCTGAGGAGCTTCCCTGCACGATCCCCATATTCATAATAGTTCTGTCTCGCTCTAAGATATTGATCCTCCTCATGCTGGTTTGTTAAGATATCATATTCGGTTTGGAGTAAAATACGCTTCCTGTATAATTCTTCAGAAGGGGCCCTGGAATTCACCAGGTCAACTTCTTTTATTGCCTTTATTAATTCTGTGGTGCGTTTTATCTTCCTTTTCCTTTCTCCAGCACTATAAGATATTATTTGTCCTCGAATATAGGCCTTCGAGGATTCCCACAGAACAACACTACTTATTCCGGGGGTATCATTAAACTCCATGAAAAAAGCTATTTGTGAATTTATAAATTCCGTAAAGTTGTCATCAGCCAAGAGCCTGTTATTAAAGCGCCATCTTCTTTGAGGCGGCGTGTTCTCTGGAAAACGGAGTTTTAATATGACTGGGCTGTGATCCGATATTACTATACCAGAATATTCAATCCCTGTTACTACAGGGGTCAGTTTCTTGTCCAGTAAAAAGTAATCAATCCTGGTATACGTTCGATGAGGTGGAGAATAAAATGAGTACTGCTTTGAGGTTGGATTATTGTATCTCCATGGATCGAATACACCATATACCTTACAAAAGGAGTTAATGCAGCGCGCTGATTTACTCAATGCACTGGGTGTTGGACTAGAACGGTCCAAAGTTGGATCTAGGACACAATTCAGATCTCCCCCCAGAATCAGATTATGAGTGTCTAAATTTGGTAATAATGAGAATAAGTCCATAAAAAATTGAACATTATCCCAGTTGGGAGCATATATGTTTGCCAGAACTACTGGCATATTGTATAGTTTGCCAACCACAATAATATATCGTCCATGTTTATCTTTTATAGTGCCGGTTTCTACAAATTGTATGCTCCTATGTATAAGGATCGCCACTCCTCGGCTCTTGCTGTTAAAATTTGAGTGAAAGACCTTCAAAGGAGATTTTTGAACAACTTTGCTTTTGTATACTTGTACGACAAACCAGTTTTCAAGAGGAACCTTGAGGAACATCAGTCCCACTAAAGACCAGTTCTCCAGACAGAGGAATGTAAATGCCTACAGAGAATGTGAGCATGGAAAATAAATGCAATCAGGACTAGCCAATGCCAAACACCTCAGAAAATGGCTCCATATTTTTTTCAGGCTTTGCTCATTTCTAGTGACGCTCCATAAAACATTTCAGTTCTGCAGTTTCTCCTCTAGAAACAATTTCTCTGGACGCTTGAGGCAGAAACACCCTCACTGAACTATAAGAGGTTTGCCTCGGCTCTGATACGGATCCACCCAAACCCACACCCAACTCATCATGGATGTGGATGACCCATACAGTGGAACATGCGTTGTCATATGTCACTGATAACCTCTGGATGTCAAACTACATCCATGCACCTTCGTTTTAAAAGCTCACAAAACATGACAGGGTCAAACTGCATCAATAACCATTGCACCCAGATCCATGCAAAGCCTGTCTGTCCTAATCAAATCAGACCTACTTATGTACAAACTAAGAGACACTAATTTTCAAACAGCTGTACATGTTTTTGTATTTGTATTTGTACATTTGGAGCAAAGTGGAAGCTGAAATCCTTGTTCATAAACACGGTGTGGCCAAAAAGGCCAATTCTTGTTCTGATCTATGTCTTGTTTCCAGGCTAGGGTTGATATAATATGTTCTGTTTCTCCTTACCTCCTCTACTGTAGTGTCAGCTGATACCAGGATGGAGTTTTGATGTATGCTGCAGACCTCATCCAGCCGTTCCCCCATACTCTGCACAAAAGTATTTAGAATTCGTTTCATGTGGTGGGGTTCGTCGGCTTTAGCTGTTGTTAAAAATCTCTTCATATTTCCTGAAATAAAATTTTGGCCTAAACTGTTGTGTAATTTTTTAATAAGCAGCATTTATCTGTTATTAAATGTTATTTTCAGATTTATGTGAGTCATTAAATCAGTTTTGACACCAGGCTATCAGAGGTCCATCATATTTTTTTTTTACTTTTTTACTCAAACACATGCTAAAGATAAGAATTATTTTTAATTGATATTCTTTAAAACTTTGCAGAGATCCCTGCCTGTGTATGCAGCCCTTTACCTGAGTTCGACAGTGGTGCAGAAACAGCAGCAGCTCCGATCGCAGAACATAACCCAGAAAAAGCTTTGAATCTGACAATAACAAAGAAGAAAGAAAGCCATTTGTATAGTCTCTGTGAGAAAGGGTTAAAGGTCCCAGACACAAAAATTGCCCATATGATTGCTGCTGAAATGCTCAGAAGTCTATTTTCACGAAATTGTCGCCTCAGTGAGCACTTTCACACCGATGAACTGTCTCAGCCTGTGAATGATTCTCAATACCTCTCCAACTTTTTGCTCTCTTCAAACAATCTCTCAAAGTAACAGTGAGTTTAACAATAATTTCTGAAGGCTTTTTATGTATTATGTGTCTGTGATCCACATCCTCTCCTGGCTTTGCTTTTGGGGAGTGGTCTGAGTCTCTATACTGAGACCCAGGTGTGTATATTCACAGTTCTAGGCGTACCATGGGAGTCCACCACAGGGATTTGTGCTTCACTGCTGCTGTTGACAGCTGCCTGGACCTCTGCTGGCCCAGCTGTTATCTGAAGCTGCACTGATTTCACTCCTAAAACCTGCCTGAGTGGTTTGGAGGAAAGTCTGCAAGAAAAAGAAAGAAAAAAAAAAAGAACAATTAAGAAAAGTAAAACTTCCAACCATACCGGCCAGGGTTAAATAATACTACAAAAAAATCATGCAGGGAGCCAAAAGGAGAAACTGATGTTCAGGGAGGAAAAAGATATTTCTTCTTTTTTTTTTTTCTCTGAATTCAAATTTTGACATAAATTACCTGGAATAGGTGTTATTACTAATAAGCCGTTTTGAGGCATCCTTTTTTCCCTTGTTTTTGAGCTTCTGATTCCTTTTAGTGTTGTATAGGGATGTATTTTGTTGTGTTATGTTCATTTCTTCTCACTTTCTCCCCGTCTGCCCAGGTAATACTTTCTCTCTTTCACCCCATGTCTGCAGCTGTTCTCTTCTTTTTAAGCCTTTTGCTTTGTTTGCTACTGGTTTCTTGTGTTCGCCTTAGTTTTTGCACATCATCTGTTTTTGTAAATGTGTTGTTGTTTTTTTCCTAATCAGTATAAGCCCTTTCACAAACATGCTCAACTGGTGTAGCTGTCTGCATTTCGGTGCAGAAGCCCAGCTTTATGCCAGCTCCAACCACGATAGTGGGACAATGAAAACAAAAACACTAAATGCAAATGACGCTCCTAATTTGAGAAAAACTCTTTTTTTGTAAATAAGTGCAGACAGAATATATTTTTTTACATTTAGCTGTTTAGCATTATATATCCATCAAAGCTGAGGGAACATGGAATACAGGGAATTTCTCATGGTTCTTCCCTTTTGGGACTCTGAGTTTTTAGTTTTCATTATTAGTTATTTTGTTTTGTTGGTCTTTGGTTTATTTTCCGTTATATTCAGCAGTCTTTAGTTACTCTGTTTTGCCCTCTTGTGCTTGTTTCCTTTCTCCTTGGCTTTCTTCTAGTTAGCTCCACTCACACCTGCTCCTTATTCAGTTCATAATCCATCCTTTGTTCTGCTTCCCTTAAAAACATATTTGTTTAGGATTGCCTTCGACTGTTCTAGTTAAACAGTTCAACTGAAACATCATTAGTTCAACTTTTTTATTTTCTTTAGTCCAAATGTTTTTAATGTTCTTTTTTTTTGTTTCTGCATTTATTTATTTTTCCTACTTGCTTTGATTCTGTTTTATTTTCCTATATTTTAATCATGTAAAGCACTTTGCATTGTCTTTCTACTGAATTGTGCAATACAAATAAATTTGCCTTGCCTTGCCTTATATACTCCACCTCAGTGCTGGTTCCTTGTTGTTGTTGTTTTGTTGTTTCCCTCGTCTCTGGCTTCCCATGTGAGTTTTCCCCAATGTTTTGTTTTTTTGGGTTCTTTGTATTTGTGGATTTTTGGATTTTTCCTCAGCTACTTTATTAAATTTGCAAGATTCCCTTCTGCCTTTCAGTCTCTACATTTGGGTCCTCAACCACCCTCGATTCAAATCGTGACAGAATTATATAATAACCATCAGTTAGTAATGTGTGTCAGCTCTGATGATCATTTGTTTTTGGGTTCTTAGCAAAAGCTCAGTTTATTTAAACATCGGGCTCGATCTTACAAGCCTCTTAAAGGGCTGCAGGTATTGGCAGTTTATTTTTTAGCTGAACACACTAGCTAGTGCAGAAATTGCTTACAGTTGAGAACAAAATAAAACCTCTAAGTGCACTGATGTAAAAACAATATTATCTCTAGGGATTTTAGATCAAAACAAACAGGATCCAGCTCAGATACATTCACATTTAATAAGTCCATTTCAGCCACAGCATTTCTCTTAATGGATTAACTAACAAGCCAAAAATCTAAAATTATATTATTATTTTTTATATCTTGCTTGTTTTTACAACTACCCAGAAGTCAGTTATGTCAAATAACTTCATTCCATTAATGTGATAATGAAACTAGGGTTAGAGATGCATGAAAGCTGTGATCCTTCCCTTCTGTTTAGCAGAAGCTTTTCTCTTTTCCTTCACCCTTCAAACCATCTGTGTCCAGGATCTGAACATCATGGCCATCTAAGGTGTGTCCTTTGTTCCTCAGGTGCTGCTGCTCCATGCAGATATCTTATTTCTCCAATCTTGTCTGAACAGTCCTGATCGCAGACACAACTCTGCACAGCTTTGGTTTGGCTATCCCATCTTTCAGATCTCTAATTTTTGGTACCAAAACCATTTCATATTATTACATTTCTTGTTCAGTCTTGGTTTCCTTTTTGGTATAAATTTAATGAAATTTGCATAAAAGTCTCTTTACTTTGGCTTTTATTTGGTTATTTAGGTCCAGTTTAATCTTGAAGTTGGTTATTGGACACAGCTACTCATTTAGAGTTTGGATTTCAATGTTAACTGCTGACAAACACTTGCTTATAAAAATGTAATATTTTCTGTAAGTAAAAATAAGTGATTTTGTCGATAAATTTGCTATTTGTTGATTAATCCCAGTGGGACATTTTTGGTGCTTTCTGAACTGATATTTGGCGAAATTTGAATCGATAGTCTTGAAGTGATGGATACTAATGTTACCTAAACTGATCAACAAGTTGAGTTTTTTTCCAGTTTTTTTTATTCTACCTTCTGATGGCCGGTTGAATAATGCACATCAATTACTTAATAATAATAAATAATGATTAATAACTATTTTTAAGCCATATTCATTAAAAAAGGAAAAACTCTCATTCATTATTTGAAAGTCCAAGCACTTATAATTTCAGAGGCAGAGATGAATGCTGTGGAAAACCCTACTGGCATCCCTCTGGAGCTTTAATATAACCATTTGCTGTTATATACGCTGATGTAAAAGAGTGAAACAAGAAAATCTCCCAAGAAGTGACACTAAGCCAATATTACAGATTATAACGGGCTCTTCCAATATACTATAAATAATCATATTAATAATTTTTTGTGTTTGTTCTTACTGGTGACACGCCTTCTTCAGTGAGGGCAGGTATGGAAGCTTCTTACTGATAGAGATGGCATCATAGAAGGACGGTCGGTTCCCAGAGCGTGCCAGGGCATTGGCCAGCACAGTGGACAGGAGGATGGGTACAGCATGGCTGAACTGACCTGTCAGCTCTACAGCCAGGAGGGCTGGAGACAGTGTATGGGTTACAGCACCAGAGAAGGCAGCTGCACCTGCAAGATTGGACAATAAGTGACCTTTTTGATAAATGTACAATTATACCTCTGCAACCAGCTTATTTACATGAATTGCAAGGTTGTTGTTTTTTTGTTCAACACCTTATAACATATTAGATGTGACTTTCTGAAAACCTATTTGAAATCCACAGAGATGAGAAGAGTACCCAGAATTTGTACTCAAGTTAGAGTTTCACTACTCTATGATATTTCTAGTCAAGTAAATATGCACCGAGTAAATCACATACATACTACTAATGATCATAGCATGATCATTATGCAAATTCAATGTATTCAATGCAAAGTTATATGCAAGTTCTAGTTTTTCAAATAAACATATGCACTACTCAAAAAATTAAAGGAACACTTTGTAATAGTATAGCATCAAGTTGATTAAACTTCTGGGATAATGATTTGGTGAGGTAAGTAGCAGAGGGGGTTGTTAATCAGTTTCAGCTGCTTTGGTGTTCACTAGACGGGACGACCATCAAAGCAGGAATGGTTTTACAGGTGGAGGCCACTGACATTTTTTCCCCTCCTCATCTTTTCTGACTCTTTTTCACCAGTTTTGCATTTGGCTAGGGTCACTGTCACTACTGTTAGCATGAGGCGCTACCTGGACCCTACAGAGGTTGCACAGGCAGTCCAACTCCTCCAGGACGGCACATCAATACATGCCATTGCCAGAAGGTTTGTTGCATCTCCCAGCACTATCTCAAGAGCATGGAGGAGATTTAAGGAGACAGGCAGTTACTCCAGGAGAGCTGGACAGGGCCGTAGAAGATCTACAACCCATCAGCAGGACCGGTATCTGCTCCTTTGTGCAAGGAGGAGCAGGAGGAGCACTGCCAGAGCCCTACAAAATGACCTCCAGCAGGCCACTGGTGTGAATGTCTCTGACCAAAGATTCAGAAACAGACTTCACGAGGGTGGCCTGAGGCCCGACGTCCTCTAGTGGGCCCTGTGCTCACTGCCCGGCACCGTTGAGCTCGATTGGCATTTGCCACAGTCTGCCACTTTTCACAGATGAGAGCAGGTTCACCCTGAGCACATATGACAGACAGGTCTGGAGAAGCCGTGGAGGATGTTATGCTGCGGTTAATAATTTTCATTTCCATCAAATGATGTGGCATCCTTTTGTTCCTAACACATCACCCAGTCCATAACAGTATAAATAAACAGCATGATTTTTTCCCCATTGAGATCTGATGTGTTTTCAAAGTGTTCCTTTAATTTTTTTGAGCAGTGAATAATTTAGGTTAAATAAATACTCCTCAAAAGTCCTCATACACACAAAGGCAATGGTCACAGTATATTTTATGAATACTGTATAAATTATTATGCAGTAACAATAAACAGTTTGCTTTATTTTCAGAATCAGTGGATTGGAAATTTAATTTATCTTTGGATCAATAAAGAATTTCTGAATTGAAGCTTGAGCACAAAAAATAGGCCTCACTTAAACATAAACTGTGTGTGTCTCTGTGCTTGTTTTTCCCTGGAGGAAGTTACAACAGGTAGCTAGAAATGTGACTCGAGTAATAGCAGTGATACCTAATTTTATTTTTGTTTTAGTAAAAAGGACAATGAAGTAAAATAACCCAGAAAGTATTTTTTGTCTGTTTGGTTTTTGTTAAGTTATTCATAACAAAGATAGAAAGAACGTGATTATGATGAATACCAAGCATGAAGACAGAAAGCAAACAAACATTTCCTTTGAAAATAGATGAAAAAGCAACTGCTTAAATACTGAGGGAGTAAAGGAAAAAATGCAAGGCAGCTGGAACTGGAATCAAAGGTATGAGGCTTCAGAGTTTTTATCTTCATCTGGAAAGAGTTCATTTCCATACATAATGATATCCTGACCGGGGGTGAGGTGGTGATGCAGGCATATAGTGAACATCCGATGTGTGGAGGCCTGAGACCTCAATGAAACCATCCCTGGCTTTAATTACAACCCAGAGATCTGAGCTGCATGGATTCCCCTTCTTTCCACTAAAGTGCCACAATTCTTGGAAGAAAAAAAAATAGCCTGACCATCTTCAGCTTAAGGCTCATTATAAGAACTTTGCAATAAGATTGTGGTGAAATGACATCTTTCTTCCACAGGGGGAAGAATTATGATCTCACTTCGTAAAAAAAGCTAAATCCTTAAGCTTTGTGCAAAATTGTAACCCAGCTGTTCTTGTTAGCAACAGTTTTATGTATAATATATATATTTTCATATTCATACATTCATATGATCATTTGGATCAAATAGATAGTTTGTATTGTTCTACCTGCTAGAGCATAACCTCCAGGATTCACTGATATCCACAGAGTCTCCCCACCAGAGGACATGTAGGCAACTCCTTCACCAAGCAAACGGCCAACGGCTGCCCCTGTGGAAGTACAGAATGCTCTATGAATTTTTACATTGGATTTAAATATAGCATTCAAAGGGTATTGGTTTTCAAATATGCCAAGGATTTCAAAAGCATATTTCAAAGGAACTCTGAAACAAACACTACAATAAGTTTTAAAACTAACTATATTTACATTGTTTTTTTATGCCTTCTAGAAGTTGCGGAATAAGCCCATACTTATCCTCATGTAGAACAAAAACAGTTTTAGCTGTGTGGAAATATTTCTGGTTCCAAAAACAGAGAAATATGCTTAATTATTTTGGGCAATAAGCAGATAAATCATAATCAGCAGTTTAAACTTATTTTACATGTCAAAATCATATATTTTATGTAAATGTAAAGATACTAGTAAAATTATATTTCATCTGAGAAAATCTCAAAATGGGCTCAAAGTGATGGCAGTGCGCCAAACATTTTTAAATATTCATGAGGATCCTGTATGGAGAACAAGATATTCCCTATTATTAAAAGCAAAAAACAGGTGTGAAAAAAGGAAAATGGAAGAAAATGCTTCTTCAATTAAATAAAATGATTTAAGATTAATTTTCAGTGCATATGCAAAGGTTCAACCAATATTTGTATAGTTTGCAATTTCTTTTGGATTGTATTTTTTCCATTTTTTTTTTTGTTCTTTGAATATTCATTTACATTTTATTTTACCACACTATATTTTATAACTTCTTTCAGAATAAATTTTTCCATATTTTTGGAGAAAAATAAGTCTGATCTGCTCTTTCATTCAGGGTAAAATCTCAAAAAAGTAAAAAAAAAAAAAAAAAAAAAACCGACGTATTATTTGAAAAAAATTATTAAAAAAATCTGAATAAACAGCAAACTAAAAATGTTGGCTGGACTTTTTGATTTAGAATTTTTTAAAGTTCCTTTTTTAAAATGCATTTTCTTTCAATTTCCTTTTTTGAACCACGTAATTTGCTTTTAATAATGTTGGAACAAATATCTCTCCATAATCCTGTCTCTTTCTCTTGTTTAAGTTATGTCTCGTTACTCACCGATGACAAACACAGGCATGAAGTATCCGGCTGGCAGAGGCAGCGTGCAGGCCAGGACCAACATCCACATCTCAGAATCAACAACAGAGGAACAGACGGTTAAATCCTCCCAGCTCTGCTGACACCTGCACCGACCATGAGTCACTACCAGCTTGTGTGCTTGCACCACTCAGTTTTACACTCATAAATACTGAATCAATACTATTTCCATTTTGCATTTGGAAACAGAGTTAAAAAGAAAACTAGAGTAAACCATTCCTGAACAAATTGCACTCAAGTATGTGCTGAATCCATGATGACCACCAGCCTGTTTAAAATGAATAAAAATCAAATCTACATTCAAAACTTTTTTTCCCCATGTGATTTACCTCTTTGAACTGGGTTGTTATGCCATCAGCTTGCAAAGCGCTAAAATTTCAACATCAAAAGATTCAATAAAATTATCCCTTACATCGAAAGACTCTGTTTTAACATTATGTGTCACAAAACATTTCAGTCTGAAAGGTTAAACTGGCTTTTGTTCACTGCTCTCATTGTGAAAATGTTAATGCTTTTAAACCTTTGAGAAGTTAGAAAGCTGACAGAACAGATTCAGTAAATGACCTTTAGATTATGTGTACCTTCATGAGCAGAAAGAAAGCCAAAGACAGGAAAATGGGGGTGCCTGATGAGCTCCACTCCAGCGACGCCAGCAGCACAGATGCATTATGGGACTGAGAGCTCCATTGTCTGCTTTCCAGAAGGGAAGTAAGGAGCTGCTTTGTGGTATACTAATACACAGATATGTGACATTTATGTTACTGTTTGGTCACAAGGAAGACTGCTGTGAAACAAAAACACTTAAGATGGTACCTTAACTACCCTGAGTTACCACATCTCAAATAATTCACACATTGATACATAAAATATCTATTTATAACTGAAACATGCCCTGTAAGAATGAATTGTTTGGAAAAACAACTAATCAAATTGGTTAAAACAATTTTTATTAGAATACCAATATATTGGTCAGAACCTCACCAAGCCTTTAGTTGTGGATCAACCAATTTAATGGATTAACCAAACAGCCAATAAAAATAGTAACTGATGGTTTGCTGCTCTGACTGTTTGGCTGTAGTCAAATGTAGCATGGAATATTTATGGATGTAGTGGCGACAGTGGCGTCGGAAACGGCTTTCATTGTCATTACACAAAATAAGCAATATTTTGGTAAAGTGACCAATTTGTATAGGTTTTCCATTTTACCATTGATGATTTGTTGTTTTATCCAAAAGATTAGTTGGACACATGTCTACCAATCAGATTGGTGAAATTCAACCAATTATTTGGCTGTATTGACCAATCAGTTTTCAGGGTGCAGTTTTCAAATGTTTTACAAATGAGAAATTGAGAAATGTGGCATGCAACCTTTACTCTGATACCCCTACATAAAATCACAGAATTATCATCAGAATTTACCTATTTGGTAAATAGGGTCTGTGTGTCTGCATTTTAACCTCTGGGTAAATCCAGCCGAACAACATCATGAAGATCAAATAACAGAGCAGAGAGGTCAGGGAGAAAGTTGAGCAGAGGTTTGAAGCAGGGTTAAGTTATGAAATAATATTGCAGCTGTGCTCAGATACAGGTGTGTCCTTAAAGTGACAGGAGGAACAATGAATCCCGGGGTGCTGCAGACATGCACACAGTTTAGAGAATCTGCTGACTTGACAAATATTAAATGGACATCCATAATTATGGCCTAACAGAAGAGCAGTAGCAAAACATCAAGGCATCCTGTTGTGGATGAAGAAGAATGTGTTTAAAGCAGCTGGTTAGAGTTGATCGGGAAATAAAAGGAGTTGAAAGTAGGCCACAATGGAGGAAGATTCGATGGAGCCTTTATTTCATGGATGACCAGCTGATGAAGGAGTTTGGTTAAAGCATATTCATTTCTAATAAATTCATTAGCTATGTCTGAACGTCCGCTCTCCCCCCTATATACTAGTCATTTTATATGAGTGTCTGAATTTCTAGTGCATGAAAAAGTCAGCAACTCAAGATTTCCCACGATACACCTTGAGAAGTAGTGTGCAAGCATTGGTCAGTACATGAGCAGATATATACCAGAATGCTTTGCAAGAGCTATCCTCGCAAAGCATCATGGGATTTGTTTTAGGAGTAAGAGAGAACAGAGAGCAGGCGATGTGCAGGGAGCCGGAATCATGTGAAAATAATAAGTAGTGATCATCTGTTCGAACTGTCAGTTAACAGAGTTAAAGGGCTCTAGTGACTAAAGGGTTAATGGTTAGGGCGGATGTTGGGACAGCCATTGAGAAGAAGATTTGAAGATCATTGCTCATGGAAGTCTATGGTTTTAAAAAATCTGTCTCTTGGAGAAAAAAGTTGGTAAGAAAATACCCCAAAAGAATTTAACAGGAATAAATGGTGGGTTAATAAAATACTGTTTTAGGGAGCTGAATAAATATATACTCCTTATTTTTATAATTTGTTTGCTTTGAAAGAAATTTTTAAAGAATGTATTCTTCTTTAAATATAGTATAATAAAAGAACGTCCCATCTTTAACAGGTTCTATCACTTGATATTGTAATGGGAAAATTTATTTTAACACTCTTATTTATGCTCAGCAAAATGCCTGCTAGAGTTTTATCTTCCACGCCTCAAAAGCTGTTTTTTTTGTTTTGTAAAAGGCCGGACCCCTTTAGACTCAATATTATTTAAAAAATTATCCTGTTTGGAAAAAAAAAAACTGTCTACTTAGTCTGGTTGAATCCATCCTGTGCTTCTAAAGTAGTTAGTGAAATCCTCTGTGACCAGAAGAGGCAGAAAAAATGGAAAGACTTTATGTTCTCAAGGATTAACAAACATCGCTTGAATGAAGAGCACCCATCTCATTTACTTGATAAGACTTTAGCTTTTTTTCCCAATAAAAATAAGAACCAAAATCAGAAACCAAATCAACTAAAAGTGAATTAGGTTTTGATAACAAGGAATAACATAGTAAACAATGGATTAGGGTTATTGATTGCGTAGCTTTTAAACGCTTTAAATCCCACCTTAGAAGCCATGTATTGACCGGCCGACAGAGGAAACGTCAGCGATGCCAGAAAGAAAACAATAAGACCTGAGTACAGACCCTTCCTGCAGAGAGATTTTTACACAACACAAGCATTTCAGTTCTTCTTTAAAAACAGCAAATATGAATCAATAGTTTTGCTTTGTGTGTTCCAGAAAAAAACTGAGTAAATAAAAAAATTGATCTGTAGCATAATGGAACCGAAGGCCCCACCGTCTGCCTGTCAGAACGTAAAGAAGTCTCACTCTGTTGTCAGCATCTGACAGAAGAACCGGTTGGTTTTGGTGAACTTAAGGATCCACCTGTGGCTAATGAGGTAGCAGCAGCTCAGAGCTCCACACAGCAGCCTGTTTTCAGACAGTGACACAATCCAGGATGAGAAACCAGGGACTTATTTTCACTCAGGCAGCAACAAACGATCGGAAGGCATTAGACTTGGGGAATGGATGGGGAGGAGTCCAGGAAATTATATGATGGGAGAAATAAAAAAAGAGGATGACTAATTAGAACAGAAGGAAAACAGAAGGCCTTATCTTAGTGTGACTTTTATGAATATAGAGAACCAAATGTCAGTTTTTATTAAGTAGCCAAAGACAAATAGAGGACCTGTTTAACTGAGCAGAAGCTGTAAAAGTAAACTAACCCCAGCAGAGCAAACAGGAGGATCTCCAGCGGGAAGAAAGGTAAAGAGGTGGGGAAATTGGTTTTAAACAGCGCCTGAAGAGTCTCTGCGGAGACAAAGCAAACTGGAATCATCTGTTTCCAACAGCGAGTAAAGCGTCTAATATTCACTCTGATTATTGGGATAATACTTTAATGAAATCTAACGTTTCCCAAGGCATCTTCCCAAATCAATGGTACTGCAGATGATTCATTTACTTTTAACACCAATAACTTCACACGTTAAATCATTAGATTTAACAATAATTAGCCCTTGTTCTCTGAAATAGAAGATGTCTCTGAGCTCCTTTAAAGAAATGATTAGGGATTTCTGAAGTGACATTCTGTTGAACGGTCATAAGCAGGTGATATAATGGATGATACAACTGCAGGTAATTATAAACAGACAGGCAATGTGAGAATAAACATTAATATACAAACACTAAAAGAACTGACTGCAAATTGGGATGCAATCTGTGCTTTAGATAAATGATGACCTGGAAACCAGGTTTGTATCAGTTTCTAATCTTCATCTTATTTGAAAGTACTCAGCCTCAGTTTTATATATCTAAGTGTGAAGAAAATAAAATTCATCCATCCATCAATCCATTTTCCTTAACGCTTATCCCAAGTGGGGTCGTGAGGGGTGCTGGTGCCTATCTCCAGCTGTCGATGGGCGAGAGGCGGGGTACGCCCTAAACAGGTCGCCAGTCCATCACAGGAAAATTTAATTCATTCATTCAAATGTAATCATTCAGGGGTAACAAACACAGAACCACTGCAGTAGGTGACGAAGACAAAGACAATTTCTGGGCCAATTTCAGAATTAATTTTGATTTTACTTTGTTCTAATATGTCAAAAAGAGAAAACTGACATGAGATTTATTTTAAAGGGTACATGTGAGAATAACCAGGCATAACTATTACCTTAATAGATACCCTATATAATCACTCTGCATATTAAGACTAAAACAATTATAAATCCCTTTGGAGGGCTGCTCAGTGGCACAGTGCATAGCACTGCTGCCTTGCAGCAAGAAGGTTCTGGGTTTGATTACCTTTCTGCATGGAGTTTGCATGTTCTCCCTGAGCATGCGTGGGTTCTCTCCGGGTACTCTGGCTTCCTCCCACAATCCAAAATCATGACTGTTAGGTTAATTAGCTTCTCTAGATTCTCCTTGTGTGTGCGTGAATGGTTGTTTGTCCTGTTTGTCTCTATGTTGCCCTGTGATGGAGTTGTGACTTGTCCAGGGTGTACAACTGGAGATACGTAGGCACCAGCACCCCTCTCAACGCCGTTTGGGATTAAGCGTAGATGGATGGATGGATCCCTTTGGAATTGTTTTGATGTATTAACATTCTAGTTGTACCTGAATGCAGCATACACCACCCTTGGGAAATCTTTTATTAAAGGAGATTTCTCCGACTTTAGGATTTGCATCAGCTCATGTGATTCAGGTTCTATGCTGTATATTTTTCAGCTACCAACCTGAATGCTACGTACCAATATAGTTATGTTAATCTTCATTTGAAAGTTCTGATGTGTCAATAATGTTGAGTGCAGAGTGAACTACATGCCCTATAGTATTAGCCTGAATGTTACCAAGTAGAGTTCAGTGATAACTAAGGCTGCTATGTTTAGGCTAGTTGTGCTACAGAAAACTGAACTTAAATCTGCATATGATTGTTCTGGATGAGTTTTTTGTTCATTACTTTTGCATACTGAACCATCCAGGGTGTGGCAGATTTTTGCATTACCAATTACCAATACGTCAACCTGATGTTTATGTGTGGAACTTCTACAAAAATATATGTAGGAAGTATAAAACCTGATAAGCATGTTACAGTATTGTTAGAACAGAGAAAATGCAGAAAGACAACAATTGCAAAATTTCAGCAGAGATATTTAATTTTCACCTTTTCTACCGTATATGTCATGCCTACCATCAGTTCAAAAGATTATAGGATGACTTTGCCATAAAATGCAGGTTATATTTTTGTGTTTCAGTAGCAGAACAATGTAAACTCATTGATAAACTCTTAGTTCTCTATTTATGTACTTGGTAACACAGTAGGGATGAGTTGATTTCTCCATTTAAAGGCAAGAAGAAAAGTGTTGAATAGGTTTGCTGTACCTGACTGTGTAATAGGTGAGGTTAGTTGCTGTAAAAAAACGTTAAAAGTGCGGAAAGCCGGAGTTCCTTTAAATCAAGACTAAAAACACATTTGTTTAGGATTGCCTTCCACTGTTCTAGTTAAAAAGTTCAACTGCTTTTAATGTTCTTTCTTGTTTCTGCATTTTTTATTATTATTTATTTTATTTATTTTTTCTTCTACTTGCTCTGATTTTGTTTTATTTTCCTATATTTTAATCATGTAAAGCACTTTGCATTGTCTTTGTACTGAATTATGCTACACAAATAAATTTGCCTTGCCTTGCCTTGCCTTGCAAAGCATTATGAGATGTGAAGTGTGATTGGAGTGAAAGCTATATGAAACCATCCAGTCATCCCTCACGCTAAAATTGATTAAAATTTCTTGCAAGATGTATACAAGTTAGCAAAAATGAAAAAAATATACTAACCTAACCTGACATCAACCATCCATCCTTTTCTTGCAGTACGGGTCTCTGTTCGCCCAGTGGCGCCTGGTTACAACAGCCTCGCTTGTGTCAGGGAGCCTCAGGGAAGCTGTGGCTACAATGTAGCTCGCCACATTCAGTGAGTGTATTGGTGAATTAGTCGTAAAATCTGTACGATGACTAAAGTGTTATATCCCGGAAACAAGTGGCTGAAATGAGCTCTCTGGGCACTCTCTTAGAGGTTCCGGGCTGACTCCTCCAAATGAAGACAGCGAGTAGGAGTACGAGTATGATTTAAATTATTGTCCATCAAGCTCTTCTTAACCTATACTTCATATGCACATAAAAAATCGTGGAAAAGTTTCTGTAAGTACATTTAAAGGTAAAATAAAAAATGTATATAAGGTGCTGTGATGATTTTCTAAGTGAGGGTTATTGGGGGCGTACAGGTGGTGCAGTGGTTGGCGTACAAAACCCATGTGTGGAGGCTTAGTCCTCGGCGCGGCTGACCCGGGTTAGAATCCTACCTGTGGTCCTTTGCTGCACGTCGGTACCCCACCCTCATTCCCCCTGTCCTGTCAGCCTACTGTTGTAAAAACAAGCCACTAATAACGTAACAACTCAACAACAAAACAAAGTGAGGGTTATGTTTTTATGACAGTAGGATTCACTTTGGGCTTAGCCGCCATGGATTCGCTATTACCTTCAGTTTCCATTGAAAGAAAACATTAAATAGGATTTTTTTAAAACAGAAACGCATACACCCATTTACTATAGGTCAATTATTAAGTAATGGAACCTTTACACAAATATTCAGGACTTTCCCTTTAAGCTAGTGCTAGAGTCAGGTTTAATTTTAATTCATGGGCTGCTCAATACTGCTAGGAAAAGGGAAAAATATTGTAAAAACTTGGCCAAGATGCTAAACATTCTAACCAATAATTGGATCGACAGAGTTTGAATGATTCCCCTTTACCTCCATCTCCGCTCCACACAAAGAACAAATGGAAAGTCAGAGCCCCACAGGCAGCAGAGAAGAAACATGGGAAGTAATGCCTCAGGGCGAAGTGAGAGCTCATCACCTCTACGCTGAACAACACACCTACACCACAAAAGTAAGAAGCAAAAATAACAACGAGTGAGCTTCTAGTGCCTTCTGATTGTTGATGGAAGCTATTTCCAGAGTTAGGAATAATGGCTTGCTGTGTGTCAGGTATTAATAGACAATCTTTTTCAATATGTTAATTGTGACATTTCAGGGTTGGTCTCACCCTCTGAATTTAAAAATTCAATGGGTCTGCAGTACACAATGGTAAAACGAAATGACAAATAAGGGGGTAAAAGCTGAAAAAGCAGCTTGAGAAAAAAAAAATTCTTTAAACTTGAAAAATATTATAAAAACCTAATGTATTTTCTCTCACCCATTAAAATAATTGTGTACCAAAAGCCAGGTTTTCTTATTGTGTAAAAAAAAGCTGTAATCAATATTCAATTAAAATGTGTACTGGTCTTTATGCTATGTTTTTTTTCTTTGTTTTCTTTTCTGCTTTCTTTGTCAGTCCAGTGTTTATCCATTGTTGTGCCATTGGAATGTGCAAGAAGTCAATATGGGTGTGATACGAAAAAACAAACCCATAAATAAAGATGTTTTTTATTGTCTACTTTTATGTCTCAACTGTGATTAAACACCCCTTTGCTGTTATGGTGCATGTGCAGTAAGAGAAATCAGCTAAATTTTGTTTGAGGGTGAATAAAAGAGATTAAATGTAATTTCCAAAGATTAAGTTTGACAGAAAAAAAATAGACTTTTATCCTCCTAATAAAAAAAACAACAACCATATCTTGTTAAAACCTTTATCATGGTTATACTAAAGGAGAAAAATCAAATGTAAAAATTTCATAATGAATGCATTTAAGTCAAAAGAAGCAAACAAAAAATAGAAATGTAATGCAAGTCATATATTTTCTTTCCCTAATGTCTCACCACTGACTGGAGCTCCGAAGCAGCTTGCTACTCCAACCGCAGCAGCAACCACCAACATTTCTGTCCCTGCCTCCTCCTAAGAATATAAAGCATTAGTTGTGGAGAACATTTCTTACCTTTATATTCACCAAAAATAACTGTAGCTGATTTGTAGTATATCAGACTGCGTATTAGAGGTAAACAATATGAATTAAAATGATATAAATCTAATTTGTTTTACCTTCTGATTGCCCTGTATTAGACAGCAAAGCTTGTCCAAATAGGCCCCTATCATGGTGGAAAGATGCACAAATGGCCCCTGGATTTAGAAGACAAAAATGTAAAATCAGAAACAAAACAAAAATTATTTATTGGTTGCATAAATTCATCTATACGGAAAACAGTTGTACAAAGTGATTACTTACAACTTTGCCGAGGAAAACTGTGCTTCCGGCAGCCAGAGTGCAGATAAGACCCAGAAACTTAGCGAACATATTAGTCAGAGAAAGGTAATGAGGCATTTCCATGCCAGCCAGCATAGCTCTGACCTCTGGTATCCCAGAACCTGAGCAAAACAATGAAATAATAGCTCATGACCCAGAGGGTAAAATAAACAGAAAAGCTCTACTAAGTAAATGGAAATCCTGGAATAATTAAACAGGGATTCTGAGAAAATCTATGTGAGATATAAAGGACAATCTGAGTGGCAGAAAAATAATTTGTTGCTTGCAAATGCTGTGATATAAAATGCAAGTCTCTATTGTTAATTTTGTTGTCTTTTCCTAGGAGAGAAGAGGTACATAGTATGTTTTTCTTTCAGATTTGTGCAACGATAATAAAAAAGAAACTGTCCTCCATCCTGCCAAGCAGTAAGAACATAACACTGACATTTCAGCATTAAAGCCATCGTTACTGGGGTCACTTGAAGCTTTGAAAAAAGGTGATAAAATCATGGTGCATTTCCTTTCACTCCTTCCTGATATCATCTGGACTTTTTCCTCTGACATTTATTTCAGATTTTTACTAGAGAGTGAAGCAAAATTATACTCAAGTCAAGTATTTATTAGTGGTAGTTTATATGGGATAAAAACACTTAAAGGGAATTCATAATAAATATGAGCAGATTATTGTTCATGACCAGCCTACTATAGTTACATCTTTACAAACCTGTGGAGAAGGGACTGATGTTATGGGAGAAGGAAGATGCAAAAGCACAGAGGCATGCTGGGTACAGCGTCCAGCAGAAAAACTGCAGCAGAATGTGGCCTTCCAGTCTCATATAAAGCCACTGATGAGCTGCAGATGCAATGAAAGAGAATTTTATTATTCTCTAAACTGGTCTCCAAAGGTCTCCATAGCGGCTGAATAATTTTATATATCTGAGTTTTATTTTGTTTTAATACAAAAGACAAAAGCAATATAGCGCATAATTTTTATATGGAAGATGCATTTAAGACACTATGAATTAATTTGCATTTAAGCCCATTTTCTCTGTTGCACCTGGACAACATTGGTGTAAGTGACTGGCTTTGAAAAGCCCATCAGCATCATTTAACATAAATATAAATGCAGTGATCTATGAATGACTAACAGCTTTCTTACGATATTAATAATAAATAATCCATAATAACTTTTTTTTGCCAAATCAGTTTTTGTATGTTAGATAATTTTGTTCATGGTTTCCCAAGAGTGGTGCATGCTGCATTCAGGTGTAGCTAGGAAACTAGGATGTTTTGGTGCTATTACAGCGTTCTGTTCAAGGTTTACTCTTTTCTCAATTTTGTTCAGGAAATATCTTCCTTTTACTTATATTCTGTGTTATGTATTGTGGTTTTGCTAACATTCTAGTGTTATGCCTTAGCTTTTATTTTAACATTCCTTTTCATATTTATTCATGTTAATTAGTTGTTTTGTTTAACAGTTCAGGCCCTTCCTCAGCTGATCACCACTCACCAGTACTACCTCCTGTTAATCTCACTGTCTTGAAGGGTTTGGGGTTTTTTTTTTTCGTGTGCATATTTTTATTTTCTTTAAGTTCCACCAGATCTTGCCATATTCTGTTGTTTACTTTGTCATTCAACATGTCTTTTTCTTTCTTGTTCTGATTATTGTTTGATAGACGATTTCCACATCAGTTTATTCTTCCGTGTTAAGCTTCCTAGTTTATATATTCAAAGAAAAAGGAAGGCAAGTTTATTTATGTAGCTCATTCCAATAGCATATGAAGGATCTATCAGTATCAGTATTTAACAATGGATTAATAAATACAATTTGCAATTTCTATTTAAAATTCAATTTAAAATGTGTAATTAGGAAATGCTTTAAAGATTAAGATTTAAATTTGAAATTTAAGTTAACAAATTTTCTTTTTCAGTGATTCTTTAGTTTCTCCATAAATTCAATGTGCTGTATATAAAAAGAAAGTTACATTGCATTGGTATTAAATAGTCAAAGTTTGTCTTTATATGGTTTTGTTTGATATTTCCCTGGGTTTCTTTCTGTGTTTCCAGATTAAATATTTCCTCCTCCGTCAATTACCCTGCCTTTACTCTGCATTTTATCTGTATAACTCTTCAGGTATGGTGGATATCACTCTGTGTCTGCTCTGTATTTAGGCCCATCGGTTCTATTTTTTTCTCTGCTGGTTTGTTCTTCCGTTTTCTGCTCTGGATTATCTTACCAGTTGTTTCTTAGCCTGTTCCTTCTGTGACACTTTTATAGTATTTTTTTTTTTTTTTATGTATTAAATCTACATTTTTTCTACAGTCGTGCTCTGCCCACAGGCCCTCCTTCACCAAAACCAAAACAGTTAGTAGTACTTTCCTGGTTGGCATGTATCATTCATCTCTCAGGAGTTGTAACTTAATTTAATCAAACTCTTCCCTTTCTCTGTCACTGTCTGTGATTCAATCTGCCCTTCCAGGGGTTTGCAGCCCCTTGTTTTTTGGACATTACATAATTCTGCCAATGCTCTGGAAATTCATTAATCATTCTTTCTTGTGAGCTTACCGTCCTCAGCCAGTCACTCTAAGTCCTCTCCAAAATGTACAAAAATGTACAAAAAGAAACAAAATGTAACAACAACATCCCAGACTTCATACATCACAAAAAATGTTGTGTTTTTATATGATTTTTTTAAAGTGATTGTGTCAATAATCACTCATCACATTTCTACTGCCCATAGCTTGTGCCTTTAAACACAGTTCTCCAATTCTTTCATTAACATGGGTGCATGTCCAAAGGAAAAACAAACAGCAGGCATATGAGGGGCTAAATAAAGAGATGCTTTTTCAACAGTTGTCATCTGTTACATCTCCTAACTCTTGGATGGGAAGAGTGACCTATTGGTGACACATGCCTCTCTTCCTGGAAGGGGCCTCCTCCATCCAGGCTTAGTTAAAAGGCCCTCCTTCTCTCTCACAGAAATCCACATATACAAGGACAAACTGCTGTCTTATTGGGAATATTCACATTCTTTGAAAGCTGGTAAATATTCATAATTACTCCTGAAGACATCCTGAAGTTGTCCCTCCGGTCTACATCTAATAAAAAAACTTTAGGCAACATTCTAATCAACAGTGTTTAATAAACTGGACCGCATTTAATGTAGACAGAGTGTATACAAAATGAAAATTCATTTAATTCAGACAGTAAATGAACTTTTCCATTCCATGAAGTGCAGCAGTGATCAAAGGTAAACAGTGTGTGAGAAAAAACATGGTGCAAAAAAAAAAAAAAACAACACATTGGTATGGAAGTTGAGGGAATGAAATTAGCAACATATAAACAAGGATTTCTTAAATTAGATGTCCCCAGTTATCTGATTTCTACTTCACATATAAACATGCTCATTGAAGACTAATAATTGCAAGAATAGTACACAAGAAATCTACAAAGACATAGCTTTCCACCTTAACTAAAGCCAGGAGAGGGAGCAAATTTGAACATTTTAATTCAATTACTAGGGAGTTAAATGTGTCACCTTTAAAGTGCCTATCGATCGAGTTAAAATAACCGCTTTGAAAGTGTTTAACAGTTTACACTGAGAGTGTTTTTCTAAATAGTTTAAATTCAACATATTCACCACACTGGTGGTAATACCAATGGAGCCTGGGCGTAAGTTCAACGGAATAAACTGATAACTCACCTTCATCCGCCTACGACACAGCCAATCAGCTTTGAACAACACCTCCATGAAAGCCAATCAGCATCCAAAGTTTATCTTAAAAGGCCTCCGATCCGCAACTCGTCTGCTCCTGTGCTCAGGCGGTGGATGCGCTGTGTGACTTCATTCAGATGATCCCGTTTCAACCTACCTGCAGCCCCTCCTCCAACATCGTAGCTAAAACTTCATTATGAGTTTCATTCCTCACAGACTCTTACTGCATTCTGCGTCTCATTTCAACCTCTACGGCAGAAGACCGCTATTTTGAGCCTGGTTCTGCCAGAGGTTTCTTCACAATGGGGAGATTTTCCTCTCCGCTGTCACTTCATGCTTGCTCATCATGGACAGGTTCTCTCAACCTGTGTTATCCAAACTGGACTTCCATCTTCCAGGTCCCTGAGTGAAGCTCTTGTATCAGCTCACACAGTCCACTGGATCTCCCCATAAAGCTCAGCAGACCGTCTCACTAACCAGTAGTCTACAGACTAACCAACTTCATCTATCTCGACTACACCACCAAATTCAGGCCTGGGGGGAAACAGCCATATTCTTTACTCCTGTTCTTGCATATCTATCAAAATTCAGGGCTATGTTTCCTGCTGAGGTCTGCGCACCAAAGACTAAGTGATTGTATCAATAAATTAATTATTATAATAATTAATTAATCCAATGCTGCCAAAGCCGGCCTGGGGCACATTGACAGAGGCAAGGCAGCTACCAGACCATCTGAACACCATCAACACATCACCAATGCAAGTCAGGTGTCTTACAAAAGACACGACAACTGAGGTAGGATTTGAACCGTCGACAATCTAAATTTCTGGATCCTACGCCAAAAGGAAAAATTTTATCGATTTTTTCCCCGTATATCTTAGATAAGAGTTCCCAAATAGGTTGGTATTCAGGGAGAAACTTTGCTTATTGTTTATTTTTAAATCAACAGAGTTGCTTATATTTATGAATTAACACCACCTGGAGGAACTAACTCTCACAATTTTTGAATTAGACTAAACAGGTGAACTTACATCATACTTTAAACATATAACACCAACTCTGGGAATATAACACATTTGATTTTGCTGTCAATTTAATCAGAGAAGCAGCTAAAGAGGCTTAGAGTATGGAAGAGCAACAGAGATGCACACCTCGGAGGAATTTATTGATAGGGCAGCTTTAGGAAAAATGTTGTTGAAACTGTTTTCTTTAGTTCTAATAAATACTGAAAACTGTAAATCTTCTTATTTGTTCCTTACAATTAAGCACAACTTTTTTCGTTTGGTGTCCAAAATTCCAATAGAATATCTTGAATTTTTGTTTTTGTGACATGAAAATTTGGGAAAGGGGTTTATTTTATTTCCTAGATTATAACTAATAGAGGGGAAAAATGCATGTTTATGTGTGTTTACCTCGAAGCAGCTTTGCTACACTGAGGTCCATGAGAAAACTTAGGATGGCTGTCAACATGCCCAACGCGGCAAAGCCATACCACCGCATGCCACAGACGCTTCCCAAGCCTCTGCTCAGCATTACCAGCAGCTCTTTAAAGATAAAGAATAGTGTGGGGTTCATCAAACTAATATGCCTTTAATGTTCATGCCACACAATATTTGATTGAGATACATATTCCACTGCTTCTTCATTTGCATTACAAAGCTTTTGCTGCGAGACATTTGTTAGAGGACAACTCAAGTACAAACAGGCTACAGTTGCTAATAAGACTTTTCCACTTCTTAAAGAAAGAATTTAAAAGGTGTGAAAGAAATTATCACTGTACTTACAAAAGTAGAGGATTTGAGATTGATGCAAGAAATGCAGCTTGTTAACAAGAAGAATTATGCAATTCAGAAAATCTAATTTACACCAAATCTATTTGCAAAAATTACAGATTGATGTATCAGAAGACAGGATCTATTATCTTAAATATGTTGAGCCATATTAATGGAGTTTTCCTTTAACTTGTCAATAACTTAGATAAAATGTTATTTCATGTGCTCATTTTTCACATGACTTACCTTTGACATTTGCCCGGAGCCCTCGGTATGGTTTCCATGAGTCCGGCAGAAGTGGAGTCACATTATGGGACGGTTCTGAATTATTTTCCCGCTCCTGTATGTTATCTTCCTCATAGGCTTCTGTCCCAGGTGATTTATTAAAACTCCTCATTTGGCCTTGAAAGAAACTGGAATAATCAAAACAAGAAATATTCTAAACTAGATATATATAAAAAAAAAAAAGCATTCAGACTGAGCTTCTGCTTGCTGGTCTTCAGTTACATCTATAAGGTTATAAAGAGGAGTTTGTGTTGGTGTAGATAAGTTTATACTGGGTTGTAACTGACCTCTTTTAAGGTATTTGCATAAATGTGATGGAGCAGTCACGGCTGACAGCATAGCTAATATTAACTCTTTAAAGGGAACACTTGAAGGTGACCTTCAAGCGTCTGCAAAGTATATTAAACACAGAAACACAGTCAACTTGCTTAACCTTTCATCAACTCCTATTGACTACATTAATAAATTTGGGGTCACATTGAAATGTCCTTATTTTTGAAGGGAAAGCACTCCCACTTCTTTTTCTACTCTGGTTAGAGCCTGTTTGTCCTGTCCTCTGAGGGGGGGAGTAGTACATACTGTTGTAGGAAAATCTTCAATTCCTTAGCAATTTCTCGCATGGAATAGCCTTCATTTCTAAGACTAAGAATAGACTGTCGAGTTTCAGATGAAAGTTTTCTTTTTCTGGCCATTTTGAGCATTTAATTGACCCCACAAATGTGATGCTCCAGAAACTCAATCTGCTCAAAGGAAGGTCAGTTTTGTAGCTTCTCTAACAAGCTAAACTGTTTTCAGATGTGTGAACATGATTGCAAGGGTTTTCTACTCATCAATTAACCTTCTGAGCCAATGAGCAAACACATTGTACCATTAGAACACTGGAGTGATAGTTGCTGGAAATGGCCTCTATACACCTATGTAGATATTGTACCAAAAACCAGACATTTTCAGCTACAATAGTCATTTACCACATTAGCAATGTATAGAGTGTATTTCTTTAAAGTTAAGACTAGTTTAAAGTTATCTTCATTGATAAGTACAGTGCTTTTCCTTCAAAAATAAGGACATTTCAATGTGACCCCAAACTTTTGAACAGTAGTATATATATATATATATATATATATATATATATATATATATATATATATATATATATATATATATATATATATATATATATATATATATATATATATATATATATATATATATATCTATGTATAATATAAATATATATAAAGCGTGACGTAAAATGGATGGACATTGACACGCTTATCCCTGCCTATCTACAGCAGTCTATGAGCGAGAGGTGGGATACGCCCCGGACAGGTCACCAGTCTATCGCAGGGCAACACAGAGACACACAACCATTCACGCACACAATCACACCTAAGGAGAATTAAGAGAAGTCAAATAATTTAACTGTCATGTTTTTGGACTGTGGGAGGAAGTCGGAGTACCCGGAGAGAACCCACGCATGAACAGGGAGAACATGCAAACTCCATGCAGAAAGACCTTCTTGCTGCAAGGCAGCTACCCACTGCGATTTATTTTTACTTTTCTGTATTTTCTCCTTTATTTTCAGCCATTTACTTTCAATACTACTCATTACCTTTTACAGTTCATTATTTGTTTTTGTATTAATCTGTAAATAATCAAAGCGTTGGGTTTTAATTATGTTTTGTCTTTAATATCAAACATTGTTTTTGTTTTGTTTTTCAAATTCACCCCCCTTTTTCCCCTAAAGATCCCATTAATAAAATCACACATTTATCAGCAGTCCTGTAATTATTTTAAACTTTAGGAAATCAAGGTTTAGCCTCTGCAACATGTGGAAGGTCAGGGTAATCATTTTCACACCCTTTGTCTTCTTCTAATGAGCTGTTACTCATTAATTATCCTGTTATTTCTTCCGTGTATGTTTTTAATTAACACTTATGTTATTTATAGAGCTTTGAAATCAGCTTGATGTGAGCATAAGCCACACCATCTCTCCCACATTTGTATATACAAATAAAGAGAGCTCTTATGAGGGTAAAACGGTTTCCATGGAAGCGGCACATAGAGACAAAGAGCTCGACGGAAATCTTTGGTGTTAGGTAGTTTTTCACCAGACGAATTTAATGTAAATCAAAGTAAATTACGAAGCACTTTTATTTTTTAACAAGTAAAAATTAAGATTTCTTTTTTAAACAAAAAGCACTAATCAAAATGTGCTTTATTTATGTTTAAGTTAAATACACACTGAACCTGTAATTTTTCTGGGAACAGAGGAATTCCAATGGAGGAGAATCAAAGCAAACTCTTCTATTGTCTTTTAACACAGATAAGTGTCATTTAAAACATTCAATAAAGTTTAGTTTTAGTCCCATCGTTAGACTCTCAGCACCCCTTGTGGTGACTAAAGGATATAGAAATGTTAACCTTTTAACCTTTAAATTTTACCCAAATGTTTCTTTTTCATTGCTCTAAATACCACTACAACATTTTCATTGCTTACTTAGAAGAATATAAATCGTATGAGTTGAAAAGGAGTAAAAGCATATATCACTTTTTTTTGGCTGTGCTCTTGTCACTATCGTACATTGCAGTTAAATGGAAATGGAACATCTGCAAAAAAGTTGTTTACATGGTGAAATATAAAAATAGGCATTGGCTTTAAAGGCAGCCCTGCAAAATCTCTGCCTACATATGGCTCCATAATCATCATCATCATCAAAAAACAGGGAACAGGCAGTAGATCAAACAACGTGTTGACAGTGTAATGAAAACCACCACTTCTTGAAACATTTCTGATTTATTGAAGGTGATAAGATTAAGTTAGATTGCAGCCCTTTGGTGCCTCAGCTGTTTGTTTGTTTCTTTACACTTATCTACTCTTAAAAAAGCAATTCACCTCAGTGAAAATCATTGCAATCCAAACTGAAGATAAATCACATGTGACAGTGTTTGTAAACTTAACCTTGGCTTCTTTCCCCAACTGTGAGCCCAGAAATCCAGAGCTGGAGAGTGAGGATGAAATCAAAGCACAGGGTGGCTTAAAAGGACACGGTGATGCATTTACACATTAATGCTTTTTTGTTGGACACAGCATAGATTATGTAGCTTGAGAAGTATCCTACTGCAAAAGCAGGAATACGTGAAACCATGATGAACCCTACATGGAAAAAGAACATAGAACCCAAAACCATGCATAGTGGAATAATCTACCAGATCTTTTCTTTTACAATCACCTTTGTCAGTTTTTTTTGTTTTTCTTTTAGCTTTTTTTCCTGTTCATGATATTGTTTCAATAATCTGTATCTGCAGTATAGCTTTGTTTCTCTACTTATATGTTAAAACATGTTTTGACCCGTACATCCAAGGTTTGAGAATGTGTCCTTTATTTGGCTTAATGAGATGTTTTTCTTTAACCTGTGTTTGCACAAACTGGTGAAAAAGACCAACAGCCCTTTGCTGAATCACTTCTGTGGTCCACAATCAATTCTCCCACTAGAATATTTGTCTGTGGTATTTCTCAGCTGCCCAAATATCTTGCAATTTTATAAACGATTGTTCAGTTACCTGTTTAACTACTTGTTTTTCGGTCAAGATGAGGCTAAAATGTTGATCAATTAGGATATAAACTTAGGTTACCATGCTCTGTAGTAACAAATATTTTTTATTATCTACTCAATAGCAGAGGTGTTGCCAGAAAATGTTAATTAGGGTGACCAGGCAATAACCAAGGTAAATGCTGAAAGCGGATTGACCCCAGTACCTCAGGGTTAATCTACACTGTTCCAAAATGACAATAAACAACCACTACATCCATATTTTCAACAAAAAAAAAAGACTAACAATACTTTCCTACATCCTTTGCTAACAAATATACATATATTTAAACATCCATGCTTTCTAATTTAAAGGTGTAGTTGAAAAGATTCTTTCAAGTTTGAGTTCTGGGGCGAACATCTTAATCATTGTCATTACTTACATACTTTTACCAATAATCAATCTGAATAAAAATAATATTTAAATCTACTAATATCTACATTAAATTGATTATTTATTATTGAAGTAGTTATTTATCTATGTTTTTTTAACTGCAGACTCCTAGATGACTTGCAAGGATGTAATTTTCTCTTTACCCCATAAGACAACATCTGGTTCCGAAAAAAGCATGAATTCTGTTTCTTTTTATTAGTATATTGATTTGCATAATTAACCACGTTGTTTTTGTTGTCAAGTAACTGTGAATATATGAAAAATTTTAATGTTAAATAAGTAAGAACATTCCACTTGAGAGTATTACTGCTACCACCATATGTATAGAGGGAAAAAAGGTAGGGTTGGCCACAAGGGTGGCCAATTATTGGCTAAGGGTGGCCATGGCCACTCCCCAGCCCCCATCTAGCTCCGCCCCTGCTCAAGAGGATGTATGTACTTGGGGGTTGCAAACCTCTAGTTGGTCACCAAGTGAAGAAAAACATGCCTTTACATTTTTTATCTCTACACAGGTGCTAAAGTTTGCATTAATACCTGATAACTGTGGAGTTATGCTTGATATATTCTTCATATTTTCAGGTGGGAATTAGTTCTAAAACCAACTGGGTTAATGCTGCGTCCGCGCCGAATGGTACTTAAGCATCAGTGATGTCTGGTTTTCATTACAGGGTCTGACCAGGAGAAGGTGCTTCTCTTTAGATCTTAATGTCCACAAATTATGACAGAAAGAATATTTTAGTACAAAGATTTATGTTTAAAAAAGGAATTGTAGGGGACCAGCCAGGGATCCATCAAGGAAAGTGGGGACATTTTGAATGGCTACTAGTGTACGTCTGTTGTGGAGAGTGCTTGATCTATTTCTTCCATCCTCTGCTGGGGTCACAGTATTACAGCTAATGACTTCAAATAGCTCAACAAGCTAATAAAGAAGCCTGGATTTGTTCTAGGAACTCCTCTGGAACCTCTGGAGAAGATTTCACAAAGAAAAATTATTCTAAAGTGAAGAAAATTATAGATAACAGTGAGCATCCTCTTCAGAAGATTTTTAAACAGCATGTCTTCGGTAAGAGGCCTCTCCAGGTCCAATGCAAGACAGACGGGCTACAGAAGATCCTTTCTGACTACAGCAATCAACACCTACAACAACTCGATAAAAAAAAAAAAAAACTATGAGTTACTGCAAAATTTTATTTCCCTTTGGGATTAATAAAGTGTTTTTGAATTAAATCATTTTTAAAGTCTTTTGAATCTGGTACTTGTGGAGATCCTCCCAATGAACTACCACAGCAGAAGGAATGCACAAGTATGTAGCTGCTGCTTTTGTACCGTCCAAAGCACACAGAGATAAATGTACTTTTAGTCACTAACTTTAAAATCTAAATATGAATGTTTTTTCATGTATTTCATAATATTCTTTAGATTTGCAAACTACAGATAAAGAAATTCATCACTGTTGATTTAAGGGAGGAACTAAAGGAATTATTCTTCCAACCATTTCAAATAATGTTAACATTCAGACCTTATAAACTGTCTCCCTTTAAAAGTTCAGTCTATATCCAAGGCTTGTATTCAGAATTTTAAAATATTAAACTATGTTTATAAATAACAGCAGATGGGTCGGTTTTATATAATTTTGCACAGTAATTATACTATAATTTGTGGCTTGGGATCAGTATCAGCTCCGTGTTACATTGAGGAAAGGTTTTGGCCTTTTCGTCCAATGACAGCTCAGCCAAAATCTAATGTAATGGCCGTAATGTTTCATTAATTCACCTGAACCTGTCGAAGAAGGTCAAATCTCTGGACACAATGGCAATATAATCTAGTGTGCCTTAACAATAAACACCACAAGGGTTTGCTTTGTTTTTTAAACAGAATAAAAGTTCACTGAAAAAAATAATTTTAATTTGTTTTTGGCATTTACTTAATCGTATTTAGTTACTTTAACACATTTGGTTCATGTTAGCAGGGTAGGAAATAAAACTATTGTGTTAAAATAACTAAATATGATTAAGTAAATGCCAAAAGCGGTTGCATTGTTTTTTTTCCAGTGTACGTTTCTTGGTAAGCCTTCTTTAATAAAATGGGCATATAATTGTGTGACTAAGTTGATCATGTAAAAGCAAAAGGGGAATGCATATACAGGCACACACATACATTAGCCTATAGATTAGAAGCAGGACAACACCGATTCCTGATAACGTATTTGAAGTATATTTCCTAATTTTATTTGGTTGTTTTTCCCATAAATATGATTCATTTTACTGGAAACAATTGGTAGAAACATTTTGCCCTAAGCGTTGATTTGAATTATTTCTCCTTAAGAGCATCACATCTTATCACCATCATTTTTTAGTTAAATTTGATAAAATATTAAATAACCTGATTTTATCCATGCAGTGGGTTTATTTCCACTCTGACCTACATACTCTGAATGCCCTAAGGTGGCAATCACACCGGCTGCTTAGATAAGACGATCTTTTTATTAAAGTTGTGAAAGGTATAATGATTTCCTGAGCTTGGCAACATAAGCCTCTTGCACTTTATAATGTAGTGCTTCCTCGAAGCAGGCCAGTTGCTATGATACAATCTTTTTTGGCTTCCCTCCAATTGCTCTTTTCCTTATAGAGTATAACAGGCCAGGAGCACTTCAAAAAGAGTAAGGAACTTGTTTCCCAGAAGGTTAAAATGGCTGATTTTGATTAGTTTGTGTAACATTAGCTATTTGAATGTAGTTAAAGCTACTGATTAATGAGGATAATAGAGAAAAAACATAATATCTTAGTGTACAACATTAAACTCTAAAGATTAATATGTGAAAAGCATCTCATGCAAGCCCAGCCTAACTAAAACCAGGCCTAAATTGAATTAACAAATAAGGTTAGGTTAGACCCATGGATAGGCTCAGGATTAGTAAACAAATAGAAATTACATTTAAAGGTACAGTAAATTAAGTTTCTATACTTGCCAAACTCTTTTAGGGTTACAGATGGTGCCACCCTCCAGAGGTCAGGGAAACGCTGACCAGGATCCAAACCTTTTGGGGGGGCTAGGCAAAATAAATATTATAAATATTTAGAAACATTAAACCGAAGCCAATAGTAACTTTTGTTTTACAAATGTAAGAAATAGAAAGCACAGATACTTGTGTGAAAATGTAATGAGTAGAAGTCAGAAGTAGGAAGAAAAATAAGCAATAGAGTAAAGTAAAGATACCTAAAAAGTGTACTTGAGTACAAAAACCAAGTTTTTGTACTTCATTACTACACCTCTGCAAAACATCAGTAGTATTCTTGCTCACTGCATGTACATCCTGTTGTGTGTGCCTCTACATCACTAGATCTCAGTACAGTAAATCACCTTTGAGTTGTGGAGGAACAGGGAAGGAATCATGGATCTGCAGCTGACAAATCTGTGTCAGCTGTATGATCTGATTAACATTCCCAATGTTGGCTACACAGCACATGATTGCAAGCAGCTCCAATAACAAAAGGGTTTCAGATGATGGTAGGGGGAACCTAATAAACAGGTAAATAAGTAGATATGATATCTTCATTGTCTGTGATGAGCTGTTTAGTAAGACTGGTTTCCAAAATGCAAAGTATAAAAAGCTTTATAAAGATAGCTGTGGTCGGCAAGTTTAGATTTCTCTTCTATTATATATTAATTTATCCTATTTCCTCACTATAAAAGTTTTCACTCAGTCTGTTTCACTTTCAAGGCCACACCATTGTCTGCGGGATGGTGTTTGTAGACCAGACATAGCTTCTTCCCATAACAAATCAGGTTCTTTCTCAAGGTTTATTCATAACATGTTACTGTTAACCAAAGTGTGTGTAATTTGTTTTGACTCTGACTACTTTTCCATTTTTGTAAGTAAGGGGGAATGAACGCTGCCTAGATCAGAACAGGGCAGAATGCTGTGCCATAAGGACTGTATGATCTTTGCAAAGATATGAATAAATGTGCCGACTGAGTGAAATCCATCGACCTCCTATTATTTAACTAGGATGAATAGTTTAATAATTTTTTCCCACTACAATAGCCAATGGGGTCAGTATACCCAGTTCTTTGGTCAAATTATGACTGTTAAGACGAGCTTGCACTAACTACTTAGCAGGTGTGTTACCAGAAACAAGTCCTAGAGTTTTACATGCAATAAAAGCTCAAAATGACCAGCTGTTTTGAATGTTATAGGTGCATCATATGTCATGCCACAAAAAGGAAGTAATAGCATGATATAGCTTAGCTTTTAAATAAAGAGATAAAGCTGTAAAAGTGAGGGTCCGCTGTGTCAACCTGTTGAATTAGCAGACTTTTTCCCATTACTTCAGTGTTTTTGTCTTACAGAAAATCAGCAAACACAAGATATACTATTTTTCTTTTTTTTTTTAGAAAACATGACATACATGCAGTGAAACTTCACATAAATGTTTCTGTGTTTAATTTTTTATGTTTGTACTATACCAAACACCTCATGCTTGCACTGATTTCCATTCAAACTCTATGGTCTGCAGTCCCCCAGAAGGAGGAGGAGCAGCTGTGCAATGCCTGAGTGCATGTCATGAATATTTGAATGTGCCACATGGCAGCTCAAAATGACAGTTAAAAAAAAAAAAAAAAGAAACTGTTAGGTTCTGCTGTTTGATCTGCACACAAAATCTGTCACAATTTTCTACAGACTATTTAGTTAAAAAATATCAGACTTCTTTCCTGGCAACAGAGACCCATCATTTGGGTAAAAGAAGCAACCCAGAAAGTTTTAGAGTGAGAGTTCGTCTTTAGAGAGCATTTCCAACCTTCATTTCACATCCTTCACTCTTCCCACTGTGCTTGATAATCTCCCATCCATGTCACATTTGTCACCCTGTCATTGCTGCCCTGCTTTTGATGGCTCCCCATCAGCACTCATCCATGCTTCACTGGGAAAGCAACCTGGTCACAAGCTTAGATAATGTACTGTCAATGCCCAGGGGGTTTATGGTTCTGTCTCCAGGCTGCTAATGTTTATGATTCATATGCCAAAAGGTTTTTTTTAAGCAAACATGACAGTTTTTGCATTTGTAATTGAATTCCAAAAAAAATAACAGCCGATGTCCTATAACTATATGTGACATAACAGATTAGACTAATAATAATGAAAAAGCAATTCCACTTTTGAACATCAAATTTCTTTTTACCTGAAGTGTTGAATCTTAATTTCAGCTTAAATTAGACGTAAACAGGACTAATCCCACAGAGAAACATCAATATTCCTGTTGTTAGAAACAAGGGGCTCTGCATGTTCCCTGTTTGGGAGGAGGTGAGTTGCTAGGCTAGATTTAGACCCTGAGCAGGGGGCTCTATGCTCTGTGGTGATAAGGCTGAAATCAAATAATACTTAGTTGAGTGATCCGTAATGCCTGGTAACCTTACCGGCATCTTTAATAAAGAGGTCTGCATTTGGCAGCAAACACCTGGGGCTTTTCAAAGATTATGATGGCAGATGTTTAATGACTGATATAAATCAGTAGCGAACCAGTGGATGAGCTTCTGCGCCTTAAATTCGACACTCCTCACTGCTTAACGAGACTTCAAAGCTTGATTCAAATACGCACCATCAGAAAGCCCATAAATGGATTAGCTGTCAGAGTCATTTACTAGAAAAAAAAGGGCGGCGAGTTTTTCCTAATCATGACTGGCTGCACACCTCATGGAGATATTAATAGCCCCTAAGTCATGTCACCACTAAGTCCCCTGTGCCTGCCTATAGGCTTTGTTTTCAAGCACATTCTTTCCATCTTTGTTTTCCTCTTAACTTATCTGCAGAGATATGAGACAGGACTCTTTTCCACTTTCTGATTTAAAGGAACAAAAACAGAAACTTTATTTTTACAGCAGGTCAGATAGTAGTAGCCTTCAGAAACTTTGATACATCTGATTTACCTTTGGAGTTGATAACCTAGATTTTAATTTAAATTGAGCTGAAGTAAAACCAACCTTTTAGATGTAGTTTGTTATATGAGCTTTTAGATTTTCATAAGCTTAGATATTTATTTTATTCTAATTATTTAGGTTATGACACTAATATTAGAGTAAGGTTGTTTTTTTTTAAATTAAATGTTCAGATGATGTACGTTTCTAATTAACCCAAAAGTCTATGGGTTGAACAGAAGAACACCTGTGGATCTATTTTAAGGCAACGCCTCAGATGTTTTGGCTCCTTGTGTGACATCATGGAAACATCCAATGAAATCAGCCAAGATGTAAGGAAGAGGACAGTAAACCTCCGATGGTTAGATTCATCCTTGGTCCAGAAAGCTGGAAGTTTTACCTTTGTTTGGTTTAGTAATGTATTAAGATCATATGAAGACAATTTAAACAACAATGTACGATAAATTAGTGTGTTTTGGTTTAAAATGCATAATTCAAAACCAAAAAAATATTCAAAAAGGCCTTGTTAAGATGCTGTTTAAAGAAATGATTACTCAGTGAAAGAAATAGTAGTGAAATGGGCTAAATGGACACACAGATGGGAGGAAGCAGTTCCTCCAAAAGAGGCAGTAACAGCCAGATAACAGCCTGACAGCCAGCAAAGGGACAAATATCTTCATTTTTGGATAAGGTGAGATAAAACCAAGGTTACAATGATTGTCCTCAATAACCATTGTTATGGGGGGAGATTGCCAGTTTGTAGAATAGCACTGAAAAGGTGTGTGAGCAAGATGAGATTCACACCTTAAACCTCAGTTTCCTCTGGATTCACGTTTTTCATTGTTTTTCTTATTGTTGAAAATGAGGCTTTGCCTGAATTGTTAACTTCTCAGTCCTCTTGTTTTCGTGTTAGAGCATTTCTTGAATTTTATCCTTCTAGTTTATATGTAAGAGTTATTTTCACTAGTATGCTTGGTTAGATTACCTCCCTGTACCTTTATAAAGCAGGAATAACAAAGAAATTCTCTGTAAAATTAACCAAAATCCTCCCCAACAGCAATGTCTTGGACAAGTTTTTCTCCTTTCGAACCAAGAGGTACGGAGCAGAACTACTTCCATGCAGTCTGTAGATTGGGGGGAAAATCTAAACTAAGGAGGTTCTCAGAGCGACCTAACTGGGTTTTCTCAGCTTGGGGGGAAAGACAAACAAAGGAGGTTCTCAGTGTGACTAAACTGGGTTTTCTCAGCATGGGGGAAATCCAGCGGTCTGGTGAATCGAAAACGGAAACTCTCTAGGGGAAGATAAGAGTGGTAAGTTCAAGGACCGTAGGGAATAGATCGAAGCAGATGAATGGTTCAGTTTAGACTCACATAAAGGGGTTCTAGGTTGATTCCTGGGTCCAGTTTGTGGGGAAATTGTCCAGAGAAGATTGTACTCATTGGAGGGCGGACAGGCACACTAATGGTGGGTCCAGAGGAGCAGCGGAGCAGACTGTCACAGAATTTCCTGAGGAGGGCTTGAACGGATCTGGTGGAGGTTTCCCCTTGCTCAGAGAGAGTCGAATATTTTCTTCCAAAGGGGTAGAAGGACCAGGCTTATCCAACGGATCAGGAGGGTAATCCTACCGGAGAACACAAAGGAGACAAAGGGTCGGAACTGTGGACTCGGGGAGACAAAAACTCAAAGATTAGACTCTGCTAAACTCAGAGGGGCTAGAGTACCCAATACCGGCAAACACTCTGGCGTCGAGGTGGTGACAGTCTGCAGCTCAAATACTCCTCTGGTGATGACCCAACGAGCCGCAGATGTGGGAGGAAAACCGGAAGCAGCCCTCCAGGCCAAAACGGGGAAGGGGCACCATCTAGTGGTGGAAGGAGAAGCTAAAAAGGAAAACACAAAACATTCCCCACAAACAGAACCCTAACACGCAGCTTTTGTTATTTTATTTTGGCATAAAGAGCCGCAGCCTGTAAACAGGGAAGCAAACGAAAGAAGCAGACAAGAAATAGTCCCAAAAATGTAATCAGAATCCTCAACATCTTTTAAAATATTTGCAAAACATTTTATTACAGCTGAATCTTTTTGTTTTGTTTTGTCTTCATTTTTTTGGAGCAACTCTTAGTACCACAGCTTGAAAATGACTCCAGATCTGTCGTTAGGTCAGGAACAAAAAAACCTTTGAAACTGAGATGAACAATGATACCCAAAAAATATAATCAATGTGAAACAAAATGAAGACCATTTACCCAAAGCAAGTTTTATAAAAATGTCTTAATTTTGAAGAAAGTTGATGTAAGTAAATTTCTCCACTGTGAGATCAATAAAGTCAATCAACCAATCAATAATTCTTCAAAAAGAAATGTTTTTTAAAGTCTGGAAGAAAACTTGATTGCTTCAGAAGATATTGGAAAATCTGTTTAACCAATCGTAATCAGAGCTTCTGTTTATTCTTTATTTTTCTTTCATCTCCAAAAATAAAAGCAGAAAAAGACACACATTTTGTATGCTTTTTTTTTTTTTACTCTAGAGGCTCTAAAGAGCGCCGACTGGTGAAAGTCGCTATTTTAGTTCTCATTTTAGAGAAATTAAAACCATTTTTGGGGAACAGATATGTGTTTTTTTTTTTCTTTCATTGATACATAACATCTTATTGCTTTCTGAATACATACAACCAGAATAAATGCTGTCTGAAACTGTTGGATTCTGTCTCACAGGGCTTTTAGATATTGGTAATATCAATAAACTAAAATGGATAAACCAGTCCTAGATTGTTTTTTTTCCCCAGCTTTTATTGTCATTACACTGTCACAAGTACAGAGCGATGAAATTAACTCCCTTTATTTAACGTAACCCTTGGGCAGCAGTGGGCTGCCATTGTGCGGGGCCCAGGGAGCAGTGTGGCATTGAGGGTATTTGCTAAGAGGAACCCAGAATGGCAGTCTGTGGGAGTGGGGCTTGAACTCAGAACCTAAGGATTCCAAACACAAGGCCCTAAACACTAGGCCGCCACTCCACTAGTTACCATTGTACATAACAACCTTTGCAGCAGCAGTCCAGTCTTAACCTGCTGTGCTGCTCCTGATCCTAAAACCTCCAACAACAATGGCTGACACCATGGGCGTAGGTTTGCATAGGGACCATAGGGACATGTCCCTACCAAAATTTTTAACCAACCTAATTGTCCCTACCAATAATTGGATTTGAGCAACATGTTTATAATTTACAGCAGTAGTTATAGCAGCAGTGGCTTCTTTTCCTCTCGCAGTTCCTCTGCCTGGTCTCTCCTGTCCCTTTCACGTAGCAGCGCATGGAACTGTGCTGCGCTGTTTAACTCCACTCTCATTGGTTGTTCTGCCTTAGGTCCCGCCTTCTCTCTCCTTGATAGGCTGTTTTCTAGTCCGTCTGTGCTTGGAGCACAAAATTGAAAATGTATTCACACTAGAATGCCGCGGTTACTGCAATTAATATTGGGCTGCAAAACTAGTCCCAATAAAAAAAAGGAATATCATGTGCACTAAAAAACAAAAACCTTTTTTTTTTCTTTTTTAAAACGAAATATTCTGAGTCAGCCAGGAGTTCTGCTCAGTGTTGTGTATGCAATATAGGAAAATGATAAAAGGTTGTGTTACATTTAATCCTTGCACTTATACATTATATGATTATAGGAAACACAGATATCCAGTAATAATGATGCAGGGCAGCTTGTAGGTGAAGCAGCTGGCCCTTCAGCGCTTCAGGTGATGTCTAAATAAACCAGGTGATACTAAAGTATTTCCTCTTGATGAGTTCTGGATGAAGAATATTGACAGACAAAAACATTTTTTTTATCTTACCAGTATATATTATATATATATGTTGTATTTTTAAAATTTTGGTATAATTACTGATCTAAGTGGGTTGCTCTGTCGGAGAAAGGCATATTTTACATTTTTATTATGTTTTAGAGTCTCTATTCTCCAGTTAATGATGAATCACTCACTAAATTAGTTGACGATTATTGAAATAATCAATTAATACGATTACTTTTTTCAGTCCCAGATAAAATACATGAAATGGGCTACACAGAGTAACTACAGCCCAGATGTTCCACTTTTATAGTGAAGTTAATATTTTAATGAATGTATTATTTTGCTTGATACAGAGAGAGCATAGTAGGTAAAAATATAAGAGTGGGGTTTAACTCTGCACAATTCTATATCTTCAGAAGAAAATACTGTATTTACCTTCTCTCTTAGTCGTTCAAATGAAACCATTTTCAAAGTGGACAACAGTCCTAATTCCACATTGATCAGAGCCGGTGATACTTCAAACATTAATAAACAGCATCTAATGAGTGTAGTGCTTATACAATTTTTATTAATGTAGCAAAATTATGCTTTTCGGTTTTAACAATGAATACCTCTTATCAGTACGGATCCTCACACCGTGCATAAAAAAGGACATGCATATTAGGGTTGTCAAAAGTATTGATACTCAAAAAAGTAGCGATACTGAAACGTTGTATCCGGATACAATACTCATTTTCAAAAGTATCGATACAGCCATCTAAAGTGCAGAATAGTGGAAAATGCACTTTCTGAACACTGTGTGATTGAATAATTCTGTGCATTTTTCAGTTTCAGACTTTTTTTGTAACAGGTGCAGCTGCTGAGAATTATTTTTGTTTAACTGGTTTGGCCAGTGTCATTGTTATGTCTGCAAAACATAGCCAAGGAAGGAACACTTAATTTTAATTTTGTAAGTTTTTTTTATCAAGCTTGCTTAATATTGTGCACAGCATACAACCTCAAAATATTATACTTATTGTTTTTTTTTTTTTTTTTCTTGTATTTTTTTTAGTAATGAAAATATTTCTGTTGAATTTTAGAGTCTTTGTTTTTATTCTTGTGGTATCGAAAAGGATATCGAGTATTGAATATTTTACTTAGTATCGGTATCGAGTTGAAAAGTTTAGTATCATGACAACACTAATGCATATTGCATAGCACCAATGACAACCGACTGATAGTGTCCCTACCAAAGTTCAAATCAAACCTACGCCCTTGGCTGACACCATCCAATCAAATGACTCTTTTTGATGACACTTTGATGTTTGTTTAGAAAAAAAACACTTACAGAAAGAAAACAGACTTTTGTTTCCTGCTGTTTGCATTTTTAACTTGTTTGATGAAAAGTATTCACCATTAGATTTGTGTGACGATCATCTACGAGATGAAAATAATAAACAGGTTATTACCAAGTGGGCCAAGCGATAAAATAAACCCTCTCTGATGGGATCGCGTTACTCTGTAAAAACATCGGCCTGTAAGTCATTTAATGACAGAGCTGCCTTAGATCCAATTTCAGGTCAAAGTCGTGGGGCTGAATGCTAAGAAAGCCAAAGATACAGGCAGAAAGAAGTGATGGTGTGCAGTGAGAGGAGTTAGAGAGTGGACGGCGAAGCTATTTTAGGGATGATGTGCCTGGAATGACAACTGTTGTGCCTCTCACCCCCCCCCCTTGCTCATTCCCTACCTCTCTCGACCAAATCCCAGTCTCTCTCTCTCTTCCTCTCTTAAACCCGGACCCTTCATCAAGCAGAACTTTTCCAACCACAGACTCTCCTTTTCATCCCTCTGTGCGTCTCATGATAAAAATAGAAGACTATTAGCCTTTTCCAAATGAGCTGCAACACATTTGCCACCACCCCCCCAAACAGGAGGCTGACCAGTATATAAAGTCCAGGAGGATTTGGCTTCTCAGAAGAGCTTGACAATAAGTCTTAAAGAAAAAAAGGGAGAAATACACATTGAAGAAGATAATCAAGCTAAAAAAGTATAGCAGTGTGATTTATTTATTTAATCAAGGCCTCCTAGAGCTGCTTCAGGAGGAATCCGCTTCTCTCCGCCTCCCTCTTCCCCCCTTCTACTCTCCTCCTCTGCCTTATCCAGCACTTGCAACCATCCATGAGTGTGACCAACTCCTCCGCCTATCGATCGGAGTGCAGTTTCCACCAGACCTCGTCCTCAACCTCGTCCTCTTGCAACCCATACATGGAGAAGAGCCGGGGGCTGTTCACTGAGGACTTTGACTCCTTCATGAGGCCTGGAAGCGACTCCTTGGGATTTTCCAGTAAGTTGGAGAGGGACTTTATGCTTTTGGAGCTCGTTTTGTAAACAAGAACGTATCATGTTATGGATAGAGTCAAATTTGATCTATGTTTTCTCCTTGAAACCATTTCGATTCAGTGTGGTGTTTTTCCAAGCAGGTAATTAAATGTTACAGGTGGCAGAGTCTCTATGGCTTGATGTGAAGGAACAAAAGCTGTAGCCATGCCGCACCTGATGCACACAAAACAGGTGCAAATGAAGACAAGATGTTTTTATCAGAAAACTTTTTCATTCCAAGTTCTTTTTTCTGCATTTCTATGACTAAAACAGAAAGTAATTAAATGAGACGTTTAACTATGAAGTGTGCAATGTTTAGTCATGCTCCAGCTGGTGCAAACTAGTTGGTTGATGATTACAAGTGTCAGTATTTAACATGGGGTACTTTAAATAAGCCCACAGCTAGTGTCCTCTATAGGTCCAAGGTCACACAGTAAGGTTGTCTGAAACTCTGCACCGATGAATTCACCCACATAATGATATACGGTCTCTTGAAAAAGTGTTTACACCCCTTGCACTAGAAAAAAGATTTGGTTTTGTGTGACAGATTAACACAAGGTAGTGCATCAATGTGACATGGATAAAAAAGGGTGAATGTTTTTTTATGTTTTAGATATAAAATCTGAACATGTATGTGGAGTTAACCCTGATTAAACTAGAGTGATTCGCTTTTTTGACTTCAAAAGCCATACTAACCAAAGTAAAAACAAAACATAGTAAAGAAAATATGCTGGTGAAGATTCTCAGTCATCCAGGTCATAGTCATTCCAAAAAAAGAAAATTCAAAACAATCTACTAGACTCCTACAGAAGAGCGACAATCGTCGGGACTCTGCGATACATCTACACCTTATGGACAAAGGACATTCTTTTGAGGACCAGAATATTCGCATTTTGTAAAAAGAAAATAGGTGGTTTGAGAGCGGCGTGAAGGAAGCCATCTATGATAAGAAAGAAAAACCAACCTTAAACAGAGGGGGTGGAGTCAGGTTTCAGCTGTCAAAAACCTACAATGCAGCAATTGAGTTAATCCCTTCCTGCTATCATCGCAGCCCCAGCCTCTGTACAGGAGAGCAGAGGACCTCTCCTATTCAGCAAGGCCAACAATTCCCTTTAACGACCCCCCTTTCCGAAATTTAGACGGCTATGGGGCATTGCAAGCTAACAAAAGAAGCCAAACGACCCCCAATCCAAAGGGGTGGAACCCTTCGTCCTTTTCAATTTGCATGTTTTCAATACAAACACAAGGCTATGTTGGGCTACTGTATAAAGCCTCGAACTCAACATTATTCCTGACTTTTTCAATTGAAAACGCTTCTTGGATGCAAAGCGAAACGTCTCTAAACTTGATAAAGTCCAGTGGATTGTTTTCAATTTTCTTTTTTTGGAAGAGTAAAGACAAACACAGCAGACAGGTCAGTGATCAATTTATAGTCAAGTTCAAAGCAGGACATTTTTAAAATATATTCAGACGACAATTTTAAAAATGGACAGACCATGGCAGAACCTCAACCCTACCAAAATCCACCTAAACCAACAAGTTTGGCAAGGAGAGCATCATTTAAAGCAGCAGCCAAAAGATCCAAAATGAATCTGGAGCTGTAGAGATCCACTAATCATATAGAGGAATTGTTCAACAAACTAAACAGTCTGTAAATCTAGGGGAGAACTAGAGAAATACTGAAAAGTGGAAAGGAGAAAGCTTTAAGAAGTAATGTTCCAAACAATCCATTTGGAGGATTTTCTCTAAGTGTAGAAAGCTCAAGAAAAACAACAACAATAGTAATCATCTTGAGTACATTTGGTGATGGCAGCATTATGCTTTATGCTCTAGGTAGAGATAGGACCGCTTCTCACACTTAATGTGAGACTTAATGCAGCCAAATGCAGGTCTGAGCTAACCAAAAACCTGTCAAAGGATGTAAAGGAATTCAGCCTGGGGTGGAGGTTTACCCTTTATAAGGCGGAAGAACCTAATCATACAGCCAGAGTTATAAATAAATCATTAAAGGACATTTATAGGTCCAGACTGAGCCAAGTCTAGAAATAATCTTCAAAATTGATCATAACACTGGCTTTCCATTTATTCTGACTGACTTTGAGCTATTATGCAAGGAATGGGAAATAATGAAGGAGCAAAGCAGGGAGAGACGACACCCCTCCCCCCCCAACCCCCCCAACCACCATCACTAAAATAAGAATTGTACCTAAAGAAGTGGATTGTTTTATGTATTGACTCAGGGGTTGAACACCAAAGCACATCATGCTTTTCAGATTTCAATTTACACAATATATGTGAAAAAAAACACGTAATTGTCAATAAATTTCAGAATGATGTCCTTTTTTTGTGCTGAACTCTAACATGAAATCTGAATAAAATACCTAAACGATTTCATTAGCTAAATTTACAAAGCGCTGTACGTGTCTGAAAGCAGGGATTCTGGACGTGCTCCCGGCTGTGTGACTTCACACACTGAGTATCTGGGATGACGCCTGTATAAGAAATGAGCAAATGGTTGCTGGGTGATCAGTGACTACACACATACACCTACAGGCAGAGTTATAATGATGTCACTTACTGAAATTAACTTCCACATGTTAAGTCAGAGTACGCACACTGACATGGACGCATGAAACACAGTCATATGACTTCAGTGAAAGCTGGGGACACATTTGGTGGTTCCTTCAACCCATTTTTTGTTTTATTGTTTTCATAAGGTTTTCTAAAGCTTCATGCTGCAACGTCTATAATGATAAATCCTTAAACTAGGGTATGAAGATCCCTTCAGCTCTACAGATTTGTTTTTCGCTCTTAGACACATTGTATTTTTATAGATTTGGTAAAGAGATTCTTTTTAACAGAAAAAGAAAGTCAGTATGCAGGTAAAAGCCTTTTTCCACCCTGACTGGTCAATATCCCAAAGATGAGCCATTGTTGCACCTTGCTGTGGTGGTTGTATGTATAGACGTAATATTGAGACCTTGAATCAGCAGCTGATAGCGTCTTCTATGCGCAGCTAAACTTCCCAGCAGATCTTTTATTATTCATTTGATTGACTCTACTTTATTTTACACATCACACCTAGTAGTAACTTTCCCATATGAACCATATTGGGCAGTTATCTCTGAGTTGCAATCTGAAAATGTTGTTTTTTTTTTTGTTTTTTTTACTTTTTTTTTTTTTTTTTGCATATGTAGTTGATAGGAAGGTGCATTTAATAATGACTGCTAGGATTACTGATTTCCTGCATTTTTTTGATTAGATCAGCTATTCTCAACCTTAGGGTCCCTAGGTTGAGAATAACTAGACCTTAACTAGGCTTCACCTATCTCTCTCCCTCTCTCTAATCTGTCAGGAAGAGCAGCAGCTGCACGAAGCGTTCGCGGAAAGTCTGAAATAACAGAACTTAGACTGGAATATTTGGCTACTTAAACTATAAGGGTCATTAGTTCTATATTAAATTACATAATTTCAAACAGAGATTGGTTTACTGCATGAAAGATTCTGGTCAGCGAAGCACCGTGGTGGTGGAGTGGGTGAAAAAGCTCCATTGGGGAGCTGTGTATCTGGAGCTGGAGCTATGCATTGCTAAAAAATTGTTAATTTCGTTAAAACCCAACCTCTGCAGAGCAGACTTTTTGCCACACTGTCATAAAATGAGATTAGATCATGAAGCCCTTCTTGTTTAATGGTATTCTTCTCAGGTTGCTTTCTAATGGGTACACAGACGCTGTGTGGAGGGTCACGGAAGCCCCAAATTATGTAACTTTACCGTGCAGACCTCACGGCCACGCCAAGCATAAACCAAGCTGGACTAATGATACCTCAGTTGACAATTGAACTTTAACAGTCAAAGCTAGCTCTAAACAAATTGGCATTTAACGTTGAAGCTTTCAGCACTTTTACACTCCTTTGGGAGTTTGTTCCAGATAAGTGGAGCATAGGAACTAAATTCTGCTTCTCCATCTTTGGTTCTAGTTCTGGGATGTAGACAATAGGCCTGAACAAAAAGACCTAGACCTAGAACTAGAACTAGAGGACCCAGATGAAGAGACAGAGAGATGATTTCTTGAAAGGTTAATGAAGATGCTGATCGTACAGAAGCAAATAATCCACAAACAACAGGAACTCAGGAAATAAAAACAAAGAGACACTCAGGGAAACTAAAAAAAAGGAATAAATTCACGAAGATAATGAATCCAGCAATGAGGAACAGCACAGGTGGCGTATATACATATGGAAGAAAGAACAAAGGATGGGCTAATCAGCTGAAAGGGAGCAGGTGTGGGTAGAAGCGACTAGAAGGGAAGTTATGGGAAAGAAGACTGCCACAAGGGGGCAACAGAGAGTAACTCAGAAAATACAACACCGCCTAAATATAACTAGAAAAAAATTAGAATGACACAAAATGGACAAGAAACCAATGACCAAGAAAAGACAGAAGGACATAAGTCAAAGTGTAACTGAAAACTCCAAAAGAAACTTAAACAGAAGTCTATAAAGAGCAGAATCATGAAAGAACTGCAGTAAAAGACATTATCTCAATGATGTGACTCGTAGGTTCTTATATCCTGTAGATCACTTTCTGCAGCCTTGGCCACCCTCTTTTTTCCTCAAGTTGTCCACTTTTCTTAAGTTTGATGTTTTGTTTATTTATCTAAAAAAGTTAAAGGAAAAAGTTAACGGTGCTGTCTGGGAGCTTATGCTGAGGCACACAAATATACAGATATTTGAGCTATTTTATCAGTTTATTAAACAAAGAGAGATGCACTGATCAATGCTTTTTGTAATTATCGGTTCATCTAGTACAATGTGTAAAAAAAAATCGGAATTATTTCTTTTTTTACAACAGTATAAAAATAATACCTAAAATAAGGGATACATAAAATGTTTTGAAGTAGATGTATTTAATAAAAGCGCAAAAACATTAATAAATAATTGTAAAACTTCATTGAGGCACAGCTGTGTTTTTATAGACAAACATCCCTGTCTTTTCCATGCCCTCTGTTCAGATCACCACAAACAATTTCTATAGTTTTAGGATCTGAGGATTGTAATATAGAAAAACGTCTGATTTCGAATCCAGCGAATAAATTCTGTGTTTGAAATCTACTAGCATAAACGAGTCATGCGCCTTGATAGGATTTGGGCCTTTGGGTGAGAAAAAAGCCCATAGCATCACATTTCCACCACCATACTTAAAAGTGGGGAGAAGGTCTCTTTCCTCATATAATGATTCAATTCATGCCCCATACTGGCATGTAGATGGTCACAGATTGTTTACATTCATGCTAGGTGCAAAAGTCCAGGACAGAATGCAAGCAAATGTCTACTGGCACAACATGTTCATCCAGGAGGGGCGAATCCATGACTCTATGCTATCAGTGGGGCTTCCTTAGATAGGGACCTCAAAACCAGTCTGATGCTATCACTCATTTGAAATGACTCTATAAATGAAGGTGAGATAATATATGTTGTATATAAATAACCTGAATTAAATAAAATTGAATTGGAATTAAACTAAACTGTTTACTGCTATGGAAAGACTGTGCTGCACTTCTTACCACACAGTCATCTCACCTTAGCGGTGACGTGATAAATATTGTTAGACTAGCAGCGTGGCCTGAAGCCAAGAGGTTTCCAAGTCAAAAAGCCATTACTGAAAAAACTTCACATTTAGAAAAGCGGTTAGATTTAGTTACATGTTTGTAATAAAGGAATTATTAGTGGTTCAACTAATTATGCCATTGCTGTTTATGTTAAAAAAGGAAACATTTAATAACATGGATTTAATTAACAATGTTATAACGTGTTTCTTTTGTAATCAAACACATTTTATGATTGGTTTTAGGTGGAGGTGGAAATATCAAAACTCTTGATGATTCGTACCAGTTCACAGTCGACGTGCAAGACTTCTCCCCAGAGGATGTCATCGTAACAACGTCCAACAACCAGATAGAAGTCCGTGCAGAAAAGGTGAACGGTGGTTTGGGACTACAGCACGAGAGACGGAAGATCCTCAAACAGAATCCTTCATTCTCTCCTCTCTCTTTCTGCAGTTGGCCCAGGATGGTTCAGTGATGAACACTTTCACCCACAAGTGCCAACTTCCTGAGGATGTAGACCCCACCTCGGTGACATCATCCCTGGGCCCTGAGGGCACCTTGACAGTCCGGGCGCGCAGACAGCCGGCCAAACACGAGCTCGTACAGACCTTTCGCACCGAAATCAAAATCTAGAGATGGACCCACTTCCTCAGCATAAACCCATCACTTTTTGTGTTTTTAAGCTTTTTTTTAAGCTTCCCTAATGAAGCTTTATCTAAGTCCCACGATGGATGAGGATATGATCTGTCCTACATAGTCATACCAGTTAAATAACATGTTTAGATACAATGGTCCTTGTATTACTCTTTTCATTGCATAATATTTGCCTTTTGTTCCGATTGCAGAGGAAGACATGATTCCATGAAAATAAACCCTGTCGCAGACACAATTTAATCCTCGGATAAACCAGGCTGCCATGGATGTGTTAGGGCACGTCCAAACACTGTGCTATAAGGAAGCTGCAGCTTTTACTCACTACATTAACAACACATCTACAGTCCAGCTGCAGAGGGAAACTCATGGTTATTTCAGCAACTAGTTCTCTGACCTCTTGGGGGTCCTTATTGAGCATTAGGAAAGGATTCATTCCTGGATAAGTTGACCTTTAAATTTAAACAACCAAAAAATAAAGAAAGTGATGCTATAACAAAAAAAATAAAATAAAGAAGAAAATCATCCTCACTCAGAAGAATATTGTGAATTCCACAGCTTTAATCCCAATAAAAATGCTCTATCTATCGATGCACTTTAAAATTCTTCAAGGATGTGACCGAACTTGATGTTTGATAAAGCAGAATTAATTTATTTTGTTCTGACCCATGCAACAAACATCCTCAGTACACCAGCATAAAAGGCAAGGTAAAGATTGCGACAGCAGCTCAGCTTTTAAATCAATCCCTCTATTTCCTAATCTGTTTTTATCATCAGTACTAATTTATTGTATTTAATTCTATGATTAAACTTGCATTAAACATGACTGCAATAAATTTTTTTCTTTGACGCTTTCTTACAAAACACCTCTAATAGGGTTTTTTTTTTCTTCAGACTCCAAAGAAAATAATCTTACCCAGTTTTTACTTCATGTTCTCTTTATGAGCAGCAAGGAATAACAAGCAGCATTTAACATAAATAATGATCCTTTTTGGACATTTGAGGATATATTTATCAATATATAGTAATTTAAACTCATGAATTTAAATCAGGATGCAGACAGTGGATGCTTATTATCAACAGCACATGATCCACTGTTGGTCACAAAACCTTAAAACAAAAACTGTGTATGAACATTGAGCATCACTACGTCAGTTCAGTTCTTTGGACTGTCGGAGCAAAACCAAAGCATCTGAATGATGTGGAAATGGTACTTAAAAGGCCAGATATTTTCTAATTCAATGCCAAGCTGAGAAATCAATAAATTCTCATTACATATAAGGGGCTTCTTTTCAGCTTTTGTGAACATTTTATATTTAGTGCTGTTCTCAGCTTTGTGACAAACGTGAAAAAACTATTCAAGGTTAAAGTTTCAAAAAGAAACTTGTTGTATAGCACACTCCACACGTTTCCACCTACAATTGATTTGTGTAAAGAACCCTTCAAATAAACATATGTTTTTGTAAAGTAGCATAATCTAACACAGACTAATTGGGAAAAATATGGCCACTAGTTTATATGTGTTTATAAAGTTTGGTTAGGAGCACAGCTATACATGTTAAATTGATCAGTGTCAGTCAACCTTAACGAAGAATGCTTGGCTCACTTTTCCCATGAGGTATAAAAATTATGCAACACAAAGGCCAATTTCATTCACAGTCTTCAGAAAGGGCAATAAAAGAGAAGATAACAAGTAAGTTACTCTGAAGTGCTGCAAGAACAAATACTTCTGTCTAATTTTGTCGACATCAAAATACAAGCAATGTTTATTTAAGTATGATAAACAAGCTTGAGCAAAGACCATTGAACAGGCAGGTGAATGGAAAGGGGGAAAGGTATTTCTTCTAAGTTAACACTGAAAGAAAAGAAGAAATAATTCTATGGCTTTTTTTACTCTTCTTTACCAGATAATTAATTCATTTTTTTTGTTTGTTTGTTTTATCCTGCATGTATCGGTGCATTTCTCTGCGTTGGGTTAACCATTTATCTCTTGTTTTGGCACCTTGACATTAATTTGAGAAGATTAGCTTTTAATAAATGATTAAATAGATATAAATATATGTATACGGTGTTGCAAAAGTGTCAATCAACTAAATTTGCCTAGATTTGTTCCCTCAAGATTCTAATTTTTTTGTAGCTCAGCCCTAATATTAGCCTTTGTGTGATGTCATTATCATTTATATTTGTTGTAATTTTGCTGCCTGATTCCTAATGACAAAACATATGAAAAAATGGTTTTTAAAGTCAGCTCTGTGCAAAAGAAAAGGCCTGACACAAACAATGAGGTGTGAGTCATCATTCATTACTACATGGGTTTTGAAAAATAAGTATCTTTATTAAATTGCTTTCTATTGTTTGTAGTATTTTCAATATTCTTAGCTGGAGAACGTATGCATTTGTGACAGCCCGCTGCTAACAAATTTCCTGCAAAAAATTGTAATTTGATTAGTTTGTTATTTGTGGATTAAAAGGTGCATCAACTCTTAGATTTAACAGGCTTTTTGATTCATTTGATTGATTCGTATGGCTTTTTAAAAGCAGGGCCATTTCATTTGTGTGCACATTTGTGGGTTCACAGCTTTATAATGTAATAAAACACAGGATTTATGTACAAGGACTTCGCCAACAATCATTTCGAACGTTTAAAACCGGGTATTTTGAGCCATCTGGTGGTGATTGTTCGCCTAACAGGCGCTCCTACTGCGCATGCTCGCCGGGCGCATCCGGCTGGTCCCTATCAATCGATCAGAGAGAGGAAGATGGGAAGAAGGGCTCCTCAACTAAACGTGTGGACCTGGGGAGGAACGTTGGTCGTTTGGTGCATGGCGCGTGTTTTGAAGCTGCTCTGCTTGTGGAGAAATGTCCTGGGCCGTGAGTAGTGAGGAAACAGGAAGCGATTCTTGTGGGATGGAAGAGGGAAATAGTGACAATGAAGGTTGGAAGATAGCAGCATCAAAAAATGAGAAAAAGCGGAAAAAACAGAGATCAGTTAAAGGGGAATCTAGTTCAGAACAATCCAGTGATGATCAATCCATACATTCCACAGCACAACAAAATGAATTCAAAGTCATATTCAAAGTCGTTAATCAGGCAGACTCTTTTACAAACTGGAATCCGGTTCACTTAACAAAAACCATCAATAAACTTGTTGGAGAAGTCAGAGGTGCCAGAATTCTGTACAGTGGAGACCTGCTAATTAACTGCAGAGACAGCGCCCAGCAAGGCAAAGCAATACGTATTAACAAAATTGACGGGATAAGAGTTCAGTGCAGCCTAATGGAGAACAAAAAGATCAGCAGGGAGTCATTGAGGAGTTCCTCTAGAAAATTTCTGAAAAGAGATTCTGGAAAACATAAGCGGTGCAAAAGTAAAAGAAGTAAACGTTAAAACAACAAGAAACGGAGAAAATCTGCAGTTTATTGTACTAATTAAATTTCGAGAAGAGCAATATACAAGAAAGTATTCATCGGTTCAGTCAACCATTAAAAAATGCTTCCACTCCCATGAGGTTTAAAATTATCAAAAATTTCACACAGTCTGCAGAAGGCATAAAAGAGGAAACAAGTAAGTATTGAAGTGTGCAGAGAACAATATTGGTCTAAATTGTAAGAACTCAAAATAAAGCATGTTTATTGTAGTTGAAACAACGCTTGGGCAAGCTGCGGCTGTGAAGAAGAAAGAGGTATCTAAGTAAATAAAAAAAGAATAATTTTGTAGCTTCTTGGAATAACTTATTTTTTGTTAGTTTGTCTGCATGAAAGGTGCCATCTCTCTGATAAACCATAACTCAGTTTCAACACAGAGGAATTTTAATAAATGATAAATAGATAAAAATATGATTTTGAAGAATCACTAAATAGTTGTTTAAAAAGACAATTTTTTGTAGCTCCTTATTCTTTAGTGTGTGTCATTATCATTAATTTGTCTGTCAGGCACTGACAAAAAAAACATATGAAAAAATAAAAAGTATTAAATGAAGGCCCTGCAAAAAAATCTAGGGTAGTTCAATTATAACTACATGGTTTGAAGAATAGATTTGATAAATTGCTTTCAATTGGTAGTATCAATACTGCTGAGGAACGATGACCAGAGTAATGCTAACAATTATACTGGCAAAATTGTAATTTGTTAATTTAGTATTTGTGGATTTAAAGGTTAACGTTAGATTTAACATTTTTTATTATTTTATTTTCTTCTTTTTATTTCATTTTTGACTTTGTGGGTCACGCTTGAAAATGTATCACAGATTTATGTTCAACTCCCACATCATTGTCGACGTAAACACATTTTTACCAGAGTTGTTGCCTAACGCGCCATAATGATCTCATACGGATGACAAGAAGAGAGAGGAAGATGGCGGCGGATGCAGTTAGCGGTGGAGGATCGATCCCCGAAACACTCGATTGGGTTTGTTTTTCTCTCTTCGGTTAGAAAATACACCGTACGGCGCAATTTCACTCACTGGAATCGAAACTAGGAATTGGCAAGAAACAGGTAATTACAAAGATTATAATTCTTGTAAAAATGGCGCTGAATGAGGGAGTAGAAGCGACGTTAGCCGTGAAAAACAACAGCAGAGCAGGGCTAGCTCCCACTCTGTGGGACGACATCTTGTTCTTACTCAGCGCGGCTCGCATGAAGGCAGGCTAAATTAATCCCTGATAGCAAAGCTGCAAGGATGGAGGAATTGTAATCGATGCGTTGCACCGTCAAACCTGAGCCGTTTTCTCCCAAATTTTATTCTAATTTCTAAATTTCAATATTGGCTACATGGTTGTAAATAAAGTTAGTTTTTCTACATGCTTTCATCTTTGAACGCCTATGTTACAGTTTGTTTTTGCTGGCTATAATGTACATTTTTATATTAGTTAAAACTGTTATCATCGCGAAAGCCCAAAGTATATTCTAAATGGATTTCTAAAGGGTGTTCAGATTCACAATGATCCAGTTTTCCTACTTCACCTGCTGTCTAAATGATCCTTTATGTAAAATTCCCAAAATAAGACGTTTATAGGGACTGTTGACAGAAAGATCTCCATAATATTAGCTGGAAAATCTAATATTGAAGAGTAAATATCAGATCTGTAAAATGATGTTTTTAAAGCAAGGCTTTTTGTCTAAAATACATTTAAAAATGAATCCATGATCATGACTGCTGCAGTTTTCAAAAAGCTGATAATCTTTGGTTAAGGTATACCAATGAGGTATACAATATAGTTAATGTTGAAACCTGGGAAAAGTTGCCACCCAGAAAAACAAAAAACTGTTAAATATATATAAAAATTTATTTTCCTATGGTCACATAAATTATATAATAGGAAACAACAATATTGAGCCAAATAGCAAACTTCCTGAGTGCAACCTGAAGTACTTCTTACAGTATTATGACTCCAGTATTGTGGTTTTTTACGGGATTAAAGTAGTTTGTGCACTCTATTACCACAAAAATCTTCTCCATAACATCAAACTTTCTGCTTTTTACATTTATTTTTGCTAAAAAAAAAAAGTTGTAATATGGAACCCAGAATATACAGAACAAACAAATACATGTACTCTGGAAATGGTAATTAAGTTATACATTTATTTGAAAAAATAAAAATAAATTAAAGCCACAAGTGGCATTGGGCGGCCCTCGCAGCTCGCACCGCCTGGTATGTTGCGACCGCGGGAACCAAGCGACCTCCACCTCCACGCTCCTTCCCAGCCTATGCTCCTGCTCTTCAGCCTATGCCTGCTGCTGCTTCTCTTCATCCTCCCCCTCCTTCTCGTTCTGCTGCTGCCACTGTTTCTCATCCTCCTCCTCCTGCAGCTTCTCCTCATCTTCCTCATCCTCCTGCTAATGCAGCTTCTCCTCATCATCCTCCTGCTTCTGCTTATCTTGCTGTGTCTCCTTCTCCTCCTTCTGCTGTCGCTCTTGCTGCATCTCCTTCTCATCCTGCTGTCGCTGTTGCTGCATCTCCTTCTCCTCATCCTGCTGCTGCTTTTTCTCTTAATCCCCTGCCTGCTGCTGCTTCTCCTGATCCTCTTCATCCTCCTTATCCTGCTTCATTTAATCCTCCTCCATTCTCCTTCTGCTGTATCTCATCCTAATCATCCTCCTTCCCCTGTGCTCCTTCTCTTCATATTCTTCTTCCTGCTGCTGCTCTCACTGCATCTCCTACTGCTGTTTGTTTCTCATCCTCATCATCCTTCTCCTCCTAAAAGCATGGCTTTGTATGACTGGAGTTAACAGTTTGATGCTTAGCCACGCCCACATGCTCCCATGTAGAATAATAATTTTGATAACTTTCAATTTGCTATGACTATAGTCCATGTAAAGTTAATTTGAAGTCTCAAACTAAAAAAAAACCAAGAGCCCTTCACTCAGATATGTCATGACCTAAAAAAAGAAAATGGTATCTTTGATCCAAAATGGCCTGTTTCTTGTTGGGTGTGGACCAACACTTCGATTTCACAACAGGGTAAAATGTAATTCAAAATGGCCGACTCTACTCAAAACAAAAAAAAATCATTAAAAATCCATAGTTTGCAATAAAATCCCGAAAAAAATCACAAATGTCAAGGAACACATTTATTTGAAAAAATAAAAATAAATAAATAATAAATAAAGTAATTCCCAGTAATAGGTATGGCCTGTTTACCAATCTCCTCAAAGCTTTTTAAAACAACAGTTAATTTTGATTCTTGGTTTTAACAATCAAGGTGCTGAGTTATTTAGAACAGGATCAGTTCATATCTGCTGTTTGTGAAATACATTCAGCTGATAAGAAGGATTCTAGAAATACTTTGATTTTAGCAAGTCCACGGAAATCTTTTCTCTCATAGGCTCAGTACTTTTACAGAAGAATCTGTTTGACATTTTATTTTTAGATAAGCAAACATCCACACATCTCTTATACCAAATGCATGATGGAGACTTTACGATCACACATCTTTGATATTTAACTCGTTTATATGTTTTATAAGGAAATTTATTTTGGATTAAATTAAATACAACAAATAAACACCTCACTTTGATCTTGTTTGTTTAGTTTAGGTTTTTTTGTTGTTTTTTTTTTTCTCTAAACAGGTCACACCTTTACCCCCAAGAGGTTAAACAGAGAAATTGAAGTTAATTAAAATGTATTTTTTTCTGTGTCTGGCCTAGCATATTTCTTATACTGATTGGTAGGATAGCATCTGTGGATAAGTTTATAAGTCACCTTATAGACAGACTAGACAGGCCTTCTGCTTTAGAGAAAATCTCCCACCCCTCAGAGTTAAATATCTCTGCAGTCATTGGTTCAGCCTTTCATCATCTTGGTTCATCTTCTTTTATAACTGAGTAATTGTGATAGCTAAGTTATTTACATTTAGCTTAATTGGTGTGCTAGTTATTGATGAAAGAATACAGTCCTTTATAGCAAAACCATACCACTTATTGATATTTAAATATATACCAGAGGCTTTAGAAAATGTCTGGATATTATAAAGCACTGGTTTGCTTTATTTTTATATCGAGAAATAGGGAACCCATGTCTGATGCTTCACTGGAACTTAAATCTTACAAAAGCTTCCGGTTTTAACTAAATAGCACTGTTTCCATTAGCATAAAGAGTTTAAATGGTCTTTATAAAGATGGGACCAAAACCAAATGTTTTGTTCCAAATTTTCATTTGTGTATGGTGTTAAGGTTGGAGCCACTATTTTCTAATCTAAAGAAGTGTGCATCCATCTTTTTCTACATCTAATGAAAGCCCCTCTGCTCTAACCTTGTACATTTCATCCAAACTTTTAATAAGTCAAGTTTCTCCTGATCAGACATTGAGATATGGTATCTTCTTTCAGTCTTTTTTTTTTTTCTTGATATGTCTTACTGCACTTTCTTAAGTATTTTCCAATTTAAAACTACAGAAGTCCGGGGTCTTTCTCTATGGATTTTGATGTTCTCCCTCTTCATACGTGGGTTCTCTCCAGGTAGCTTCCTCCCACAGTCCAAAAACATGACTGTAAGGTTAATTGGCTTCTCTAAATTCTCCTTAGGTGTGAGTGTGTGAATGCATGGTTGTTTGTCCTGTTTGTGTCTGTGGTGCCCTGCAATGGACTGGCGAGCTGTCCAGGGTGTAGCCCGCCTCTCACCCCTAGACAGTTAATGCACCAGCAACCCTTGCGACCCCACTTGGGATAAATCTGACGGAAAATTTATGGAAGGAATCGATATTTATTGTTTGTTGTGAAGAATGATTATTTTACATGCATGTTTAATAGCTTGAATTATCGCTTTCCTTTAAAATGGTGAAGAAATTCAAAGTTTTTGAATGCAGTGTATGTTATTCATAATTTTTATGATGAATCTTCATCTAGAAAAAAATGATTAATCAGATTTGGTAAGAAGTGGAAGATTTAATTTTAAAGCCATTTAGCTAGCCCTAGTTTCTGTCCTTGGAGGACATACGCTGGTCTGAATTCATGTACTTTTTATACTAACATATCAAAGTCTTTGGCATTTATCTAATAAGTCTGACTTTTTACTTTAAGTTACGAAATAGTTGATTTCATTCTATTTGCACTTTTTGTTTATGCTTTTTAACTTATGCATTTGTTTTTGATGATTTGTTTAAATAGTCTTGTTTATTTTTACTTATTTTTGCTGTATAAATACAACATATTTGTCTTTCTTTGTTTTTGTCTATTTTAGTACAAATCTATACTTTCAGTGTTTTTAATTAGATTAATGTGTGATTATTATTTCTGTTCATATTATTTCAGTTCAAATAAGTAGTATAGTAATATGTCCATTTTAAACACACAGGAGTAACCCTGATAAACGGAAACTTGACCTCTGGAAGAGATGGAGTTCCCCTGGCACAGCGGGGAGGTTCTGGAGCAGCTCAACCGGCAGCGTAAGCAGGGCCTGCTGTGCGACTGCACCTTCGTGGTGGACGGTGTTGACTTTAAGGCCCACAAAGCCGTGCTGGCAGCCTGCAGTGTGTACTTCCGAGCCCTTTTCTTGGATCAGAAGGATGTGGTGCATTTGGACATCAGCAATGCTGCTGGTAGGCTCCATTTGTGACATAAAACCTGTCTCACTATTTTAGAAATGCTGAAACGGCTTATCTGCTGTTGATGTTTTATCAGCTTTTTAGTTTGTTTCTTCTTTGTTTTGTTTGTTTTTTATTTCTCCAGGTTTGGGTCAAGTCCTGGATTTTATGTACACCTCCAAACTGAGCTTAAGTCCGCAGAATATTGAGGATGTATTGTCTGTCGCCCACTTCCTGCAGATGCAGGAAATCATAAATGCTTGTTCTGCGTATCAGTCGATGTCAAACCAAGCTCCAACCATCATAACGCTGGATATCCCTGATGATGAAACAGGTCTTTAAATGTTTTCTCTGTTTCTGTTTGTGTGTTTAGGAGCTGAGAACAGTCAGATTAGGGCTGAACATTATCAGGGAAAGGGACTTTTTTCCTTTTTTCCATCACCTTTCTCTAAAAGCTTTGGAATCTCAGCCTTTTGTTATTGTCGGAATTAATAAAATAACCCACACACTCATAGAGAAAAAAAAATAATAAAAAAACAATTTTTAATTTTATCTAATCTACCCAAAGTTAAAGGTGATTAAAAAGACTCTAATATTTTAATAAAATCCAACTAATATTTAGTTAAATGTCTCTTGGAAGCATACAAATTACACACCTGAGGCCTGTTTAACAAATCAGACATATTAAAACTAAGTTTTCTAAACCTGAAATCAGGGAAACTCTGAGTTTTCTGTTTCACAAAGAGAGTTCCTTAAACCTCTGTTTCTCTAAGTGGCATTCATTTGCAGAGATAATTAAATATTTTTAACCTCATATATTTCATATTAAGTAAGTTATCTTCATGAGTGCTACCATTTCACCTCAAAATCCAATACGTACATCCAGACCTTATCCATCCTCACATCTGCAGCATTAACTTCCTTTAACAGGTATTTGACAGAACAACTTGTGGATGTTTTTTTGTTTTTTTTTTAAGATACATTGATACATTAAAAGCTACTGAAATTATTTTCAAATTACATATAAATGGATACATCGATTCTGTGGGGAAAAAGGAATTCCTGTAGGTTTTAGGTTTACTATTCATTTGGTGATAACAGCCCACTGAGCCTGCTGGTAGGTAGGAGGCAGAATCTAAAGACATTCTATGGGACTGATAACCACTATTAACGGTCATTTATTAGGATGACAACATCCGAAGCTGCTGCAAACAGCCTCTTATTTACTTCGTAATGGAAGACGAATGAGATGATGAACAGGTTCTATCAATTAGAGCAACGTTTTTAGACTTCATCATTCACCTGCTTATTGGTAATTTCACCTAAATATATACATTGATAGACTACCATTCAAGAAATAAACCAGTTTTCACCGTAATGTTAGCGTGGTTACCACTGACTATGGCAGGCCGTTTTGATATGTATTAGTTCTAATAAATGTGTTTTTCTGATATCTGTAAAAAACTAGAAGGGGAGAATTTTGACAAGGAGTCTGAAAATTGACTTGGAAATTATTTTCCGATCTCCATATTCCTATTGTTGCTGAACAGAATTTGTATTATTTTGAATATGAACAAATGTACTTCAGATATTATAAATACATATTCAGTAAAGCTGATAAAATAAATGAAATACCAAGATTTCTAAATAATATGGGCCTCATAATAAAGTTCTTCCTGTTCAATTATTTCTATGCACACGCAGCAGACTGACGGACTACAGTTGGGTCTTTGGTAAACTCTGATTAAAGTAGTGATTTTATTATTGAACTGATTTGCTTTTGATTTTGTTTTGAGAGGATCTGAGGTGGAAGTGTAGTTACATGCAACAGAAAAGCTGATTTTGTTTATCAAATATAACTGTTGTGCATGTGCATCTAGCAGGCCGAGGTACTATACATACGCTGTTTTCAAACAGCGTATGTATAGTACACTCTTCATCCATTTATGGATTTCTTTTTAGATATATATTTCCATTTATCTTAGTGTGGTAAAATATTGTGATAATAATAAGGAATGAAAAAAGGAATGGCTCTCTGTTGTTGTTGTTTTTGTTAGTTTTTGTTAAATATTTTCTAAAACAAAATTCCAACAAACCAAATAATGAAGTACTCAAGATCTCAAACAGCAATAACCAACACCCTGATATAAATTCATGCAGGCAGCAATCAAAGTCGTCTGCAGCTGTCTGTAGCTTTGGGACTCAGCTGAACTGCTGTGGAACTATTAACCCCCAAACGGAGAGAATATGGAAAAGTAATAAAAAATCCCTGGAGCTGCTGTACTTCCATAATTACTCCAAAAACTAGTGAAGGCCTATATTCTATTTAAGATACTGCTCCATTCCCCTAAACATAAGAAAACCATCTTAGTTAAATACCGTAAAAGAAGAGGCAACCAGATTCCTTCACATAGACGTTAAAGAGTCCTTGCCAATCATCAACAACACTTGGTCGGGGGAGAGTAACTGTTTCCCATGGGGGCGGGATAGGATAAACAGCTTTTATCTTTTAATAAAAGAAGCTTAATTTGAGAAGCGTACGTCGTATCAGTCAATATCGTAATCAGGGTCACGGTTGGTACGTAGTTGAATCCTAACACGTCCTGTCATTTTTCTTATCCTTTATTTAGCAGACATAAAGGATGCTGCGAGAGAGCTGAAGGATGATGCTGAAAATCAGCTGTCAGAAGTTTCAGCGCAAACAGAGAAGTGTCCTTCTAACACACCTACAGAAGATCAGAGGAATCCTCCCAGTGAGGAGGATGGGAACAGAGACGTTTCTGTTGATGCACAACAAAGTATTGCTCAGCCTAATCCCAGCAGGAAGCACACGGGCCGTGGAAGACCCCCCAAAAACACGCAGGTTTCTGTACAGAAGATGATCTCTGTGAAGGAGGAGGATGGAGGCTCTACATCCATCCCTGCAGGATTTCAGGACGACCCCTCAGATGCTGACTACACACCCAGTAAATTATAAATATGACGTGTAAAGACCCATAAATAAAAGGCAGAAAGTAAATATTAAATCTGATATTCAAATGTTTCTGCAGAAGAGCACTTGAGATCTTCAGGCAGCTCGGCTTACATGAGCTCACGTGGAAGAAGGATCAGAAAACCGGCCCGGCGTAAGTTTCCCTCAGTGGGTGGGATGTGCTCTGACAGAAATCCAATCAACAATAACATTCATACGCCTTGTTTTTTGTTTTGTTTTTTTTTCCTTCCAGAAAATGACTCTGAGGATGAAGGTCCATCAAAGGTGAAAAAGGATAAAAAGACAACAGAGTCGGAAGAAGTGGCTGACGGACAGGAACCAGAACCCGGGGAGACTGGTGAAGAAGGGACCGAAGAGGCAGAAGATGACACGGAACAGGAAGCAGACGGAGACAGTGAGGGAGAGGGAAGACAAATTCTGGGCGTATCTATGAGCAACCGATCTGAGTCTAAACCTTACAGCTCTGTGACGCACAAATGTGGGGTGAGTTTTCCATTTTTTTAAAGAATAAAACCTGCACATGTCACTGCTCTGCATAAACACACGTCGGTTCCAAATCCAGCTGCAAGTCTTCTGTCTTTAGTCTGCTGCTATGCATGCCCTGCTCAGTTTGATGGTCTGTCACAGATGATCCTTTCCAAATGCAACTGTTTCCGAGTATTGCCACAGAATTCCATCTGCATTTTAATTTGGACTTTGACTAGGCCGTTATAACAAATGAATAGTCTTTAAACCAAAGTGGTGCCTTTCTCTGTGCAATTCACCCTGCTGAACAGGAAGCTTTCATCCAGTTTCAAGTCTTTTTCAACCTCTAACAGATTATTTCAGTATTAAACTTTATCTAGCTTTGCCTGCTGAAGAAAAACATTTCCACAGCATAATGACAGATTTCTGCCTTTTCTATAGAGGCCAAACACCTGAGCTGATCTTCTTCCATAGGTTACAGGAAGCATGACATCTTGCAGTCTTCCATAGAGACCATAGAGAGTGTGGATTTCTTTTTTGGTGCAGAGTAATGGTTGTCATGCGAACAGCTTCTGAAGCCATAGCTTTAGCTCTCCAGAGTCACTCTGGGCTTTCTGTCTGCATCTCTGAATGATTCTCTCCTTCTCTGGCCTTTCATTGTGTGTGTGTTGCGAACGATTTAGCATTTTAACACTGCCCATTCTCCAAATGATGGATAGTAGTAGCGCCAGAGGACTCTGGGTAATGGCTAAACATTGTGATATTGTTTTATAAAGTGAACAACTTTAAATTTCTCCACATGACTCCCAGACCTGCCTTCTGAGATCCCTGCACTGCAACAAATATCAATAACTTATTTTTTTTTCTTAAAGTAAGTGCATTTGTTCTTGAATTGAGGAGGTAAGTGAGACACTTTGCCAATGGAACAAGACAATTTACTCTTAAAATAAGATCAAAAATAATGTATGTGTCTTATTTTAATTGCATATTATCTAACAATCTTATTTTAAGAGAAAAAATACTAATTCCATTGGCAGATCATCTTATTTGCCTAATTTAAGAATTTTTTACTTATTTATAGATCATTTTTGCAGTGTCTTCATGATGCTGTTTGTTCTATAGTAAAGCTCTTGGAGCTTCAAAGAACAGCAGGTTTTATCCTGAGCTTAACCCACATGCAGAGAGGCTCTTATCTACATCTGAAAACCTTTTTCTTCCACTTCTTCATGTTGAGCTTTGTGTCGAGTTGTCGGTTAGATTCCTGGAATAAACTTTTTATCAGTTTACTGTAACTTTTTTGTTCTCTGTGTTGTTTTGGCTCATTTGATAGTTTTTTCCTTGTAGGATTGTGGGAAGAAATTTACCCACACGGGTAATTTTAAGAGACACATGCGTATCCACACTGGAGAAAAGCCCTTCAGCTGTCGGGACTGCAACAAGGCTTTCTCTGACCCTGCAGCTTGTAAAGCTCATGAGAAAACACACAGGTGAGCTTCACATATTTTTATACACACTTCTATTTCTGTTTGCTCAGTCGGCTTCTTATCACACACACCCCGCCGTTTCCCTCTTAGTCCCCTGAAGCCGTATTGCTGCTCCACCTGTGGGAAGAGCTATCGCCAGATCAGCCTGCTCAACCTCCATCGGAAACGGCACACGGGTGAAGCGCGCTACAGCTGCGACGTCTGCGGCAAGCTTTTCACCACCTCGGGGAATCTGAAGCGCCACCAGCTGGTGCACAGCGGGGAGAAACCGTACCACTGCGACTTCTGCGACAAAGCTTTCTCCGACCCCACCGCCAAGATGCGACACCTGGAGACGCACGATACGGAGAAGGGGAACAAGTGCCCACACTGTGACAAACGTTTTAACCAGGTGACTGTGAAAAGTTTGAACGTTTCTAAAGGACCCATTTGCATCTGCGGCTTCTCTGTTTTATTTATATATTTTTTCTTCTTTTCTTGCTCAGATGGGGAATCTGAAAGCACACTTAAAAGTCCACATAGCAGACGGGCCTCTCAAGTGTAAGGAGTGTGGCAAGCAGTTTACAACTTCAGGTAAAAAAACAGAAATCCTTCTTTAGAAGAAATTATATTAAACTGGAAAACTGAAAATGTTATTATAGTTTGTTTAAACCAAAGAGTGACATTTTACAAATGAAGTAGAAGAAAATAAGATTGATGGTTTTTAATAGTGAAAGTCATTGTACTTCTCTGTAACTGCAGGTTTTTTAGATTCATCTTGACAAACTTGGTTCGTCTAGAGACTGAATTTGTTTCAAAACACATATATATATATATGTAAATAAGTACGTTTTAATAGCACCACAGGTAAAAATCACACGGTGCTGGAGAAATCAGAATCCGAATTACTGCAGGAAATTATTTTCTTGCAGTACCGTTCACAGAAGAGAGAAAAATAAGATTGTAAGTAATATAGAGCAAGATAAAAATATGATATAATAAGACAGAATAAAATAAGTAAAACTACAGCGCACAGAATAAAACTACACCCATCCCCTGTAAACTGTGATAAGAATAAAATAAGTACAGGAATACAATCAACAGTGTTTACAATTTACAGTGCTGCTCAGTACCTAAATTACTATTGTTGCACAGAGTACAATAAGCAAAGATTGAAATATCACAAGAACAGCTTATGACATCATAATGTTTTTGGATTTTTTTTTCACCATAACTAAATTAAAAAATTTTATTTCAATATTTTATTGCTTCTTTTTCTTTTCTTTTTTTCCTGTTTTTTTTTTTTTTTTTTATAAATCACCATGTTTTAAACGCTCTAGGGCTTCAACTAACAATTTATTCCTTTTATTTGTGTGTTTTTTTAATAATAGGAATGCAAAAGTTCTCTCAAAAGAAGAACTTTTACAGAATCTAAACCAGATGAAACTAAAACTTTTCCACTTGAGGATGTCTGTATAGAGATATTGACAGGAAGAAATTATTATTTTTTTTTTTATCTTCAATGCAAAATATACATATATTTATAATTAGTGCTCTAAGTAGTTTGCTCTGTCAGCTAAAGGCATTTTTTAGAGTCTCTATTCTCCAGATAACGATGAACCGATTAATTGTTTTAGCTCTCAAACAACCCTGCACCATTTATGTCCACATCATGATTCAACCCAAGCAGCCTTTTAGAAACATAGAGAACAGCAGCTCTACTATTATTGGTAACGGCTATCGATGCATAAATCCAATTAGGAGCCGGTTAAATAAATGACTTGTGTTTTTATGTAATACCAGCACTTTCTAGTTATTAAATACCTCATAAATGTTTTTTTAATGTATTTTTCAAAAGCACTTCATGTCATTAGTTGAATAATTTGGTTTTACCTTTTTAGGGAATCTTAAAAGACACCTGCGTGTTCACAGCGGGGAGAAACCCTATGCATGTTCGCACTGTCAGAGAGCTTTTAGTGACCCCGGAGCCCTGCAGCGTCATGAACGCATTCACACAGGTAATCTTCCCACTTTGCTCTGTTAGTCTTGTTTTTTTTTTTCACAATATTTTCTATTATTCCTTCCTCTAAATTACTGCTGATTATTTGCCACCGATGTGTGACTAAGTTGTACGGGTTACAGGAGAAAAACCCTGCGTCTGCCTGGTCTGCGGTAAGGCCTTCACCCAGGCCAGCTCTCTCATCGCTCACGTCCGTCAGCACACTGGAGAGAAGCCTTACGTCTGCGATCGCTGTGGGAAAAGGTGAGCCGGGCCACACTTATTATCACATCAGGGCGGAAATAATAAAAGCGTGTTTTATTTTGCATCCAACTGAGATATCATTCAAAGATAGAAGGTTAGGAGCATGAGACATTCAGGTACCATCTAGATCAATATTATATGAATAGAAAGAGGTTTTTATATTTTTTTACCTTTTGTTGATATTAAAGCATGTTTAGGAGCAGTAAATAGAAAAAATTTATGTATTTTGGTGTATCAGATTTATCCCCATCCAGCTGTGCGCTAAATGAATTACAAACATTCAAGAAGAACGCTTTGATCCATCTTGTGAAGCATTCAACAAGTGTCACAAAAAAGCTGGTGTCAAAATCCCACACAGATTCAGGTCTCCAATCTGGGGATGAAGAACAGAGTGATGCATAATTTTGTCTTTTTATATTTTTTATGATCTAATCTTTGCAGCTATACTGATAAAAACGAAAAGGAGAAACATCAACCAAACTTTAACATGAGAAATCAACTAAAATAAGTAAAGGATTATGGAAAATCGATCTGAAAATATGGCTGAAAGAAGCGCACGGTTGCCCACTGGTATAACTAAAGAACAACAGCAGCTGATAACGGTTGCATTGAAGCTCGTCGAGCACAGACTAACAAACTGTCTGTTTCTGCTGGGAGGACAGACTAGTAGCTCGATTACTCTGCCCCGTTTCCAACATAATGCCAGAATAAACTTCACTGTTAAATTTTCTCTCTGTTGATCTACAGTCTTCTTTACTTGTTTTATAAACTTCCTTCGATAAAATGTATTCATATACAGGTAGAAAGAATAGGGCTAACAAGGTTGTCCCCTTTAGACTACCGTAACTATAAACGGTGACATGGCTTCCATTAGGTGCACCACTAACTATGTATTCATAAACAACTATTTAGAAAGCTTTTAGCTTTAAGTAATTCTTGATTTTTTTCTTGAAAACAAATAAGTTATTTTCATAATCCTTTTAAATATGACACAAATCAATGTTTCTACTGATTTTTGGAGCATATTTATTTTGCAATACACTGAATTTTTCAATTAATGTCCTTTTGCACCATTTTTAAGCTGGTTTTGTTTTTTCTCCTACATTTTTACAATCACTGCTGCAATTTATATTGATAATGTTTATCTACTCCAGTTGAAGTATCATTTGGCTGTTATAAGCTGTATGCGATGAATTTTGTTTTGTATGCACTCTATTCATACAAAATAACAATACCGTTTTTTTTTTCTAAGTCTAGTCTAAACACTCAGCGCTTCTCTGTCTAAATCTTTAACTGGTGTGCAGTTACAGGCTGTTCAAGCTTACTTTAAGCCCTGTTAATAACCTAAATGAAAGTTAGAATTTATCTTCGCTTCTCCAAACTGGCTGAAATACTGACTTCTTCCAAATTTTTTTCTGAACAGGTTTGTGCAGTCCAGTCAGCTTGCCAATCACATCCGTCACCATGACAATGTGCGGCCGCACAAGTGCCATATGTGCAACAAGGCGTTTGTGAATGTAGGAGATCTGTCCAAGCATATCATCATTCATACGGGTAAAGTTACAAGGTTACAAGACTCAGTTTGAGGTGCTGCTGAAATCTGTAGACCGCAGCTTCTCAAAATGTTTTCACTTTAAAGTGAAATTTATATCAAATGTAAAGTTTCCCCTGTCTCTCATCAGGTGAAAAGCCTTTTCTGTGTGATAAATGTGGCCGCGGCTTTAACCGCGTGGACAACCTGCGCTCTCATGTTAAGACGGTTCACCACGGCAAGGCCGGCATGAAGCGGCTGGTGGTAACTGAGGAAACGGGAGAAGAAGGCGGCGAGGACGGCATCGAGGGGGGAAGTTCAGATGAGATCAAAATAGTCACCGTCACCACGGAGGACATCGTCACCCTTGCAACCGAGGCCCTGGCAGGCAGCGCTGTAGCTCAGCTCACCGGTCAGTATCTTTCAGGCTCAGTGTTTCAGACAAAAGGCTGCACCTTTTTATAAAATAATAAATAACATTAAATGATGAAAGAAGTGAAAATAAAAGCTGCTCCTGTTTTGTTAACAGTCGTTCCGATGACTACCTCGGTCTCTGCAGATGAAACCGAAGCTTTGAAAGCTGAAATCACCAAAGCAGTAGAGAAAGTGCAAGAAGAAGGTAAAATCTGTACTCTGCTTTTATCATTACAAAATAAAACAGTTAAATCTGTAGTGTCAGATGACCTGCTTGTTTATACAAAAGGGTGACAGGAATGTCTTTGGCCAAAATTTGAGCTGTAATTCTGCCTTATTCCCAATTTACATCTCCCGTTCTCTTCAGCTCAGCTGCGAACTCTGCAGCAAATCCGCAGCTATATAATAACTCAGATCATTTACAGGCCCGCAGCAAAGCGGGAAAATTCGACTCGATTTCTGGGCTGAATTTAATTAGATAATCGAAAGATGTGATTAATCATTACGTACAACAAAGTAAGAAAAAAAATATAGTTTCTTTGCACCTGGTGTACTTTTTCCGGAAAATATTTGGATGCCCATAAACCAAAGTTTAGACAGTAAAATCCACAGGAGGAGTTGGTTCAGTTTGACTTCCTGGTTAGTTATTGGCTTTTATTGTGCGAGCCGTGCATGATCCCTTGACCTCCTCTGGGTTTCTTACTGCTGCGGAGTGGACATTTTAAATTCTGGGTTAGATGAGAATTATTGTTTTGTTGGAAAACTGAAAATTTCTTCCACTATTATGGTGATTTGCCAAATAATTGATCCCCTTTGAACTTTACTATAATTTATATTGATACAAACAAAACACACAAACTAGTAAATAAGTGGAAAGGGGAAAGAAGAGGAGATTGAAATGTTTCTTTTCTTTTACTTTTTCTTTTTTACAAATGTAAATGGTAAAATTGTAGCACCAAATAATTTTTGGTCACAAATACTCTGAAATCCCTGTAAAAAAAAAAAAAAAAAAAAGAAATGCATGAAAATACCAGATTAAACGTTAGTAGATGCAATGTAAGGGGACACGGTGAGGATTTGGGGGAAGTGGTGAATTCAAGTGAGACATCTCAGGTTTTTGAACTAGATTCACAACATGTCTCCATGTTTTCTTGGTCAAACATGGTGGAGGCCTTATCATTCTGAGGGTTTCCGATTCATTAGTAGGGATAGGGAAGCAGGTCCGAGTTGGATGGAGGTAAATACTCTGAGACAGGTTCTGATGGGAAAGAGGATCACATCTTTACAGCACAACAACCCTAAATGAACGACCTGGGTTATAACAGAGAGGTTTAGTTCAAAGCATACAAGAGGGTATTATTAGACCAACTGAAGAAGAAATATGTGCGAAACTTGCTGTAAAAGTAACCAAATGGATTCTTTTTGAAAGTTGCATTCCCTGTTACTGTGGATGTAACCGAATAATAATGAAGTAGAGTTTAGTCAGTGATTCCTTCCCTCTGCTCAAGTTACACACTGAATGGGCTCAAAAGCATAAGCAATAAGATTACGATGCTTTAGTGTCCTTTCAGCTTTGTCTTCCATTATACCAAATGTCTTAAGTGTTTTATGGTTGAGCAGTAATGCTGGTATTTCCAATCAATTAATCAACTGCTTGCTACAGAACCAACCAACCCCATGAAGTTACAGCTTAGACCAGTGTTTCCCAACCTTTTATGATTTGTGTCCCCCTTTGGGCATTTTGTCTTTCCATGAGTCGCTCTCTCAGTCAAAACTATTGATGACTGTCCAAAAGTGGAATGTACAATAACTAATTATAAAATAAAGAATATTTTACTATGTCTTTTAATTTGAGCACTTAATTATTAGGCATTTTATGTTTTCACTCTAAAATAAAAAAAACATAAATATGTTTCCTGGAAGTTGGTAATGAATCAAAATAAATACAAAATAAAATCATGTTTTAACCCTGTTTTTATGAAACTGGAGCTCCCTATAATCACATCTAAACTTTATGAATTGTGAAATAATTACAGAGCAAAAAAAATTATAGCCTGACTGACTTAATAAGTTTTACTTTGTTTTCACCAAAACACCTGAGCTGCTTTGATGAGCTCCGATCGCTCAGTGTGTAAAACAGCTCATCTCTACTTTCACTCTGTTCCTCTGCTTTGTTTTGATGTGTGTCAAAGCTCATGGTGAACTCAAACAATAATAAAAACCAACTTTTTGGTTGATAAAAGTTTGTGTCATTTTTTGATTGGTTCCTCACTAAGAAAAACAGATCCCGGCCCTATTTTATTTGACTACTTAAGAAATAAAATATTTTTGTTTAGCCGCTGCAATTCACTTGTAGACCACTAGGGGTATGCGTATGCCCCGGTTGGGAATCAATAACCTCTGCATCCGTCAAATCTGTCTATCTCCTGAAAAAAATCCTGACTACACGTCGGCCGGTCGCAAACCTTCGCAGACCTCAAGCGGAAGTGCACAGACTAAAAGCAGCTGTGGATGGTCCTTGGTATGCCTTTCCAGCTGTCTGTGTGGTCGTCCTTCTCGATTCGGTGCCAGCGCGCGCCATTTTTAAAAACCGAGGAACAACTACAATGGAGAACTATGACGGAAGGTTAATCGAGGAAGTTCAGAAGTACGATCCGTCAAAATTCCTGCGAGTTCTCCAATAGGCTCACCCTTTTGCTTTGGCGGGAAACTGCTGTGCTTTGCTAGAAATTCCAGACAGATGGTGCAGAAGCATACCAGCAAAATTGGTTCTCGACCAGACCCAAGCGATATTTGACGTGTGTGATTGCAAATGTCTAATCTGCCCTTTAGACTACTGCAACATGGCGGCGCTTTAAAAAAAAACCTAAACAATTGTACTTTATGTCTTTTATACATTTATATTTCTCACAATTGTAATATAATCTTTCATAATAGCAAAACCCAATTAAGTTAGTTTGGTTGATCATTTCCACTTCTAGTCGTTCTGTTCAGTAAACATAAACTCCTCAAGTTATCTACTACATAGCTTCCATATGGGCATGCTGCATGATGGGGCTACGTAACCTTTCTGCGGTGCGCAGAAGGCAAGGTTGTGGTGAAAGAAACGTGGAAGGCATTACGCACTTTTACTTGCAATAATACAGTAGTTGGGGAAGTTTTGTTTTAATACACTTCATAGATCTAAGTTTTAACATTCCTCAAAATGCAACCAGAACAACCCTATGGAGATCACTGCTAACAGTCTCTCCCACTCATAGTTGGATTGTTGCACTTAAAACAGAGAGCAACACCATAGGTACTGTCCGCCAGTTATTGCTATTTAAGAATATGTAAGTTATATAAGGGATGCTTCATTCATTTATTTTTCCTGCTGGAAGTATGTTACTGCTGGAAACTGGTTGAAACATCTGCTGTTTTCTCATTTAAATCAATCTTTTAAAGTTAAATAAGGATTATTTGATCTTCTGTTCACAGACCCCAACACTCAGATCTTGTACGCTTGTGACTCGTGTGGCGATAAATTTCTGGACGCCACGTCTTTGGCTCAGCATGTCCGGATCCACACAGCTCAAGCTTTGGTCATGTTTCAGTCGGATTCTGACTTTTACCAGTACACGACAGCAACCACCTCTGGAGAGGGGGATGATGCTCCTGCAGCAACCTGGCAGCCGGCGCCGGAACACGTCATTCAGGAAGGAGAACTGATCTTCCGTACTGAAGAGCGAAAACCAGAGGGGGTGGATGGAGAAACACAAGAAGAACAAGGGTCAGAGGCAGTGATTCATATAGAGGAGGCAGTTGAACTGGAAGAAACTACTTCTGAGTATCAGACAAAAGATGGAGAAGAAGAACAGGAAGAGGATATGAAATCTTAGGGTCAGAACAGCTGGTTGACCTTGAATGTGTAATTTAAACTAATTTATATAAAAGGTAAATAATGATATAGGTTTCTGAACGAGATCCTAAAAGATACTTTAAAACTTAAACATGGATTCTTGGATCTTTTAAAATAATACTGATTTTAGGGTCATCCAAGGTTATTTGATTTACTCTGTACAGCAATAATGTTATTTTGGTAAAGAATTGCGAAAAAATTATAAAAGTTTGATTAATTGGTTTATTTTTAGACTGAAATCTAGGACTGTGCTTTGTCCTTGATCATTAATCTAATACTTAAAGACTATTTTTCCATTCTCGATGAAACATCTGCTCTTTCTTTAAGCATTTGCTGTATTTTACTGTGATTACATGTAGACTTGCTACATGAATGTGAGTTTACTGAAGACTTCAGTGAGTCTAAGAAGCTTTTTATTGGTGTATTTTCTTTTTTTTTTTTTTGCCAGGTTGTACCAATCTTGTGCTTGTATAATAGCCCATCAAATAAGCCTATAGTTTTAGCTTTAACACAGTTTTTAGTTGCATAATAATTTCAAAGTGTACATCTTTGTTGTTTATTTTTATCTGTTTATATTGCTATCTGTAAAAAGAATCTGCAGTAAATATTTGTTGACTCGCTCAGACTCACTGGATCATTAAAAATTACCCTTGTCTGATCTGCTATGGTTATAAATATATGTATGTATTTATAAAAAAAAAACGTCCTCTTTTTATTTATATATTTATATTTATATATATATATATATATATATATATATATATATATATATATATATATATATATATATTTGAGCTTTTTATGCCTTGATCAAATGTATCTGAAGAGTTTAAATCGATTTCTATATGACTGGCCAGTTTATGATTCCCTGATTGACTGATTTAAAGTTATGATTTCCTTACATATATGATTATTGAATAATGTAGTCCAGGGGTGTCAAAGTCATTCCAGAAAGGGCCGTGTGGCTGCTGGTTTTCTTTCCACCCAAGCAGTAGCACACCAGACTCCATTCATCTCATCAAGTCATCAGGTTAAGACTAGACTCACCTTGATGAGATGAATGGAGTCTGGTGTGCTACTGCTTGGGTGGAAAGAAAACCAGCAGCCACACGGCCCTTTCTGGAACGACTTTGACGCCTGTGCAGTAAGGGGATTTAATATAAATCAGTCTTAAAATAGAAACAAGTCACAGAAAAATGTCATCTAAAGGCAATTAAAATGACAATTTTATTACAGAAACATGTAACAGAAGTCAACACAAACACAGAACCAAATCTAAACACAAACATCCAATTAGATCCTATTTACAACATGCTGAAGATAAAGTCAGTTTATCGTGGCATTCAGAGAAATGTCTTCAACCCAAGGAAGCTCAGCCAATCACAGTTACACTCGTTAATTTTGCTGCAGTGCCTCCTCCTGAGCAATGAGGAGACAGTGGAGAGGAAAACCAGCTTTAAGCAGGAAGGAACCTCCAGCAGACCCCGGTTCCATGTCTGAGCGGGTCTTTAACAGGACAGCAGACGTCCGACAGACACAGAGGCGCCGGTCCAAGGAGCAGATGACCTCATCTGGAAAAGAAGAACAGGAGTTAGTGAACAAACACGCTAGTCTGTGACATTTAAACACACTGAGAGAAATGTAACTTTAACCAAGAGAAGAGGGAAACACACAGGGTGAACCTAAAGTTAACAGAAGTGATAACTGTAAACAATGGATGCTTGGAGAAAATGCCTGAAAATGCTGCATTTGTTGGAGTCTTCAGTCGGTCGTTTCTCTGCTTGAATAAGTTCTAAAAAAAACCTTCAGAGATCAACCAGGGGGAAATTCTCCCATATTGGATCAGAAGCTGCTTCTTAACTGTTTATCTGTGGTTTAATGGAAAAGTCAGAACTTCTGGTTCTGGTAAAGGTTTGGTTACAGAGATGCAAATAGAGGTGAACATCCACTCATGATGGAAAGATAAAGATTAAAGGTTAGACCACCTTGATGGGATGGTTGAAGCTTTTGTATCTGTTTGTTCTGGATCTATTTTTACTATCTTCACCAATACTGATGAACATCTGGAAGCAATAAAGGTTCATTACCTTCTTCTACTGGGTGGAGCAGACTGATGGTTTAGCTGCGGGGTCGTCAACGTTTTTCAGACTCCAGAACGTTGGAGAGACAAATAGAGGAGCCATGTTTCTTCTCTTTAGCGGTCTGTGTGCTCCATCCTCTTCTTCAGCTCCTTCATAAATGAAAGCAAAGCATCCTCACAGTCTTAACCTGTCTGCATGCGATGCTTCTATAGTCAAACAACAACCAACATACCTCCAAACACATGTGGATGGATTCTTTTCCAATGTGATCCGACTGCTAGAACACTGCTTCCATGTTCAACCTGCTTTCCCTGAAAAAAATAAGACAAATTAATCTACAGAATTTCCTCGACATCAAGTTGAAATCTGGGTCAGGATGTTGTTTTCATCATAATCTTGGTCTTTCTGTGTTTCAATGACTGTTAGCTTTTAATCAGGCCTGGGAAGCTTGAGTTGTGGGTTTGTCGTGTTAATAAAGGCTTACTCCGTGTGTTTTCTGTTCCAGTCTTTCTCTGTGCCGTCCTCAGGTAGAGACTGGGAAGCTCCTCATCATCCTGGATGTCCCGGTTCCTCACAGGACTTCTGCTTTTGGACGTCCACAGTGTCTGAACATACATGAAAAATTAAGTGAGGCCACCTGAAATGTTAACGTTATATTTAAATGAAGGATTATTGTTGCTCCTTACTGAACATGCTCTCACTCTTTGTGAAGGTCAGCAGCTCAGATGATCCTCCTCTGGTTTGGTCGCTGCAGATCTCATCAGCATCTTCTGATTGGCCCAAAGCTTGTAGCGGCTCGGTCCAACATGGGATTCAAAAAACACAGAAGAGATCCACTGCGGTCAGGACAGGCCTAGATGATATGGAGAATATTTCTGCAGAGGGTTCTTTTCCCTCAAACTAGGCCTGAAAACTAACTAACCAGAGGAACATCTAGAACTAGACCAAGTCACATCGGAAAGCTGTTTCTAACAGTCGGTGCTTCACAACTCAAATCCCTACATTAGTCCTGTCCTCTGCCTCTAACTGGTCTAAATCAATTAGCCCCACCAAGCGTCATCTCTCTACCTTCTTTTTCTCCTTTAGGGTTTAGGTTTGACCTCCTCAGTCGTCCTCAGCAGCGATGTCCAGCAGTTTCCTTGGATTTGTTTGCCTCCTTGTGGTTGATCTTTAATTTAATTTCTGTCTTTTTGTGTTTTTTATCTATGTGTTTTTGTTCATTTGCCTCTATTCTGTGATTCTTCTTGTCAAAACTGTTTGTGTTGCTTTCTGTTATCTAGCAGAATGTCCACATTAGATGTAGAGCATGTTAGACTATTTCTGCCTTAACCAGCTGTCATGTTCCACACCTTTTATTAGTTGTTATCATCTCCTCAGATGTCTGTGCTAACGGAAATTCTTAACATCTAAAACTGACATCAAAATCTAGCAGCGGGTAAGAAAAGCCAGGGTGCAAGACGCTACCTAAGGCATCCCTAGACCTGCCAGACTCCTTAGCATCTAAAAAAAATATATCTAGCAGCGGGGTAAAGAAAAGCCAGGGTGCAAGACGCTACCTAAGGCATCCCTAGACCTGCCAGACTCCTTAGCATCTAAAAAAATATATCTAGCAGCGGGGTAAAGAAAAGCCAGGGTGCAAGACGCTACCTAAGGCATCCCTAGACCTGCCAGATATAAAAACGATCTATAAATGATATCTAGGTGTGACTGTTTCCAGTCCTTCAGCCTTCCCACCTCCAAAAGTCACCAAATCAGCAATAAAATAGATAGTTGAAGGCGTTAAAGGAAGGTTCTTGAAATCCCTCTTCTCAAACATGCCTCTCGCCACAAGGTCTCTTCCCAGGGGGCTCCTCTTCATCATCTTCCTCTCTTCTCTTTCTCCTGGAGGCGCGGTCTTCTTGGCAGTCCGGGGAATCCTCCGGCTCCTCCTGGTTCCAAGGGAGTCTGAAGGGGGGGGGGGGGGGGGGGGGGGGGTGATCCTCAGGGGGAACCGAAGAAGAGGTGGAAGGTGGTCATTGTCTTCATCATCTTCGTCTCTTCTCCTTTTCCTAGAGGCACGGTCTTCTTGGCAGTCCGGGGAATCTTCATCGTCTTCTTCTTTAGAGCTTGTGGTGTCATATCCGCATGCTTGGTCTGAGGGATTGCATTCGAGTCAGTGAGTCGATGCAATCAGCTGGTTTTCCTTGACACAGTGTGAATGTAGCCTTAAACGTGATCATCCAGACATGACAATGGCAGAGGTTCCAGATGTTCATTTAAAGCTGCTTTATCTATTCCAAAACCAGTTTAAATGTGAGTTTAGGATCATTAATCCATTTAAATCCATTTTCCTCTGATAGAATAGGAGCCTGAATCATTAACTAGTTGGTGTCTGCTAAAAGGAGTGAGCAATGCAACCCTGAGGGACCAAGTATGGTAGAGATATAAATGTAGAGTTTAAAGAAGAGAAAATCACCTTAAAACCAAGTTTTATTCTAATTAACCAAAGCTGTTTGCTTTTGGGTTCATTAAACATTTAGTTCCTGCTATCGTCCTAGTTGATTGAATCTTTTACTGCTTTATTTTAACATTAATCTTTAATTATCCTCCCATATTTGTTTGTTGTTCTTTGTATGGCTCAGTGTTGATGTGTCCTGTCTGCTCTGCTGCTAAACTCCCAGATTATCTATAAGGTCAATAAAATGAGAAGAACTGCAGGAGGAACGTCTCACTGTCCTTTTTTAGAGCTAATTATTTTGACACTGCAAAGTGACAAGAACAATTGTTCTGTTAACATGAGCTGTCAGGTCAGACCCCCCAACAGAGAAACAATAATAACCACCAATCTGCCAAAGCGCTGTACTATAGTAATATTAGGACTCTTGCTCCATTTGACTTCAGTTTGGTTTATTTATAAAGAATCAATTTACAACCACTTATTTCAAGACACTTTACCAGAAAATACAAACAGATCCTGTTCACATTACTACAATCAAACCTTTATTATAGTGAGAAATAACAGGTAAAGATAGAACGACAGGAAGCATACTTCAACAGAACCAGACCCAGTAAGGCAGGGGTGTCAAAGTCATTCCAGAAAGGGCCGTGTGGCTGCTGGTTTTCTTTCCACCCAAGCAGTAGCACACCAGACTCCATTCATCCCATCAAGTCATCAGGTTAAGACTAGACTCACCTTGATGAGATGAATGGAGTCTGGTGTGCTACTGCTTGGGTGGAAAGAAAACCAGCAGCCACACGGCCCTTTCTGGAACGACTTTGACGCCTGTGCAGTAAGGGGATTTAATATAAATCAGTCTTAAAATAGAAACAAGTCACAGAAAATGTCATCTAAAGGCAATTAAAATGACAATTTTAATACAGAAACATATAACAGAAGTCAACACAAACACAGAACCAAATCTAAACACAAATATCCAATTAGATCCTATTTACAACATGGTGAAGATAAAGTCAGTTTATCGTGGCATTCAGAGAAATGTCTTCAACCCAAGGAAGCTCAGCCAATCACAGACAGTCGTTAATTTTGCTGCAGTGCCTCCTCCTGAGCAATGAGGAGACAGTGGAGAGGAAAACCAGCTTTAAGCAGGAAGGAACCTCCAGCAGACCCCGGTTCCATGTCTGAGCGGGTCTTTAACAGGACAGCAGACGTCCGACAGTAACAGAGGCGCCGGTCCAAGGAGCAGATGACCTCATCTGGAAAAGAAGAACAGGAGTTAGTGAACAAACACGCTAGTCTGTGACATTTAAACACACTGAGAGAAATGTAACTTTAACCAAGAGAAGAGGGAAACACACAGGGTGAACCTAAAGTTAACAGAAGTGATAACTGTAAACAATGGATGCTTGGAGAAAATGCCTGAAAATGCTGCATTTGTTGGAGTCTTCAGTCGGTCGTTTCTCTGCTTGAATAAGTTCTAAAAAAAACCTTCAGAGATCAACCAGGGGGAAATTCTCCCATATTGGATCAGAAGCTGCTTCTTAACTGTTTATCTGTGGTTTAATGGAAAAGTCAGAACTTCTGGTTCTGGTAAAGGTTTGGTTACAGAGATGCAAATAGAGGTGAACATCCACTCATGATGGAAAGATAAAGATTAAAGGTTAGACCACCTTGATGGGATGGTTGAAGCTTTTGTATCTGTTTGTTCTGGATCTATTTTTACTATCTTCACCAATACTGATGAACATCTGGAAGCAATAAAGGTTCATTACCTTCTTCTACTGGGTGGAGCAGACTGATGGTTTAGCTGCGGGGTCGTCAACGTTTTTCAGACTCCAGAACGTTGGAGAGACAAATAGAGGAGCCATGTTTCTTCTCCTTAGCGGTCTGTGTGCTCCATCCTCTTCTTCAGCTCCTTCATAAATGAAAGCAAAGCATCCTCACAGTCTTAACCTGTCTGCATGCGATGCTTCTCTAGTCAAACAACAACCAACATACCTCCAAACACATGTGGATGGATTCTTTTCCAATGTGATCCGACTGCTAGAACACTGCTTCCATGTTCAACCTGCTTTCCCTGAAAAAAATAAGACAAATTAATCTACAGAATTTCCTCGACATCAAGTTGAAATCTGGGTCAGGATGTTGTTTTCATCATAATCTTGGTCTTTCTGTGTTTCAATGACTGTTAGCTTTTAATCAGGCCTGGGAAGCTTGAGTTGTCGGTTTGTCGTGTTAATAGTCTTACTCCGTGTGTTTTCTGTTCCAGTCTTTCTCTGTGCCGTCCTCAGGTAGAGACTGGGAAGCTCCTCATCATCCTGGATGTCCCGGTTCCTCACAGGAGTTCTGCTTTTGGACGTCCACAGTGTCTGAACATACATGAAAAATTAAGTGAGGCCACCTGAAATGTTAACGTTATATTTAAATGAAGGATTATTGTTGCTCCTTACTGAACATGCTCTCACTCTTTGTGAAGGTCAGCAGCTCAGATGATCCTCCTCTGGTTTGGTCGCTGCAGATCTCATCAGCATCTTCTGATTGGCCCAAAGCTTGTAGCGGCTCGGTCCAACATGGGATTCAAAAAACACAGAAGAGATCCACTGCGGTCAGGACAGGCCTAGATGATATGGAGAATATTTCTGCAGAGGGTTCTTTTCCCTCAAACTAGGCCTGAAAACTAACTAACCAGAGGAACATCTAGAACTAGACCAAGTCACATCGGAAAGCTGTTTCTAACAGTCGGTGCTTCACAACTCAAATCCCTACATTAGTCCTGTCCTCTGCCTCTAACTGGTCTAAATCAATTAGCCCCACCAAGCGTCATCTCTCTACCTTCTTTTTCTCCTTTAGGGTTTAGGTTTGACCTCCTCAGTCGTCCTCAGCAGCGATGTCCAGCAGTTTCCTTGGATTTGTTTGCCTCCTTGTGGTTGAACTTTAATTTAATTTCTGTCTTTTTGTGTTTTTATCTATGTGTTTTTGTTCATTTGCCTCTATTCTGTGATTCTTCTTGTCAAAACTGTTTGGGTTGCTTTCTGTTATCTAGCAGAATGTCCACATTAGATGTAGAGCATGTTAGACTATTTCTGCCTTAACCAGCTGTCATGTTCCACACCTTTTATTAGTTGTTATCATCTCCTCAGATGTCTGTGCTAACGGAAATTCTTAACATCTAAAACTGACATCAAAATCTAGCAGCGGGGTAAAGAAAAGCCACGGTGCAAGACGCTACCTAAGGCATCCCTAGACCTGCCAGATATAAAAACGATCTATAAATGATATCTAGGTGTGACTGTTTCCAGTCCTTCAGCCTTCCCACCTCCAAAAGTCACCAAATCAGCAATAAAATAGATAGTTGAAGGCGTTAAAGGAAGGTTCTTGAAATCCCTCTTCTCAAACATGCCTCTCGCCACAAGGTCTCTTCCCAGGGGGCTCCTCTTCATCATCTTCCTCTCTTCTCCTTCTCCTGGAGGCACGGTCTTCTTGGCAGTCCGGGGTATCCTCCGGCTCCTCCTGGTTCCAAGGGAGTCTGAAGGGGGGGGATCCTCAGGGGGAACCGAAGAAGAGGTGGAAGGTGGTCATTGTCTTCATCATCTTCCTCATCTTCGTCTCTTCTCCTTTTCCTAGAGGCACGGTCTTCTTGGCAGTCCGGGGAATCTTCATCGTCTTCTTCCTCAGAGCTTGTGGTGTCATATCCGGAGAACGCACTAGATACCTCAAGAAACTCGCTAGAAAAAGACCTATAATCCTCATCCTCAGCCTCATCCTCAGCCTCAAACTCATCCTCAGCCTCAAACTCATCCTCAGCCTCCTCGTCATCCTCGTCCTCAGCCTCATCAAGAGACTCACTACAAAAAGACATATCATCCTCATCCTCATCCTCGTCCTCAGCCCCATAAAGAGAATCGCTAGAAAAATACCCATCATACTCATCCTCGTCCTCAGCCCCACCAAGAGACTCGCTAGAAAAATACCTATAATACTCATCCTCGTCCTCAGCCTCATCCTCAACCTCGTCCTCAACCTCTACCTCCACAAAACCCTGTATCTCCACCTCCTCATTCTCCTCCACCACTACTGCTTCAGCCTCTACCTCCTCCTCCTCATCATCAAAAAAACCTTCCTCCACCTCCTCAATGTGTAACTGTTCTCTCAACCTCCTCATCCTCATCCTTCTCCTCAGTTCTCCCATGACGTTATTAAAATTGAAATTAAAATTACCCAGTTCCTGAATCCAGAACAGGAGCTCCGGGTCAGGAAGGGCGGCGACTGGAACTGTGAGGGAAAGACATCATTAGACCAGGAACATTAATAAAGGAACATTAAATAAAAAATGAAATGCTTTATTTTAGGTTGCTGGATGTGCCTGTGTGAGTTTGTCAGGTTAAAGTAGATTTAATCAATAAGAACATTGATCTGTGAGCTAAAATAACCCAATAAAAAACATATTAAGAATGTTGGTGGTTTGGTTAGTTTTAAAATAAAAATGGACATGGTTGTAAAAGACACAATAATACAAAAGTTAATACACACAGAAATATTTAAAAATATGTATATATGGGCGTATACGATTGTGTGCTCCTGTCTCAGTACATTTCCCTATCTACTGTTATTCATTTGTGGATTTCCACAGACAGACTCCTACCGTCTCTGTCTTGGGGCTCTGATTAGACTGCCCCACAAGTGCATAGAATCTGCCATCATGTACTATTGCTAGGTGAATTGAATAATTTAATGGCCAATCAGCGTCTCAGAATCTTGGGTCTCTGAAAATACTGCCCTTTAACAGGCTTCTGCACCCAATGCGCAGGTGCAGACAATTAGAGGGACAATTCAGATTCAATTTTTTTTCTACAAATCTAAGAAAGGGGATCCTATACAGAACTTTTAATTGTTTAGAAGAAACCATCCAGCGTTAAATGTTTTGAAGATCTAGAAAATGATGAAGTCATCTGTAAACAAGCTGTATTATTTCTGGTGACAGATAAGATTCAATTATTTACATTAACCTGAAGATCAAAACAAGGGCTGCAGAAACACTTTTAAATAATATATTGAATCAAACATTTATTCTTTACGCTTTCCTCACAAAGACAGCACTTATAATAAACTCAGCCAGGTTCTAAACATTTTACTGCCCAAAAATGTAAAGGATCTGATTTTTAGTCAAGTGCAAACATTAAAGTGTTTTAGGAAACAAAACTAAAAAAAAAAAAAAAAATGATAATGTTTAGGGTTTTATTAATATAACAAGAAATACGTGACCTTTCAAAATAATTTTAAAAGCTAAAGTTGTTTATTGTTGTATTAAGGAGACCATACTTGTTCTTCGAGTCCTTCTCTGACAGAAGGGGCCAGGCGCCAACTTGTTTTGCAAGAATTTGATACCAAACTCACCAAAAACGATCCTCTGAATCCAGAAACTTTTAAAATCACAAATTTTTAACACCTTTGACCTTCCATTAAAGTCAAAAATATATGCCACCTTGGCATATATTTTTCCGCCAAGTGACGTCAATTGTTTACCTCGGGCGCGGTACACTACGCCTTTTCCACCTAAAATGGCGTCTTAGCAACAAATGTCACGTGACTGGCGGAGACAGATTTTCCTAAATCCGACCCTGTTTTCAGGCTTATGTTAACTGTAATGACTTATCTTGGACAGGCTGCTATGTAAACAGGCCTTTATGCCTTCGTTTAGCTATGCTGCGGTTGTTTACACCACGCCTTTTCCACCTAAAATGGCGTCTTAGCAACAAAAGTCACGTGACTGGTGGAGACCGATTTAATGCATTCTACTAAGGTATCCATGGAGACCAATATGTTTACCACTGCATGTTTTAAAAAAGAACTTCCTTTTCAAGTTCAAATATATTTTAAAAAAAACGTTTTATTCTAAAACTGTTTTATATATTTTCAACCATTTCCACAATAAATTCATCAAAGATTATTTTCACAAACCAAAAGGTGTTTTTGTTTTATATCATTACATTTCTGTTATCATTCCTCCCATTTCCAACCAATAAAAATCTATTTAAATAAATAAAAAAAAATTTCCTAAACACATTAACTAAATTAAACAACTTGAGAGAAATTCAGTCAACTTCCAAAACACTCAAAATGATATATATTTTTATCAAATGCAAAAAAATAAACAGTTTAGTTTGATAATATATTATGCTAAATTTCCTTCAACTGTCTTTTATATTTATTTATTGTAATTTCACCAACATTTTCATATAGAGCAAACTTATTTTAAGGGCATTTTTTAAAAATCATAGACCTAGCACATCTAGTTTACAAACATTTCACCTCAAATTCAACAAAGGTGTTTTTCTTAAACACAAATATATTTTTTAAATCACTAAATCACTGTTAACATTCCTGACAAAAACACAAAACACTTTTAATCTCTGAGATGTCAAAGATGCTAGAAGCTAAGCTAAGCTAGCTGTCACAACTTCCATGAAAAAACTTAAAACTAATAATTTTTCACATAACATTTTTGTTTTTAATTAACATAGTAAAAGAGTGACACAAACCTTTCAGATGATCCAGGAACCAGTTGTCCAGCGATGCGAAGCCCACCTTTAGCAGATTAGCAAGCCACAGAAAGCAGCAACTACAATCTCCAAGGTTCAGGTTAGAAATGAGCGTTAAAGATGGCTGGTGCTCCGTTTCCATGGCAGCGGGTGAGCGTGCGCACGCACGCCTGCGTGAGATCAATTAGAAAAGCATGTTACTGCACCAGCTAATTAGCATCAAACAAAGCACGTTTTTCTGCAGTAATATATTTTTATCCTCACCCAAAGGTGAGTTCAGTCAAAGTTTGCATTTAATGAGGCAAAGGAGCGAGTTCTAAAGCTCACTGGCCGCTTTCTAAGGTTTTCTACCATAGTTTGAAATATTGTGCAATAAATCTGAATCTGAATTTGGAAAGAAATTTCAATCCAAAGCTGCTTTTTTCTTCATCTCCACTGTGGTGGACGAAGTACTCAATAGTAGTATTTGATACTATTAAAAACTTAATCAACTACAATTAAAAGTTACTCGTTTAAACATCTACTCAAGTTGAAGTATTGAAGTATTCAATTTAGAAAATATTAAACACATTCTGCAATAAATCTGAATCTGAATTTGGAAAGAAATTTCAATCCAAAGCTTCTTTTTTCTTCATCTCCACTGTAGTGGACGAAGTACTCAATAGTAGTACTTGATACTATTAAAAACTTAATCAACTACAATTAAAAGTTACTCGTTTAAACATCTACTCAAGTTGAAGTATTGAAGTATTCAATTTAGAAAATATTAAACACATTCTCCATCCCAACTCGTCACATTTGGACGCTTGGTCAGGCTCCCTCTGCGTCACATAATGACACACCGGGTATCCCTTTCAATATTTGACACGCAGGGTTCTCCACTTGACTGTTATAGCCTATATGGCACCAGGAGGATGGTCCATTATCATTTTTTGAAAGGTATAAAAGAATGTATCCCCAAATTAAATCCAATTAAATATGAAAATGCTGTTTTCCTGTTTTCCGAATGTATTTATTGTAACCCTGTTAATTTAACCCCTTAATTACCTCAATGTAATGCATTTCCTGCTGACATTAGGAATCAAGTGCAACTCCGATTTTCACCACTGGGTGGCAGCATATAGAAACGAGGTAAATTTTCCATAAAAAGCAATTTAAGCATAAAAAGGATTCAGAATATATTTCATAGCTTATTTGCAGATACACCAGGCTGGTGAATGTTGTTGAACTCCGTTGGAAATTGATATGAATCTGAATCGAGTTGTCTCGGTAGGTGTACCATTTTGTGTATTTAGCACATGATGTAGTTATTGAAACACGATATAAAAGGGTGTTAAATGATATCTAAGCCTTAATTTTTTACAAACCAGTCAGGATGACTTTTAAAATTAGCTGTGATAGCTGTTCACGGTGTGTAAAATGTTTTACTCACTGAATTGTGTTCTCTAAAACAGCGGTCCCCAACCTTTTTTGCACCACGGACTGCTATATGTCAGACAATATTTTCGCAGACCCGGGATTTATACTCTTTGTAAAAACGATCAAGTAAAATGATACGACTGGCATACTGTAACATCAAATACAAACAGCATAAAAATAAAACAAGCAGGTCCCATCGAGGCGTAATCTGAGACAATGACACAAGAAGTGTGCTCCTGATGTCCAGTCTGCTCCATAGCTTTGTTTTGGTCGCTGTAACCGCAGATAATCCCGCTTCACAAAGATAGGATGTTATAGATAGGATGAGTCTTAACCTGTGTCAAGAGGCATAGATGCACCGACTGATGTTATTGGGAAAGAATACCGCAATTTTTTAGATTTTTCAAAATAAAACATCACTCAGACTCTGATCGTTGATAAATTATTCTGTGCGGCCCGGTACCAAATGACCGACGGACCGGTACCGGTCCACGGCCCGGTGGTTGGGGACCGCTGCTCTAAAAGACGTCCATTAGGCACAAATTACTGGCTGTTTGCTTTTCTATGTATAACTGGGTTGTTGGCTTTGTTTTATGCTGTTTATTCCAAATGTGATGGTACCAGAAGCCAGTTGCACTATTTTTTTCATTTAAACTGGATTTTGGAGAAAGTTTGTTTCAAATCTATATTCCCAATCTAAGTTAATGTGTTCTGCTGCATTTTCTGTATACTATATATTTAAGTTAAAAAGAATGGACTAAAAAGCATTAGTAAAAATTAAACATGGACATTAGTGAATAATATTAATCTTTAATTTCTGTGCATCTTGTGTAGACTGTTTTTTTTATTAAGGTTCCTTTTTAATTCGGATCCCTGGAGGTCGTTTCTTCATCTCATCAGCGCAATTGGTCGCCCGGGTGCCTGGCTCCTTGGTCCACCTCCTCTACTCAGCAGCACCACAGAGGCTCCTTTGAGAATCCTTAGTTTGGACTCTGAGTATTAAGGGGTGGTAGGACAACTTTAATTTTGAGTGCACTCAAGGGTAGTTTTCATTTTGGACATTGGACCAAGTTTATTTAATTTTCCCCCGAGATCTCATAGGTACATTGTATTTTTTTTTTATTCCCCTGTCCTTTTTGTGATTTATATTGTTCATAATCAATATTCTAATACAAATTTAAACTTAACTTGTTTGGTGTTTTATTGGGGTGGAAGCTATATTTGCCATGGGATTTGGTTTTGACCAACCTCTTTGCGAATCTAGATTTAAATAACCCTATCTCTTGACTCTTAGTGTTTTATAAGCAGTGCAACTACTGTAGAGGGTTGCACTATGAAAGAAAATATATTATTAATGTATAAACATAGTTTTGTATACATTCTCTGTATACCTAATGCTGATAAAGTTTTTCTAAGTCTTAGTCTAGTCTAATTCCGTGATTTTACCTTCCACTTTGTATTAATCTTATTTTTTCTTTTTGATTTTTTAATAAAAACCTAGTTTTATATGGAAGAAATGAATGTTCAAGTAGGTATTCAAAAAGTATTAGTTTTCAAAAATTCAAATAAAATGTCTTAATATCAGTACTTTTCTGTATAATTTTCAGTGTAATTTTAAAGAACCTTATAACTTTCAGAATCCAAATGATGTATTGATGCGTAGAACCACCTGCTACAGATTCAACCCCACCTGGAAAGAACTTCAGCATAAAAATGACACAAAAAATAAAGTAAGCTCTTTTGGTTTCTTATTTAAAAACAAACCAAAAAGAAAACAGGATTTTCTTGATTCTCCTCAAACTTTCACTATTGAAAAAAGGTTAAATGTTGAATCTATTACCAGAAACAAACTACAGCTCTCATATGAGAACTCATCTGAACAACTTGGCCACATTGGCAACAACTAACGCCTTAATAAAATGAATAAACTACAAATATCATCTGCCCAGAGTTTCTCACATTGTTATAATGTCATGCTAATCTTTAAAACAGTGGTGTCCAAATTCATTCCTAAGGGCTGCTATCTGCCATGTTAAAATTGCATTTCAAGAAAGAAATCTTTTTTTTAATTAAGTGTATTTCCCTTTTTTTGGAGTTGGTAAATAGCATTATCCGTCAATGGAACGAATATTTCTGTCCTTAAAATTAGATAATTAGGTATTATGCACTTGAAATAATAAAATGGAGTTTCTTTTTCCTATTTCTATTTTAAATGTAATTCATCTTATTCCATGATTAAATTGTCTACTTGCTACCAAGCAATCAGAGATTTCCCATGAGTGGAGATGCTAATCTCTTTTCATCCTTTAACTTGAGTTGCTACATAAACTAGCTACAAAAAAGAAATATTAAAATATCTTCTCCACAAACTGGGATTGCACATGTTTGTATCTCTGACAAACAGACCCACAGCATTACAGATCCTCCATCATACCTAACAGCAGGACTGAGGAGCGTTTCCACATTTTCATGCGTTTTTATATCAACCAGACATCAATTCTGAATTGAAATGTACCAAAACGATATCACCATGTTATGAAATTTAATTGCTACCAGAAACCTCTATGTGTAACAAGTAACACTGGGACACACACACTAGGTAACATAATCACAGAGAAATCCTAACCTGAAGTTAAATGAGTCACACCAATCATCAGGACAGAGATTCAGAACAGTCATTTGATATTTACATAATTTGACCGGTTTGGAAAGTTTTCTGTCTAAGGAAAACCAGCTGATTGCATCGACTCACTGACTCGAATGCAATCCCTCAGACCAAGCATGCTTGTAGCGACAGTGGAGAGGAAAAACGGAGATAGCCTGAAGAGCAAAAACACTGCTCAGTAGTCAAAACAGGAAGTGAATGTGATGCGTCTCACCAACAGCAGCATTAGCACCCTCTAGTGGCAGAATCATCTCCACATCAAACTTGGTGGTCTGATATCCTCGTGCACAGCCTCCCTTTCTCACGTGTGGATCTGTTTTTTGTGCTCGTGTGAACTATTGTCTCTTTGAAGGCGTTACCCAACGGACAAAGCAACTCAGCTGTGAATGACTACTTTTCAGGAAATCCCGCCTTTTGAGGCTGTACTCTTCTTCCTACTAGCAAAACAACTTCAAGAGTTTGAAGTTGGTAAGCATAGTTGTCATTACATACATACTGTGTTGGATGAAGTATTCAACTGTAGTACTTGAGTAAAAGTATTGATACTCAGTCAAATCTTACCCATTCATCTGATCTGTATGCCATTAATACTGGACTAAAGTCACTATTCTGCATCTTGCTATGTAGCAGCAGCAGGAAAAACAACCATGGCGGAAGATAATGCGGAGAGCATTCTTTATTTTCAACCATCTTGAAAAGATAGTGTTGTTAATGCACTGACTGGGGCTGGGAAAGAAATGAAAGATTTTAAATGCGCTCCAGCTCTACCTTCCAAGTTTACTTTCTTAAACACAGAACACGCTCCCTTAAGACACTTAAGTTGAATGAATTCAGTTCACACAGGAGATTGCATATTTGGAAATTAGATCAACCACGCAAAAGAATCAGATTTCCTAAAAAAAATCAATACTGTGCATTAATGCCTGCAGTGTGAACGTAGCCTTAAACGTGATCATCCAGACATGACAATGGCCGAGGTTCCAGATGTTAATTTAAAGCTGCTTTATCTATTCCAAAACCAGTTCAAATGTGAGTTTAGGATCATTAATCCATTTAAATCCATTTTCCTCTGATAGAATAGGAGCCTGAATCATTAACTAGTTGGTGTCTGCTAAAAGGAGTGAGCAATGCAACCCTGAGGGACCAAGTATGGTAGAGATATAAATGTAGAGTTTAAAGAAGAGAAAATCACCTTAAAACTAAGTTTTATTCTAATTAACCAAAGCTGTTTGCTTTTGGGTTCATTAAACATTTAGTTCCTGCTATCGTCCTAGTTGATTAAATCTTTTACTGTTTTATTTTAACATTAATCTTTAATTATCCTCCCATATTTGTTTGTTGTTCTTTGTATGGCTCAGTGTTGATGTGTCCTGTCTGCTCTGCTGCTAAACTCCCAGATTATCTATAAGGTCAATAAAATGAGAAGAACTGCAGGAGGAACGTCTCACTGTCCTTTTTTGAGCTAATTTGTTTTGACACTGCAAGGTGACAAGAACAATTGTTCTGTTAACATGAGCTGTCAGGTCAGACCCCCCAACAGAGAAACAATAATAACCACCAATCTGCCAAAGCGCTGTACTATAGTAATATTAGGACTCTTGCTCCATTTGACTTCAGTTTGGTTTATTTATAAAGAATCAATTTACAAGCACTTATTTCAAGACACTTTACCAGAAAATACAAACAGATCCTGTTCACATTACTGCAATCAAACCTTTATTATAGTGAGAAATAACAGGTAAAGATAGAACGACAGGAAGCATACTTCAACAGAACCAGACCCAGTAAGCAATCGATTAGTTCATTGTTTTATTCCGTGTGTAACACTGACTCAATCTCATTGGTAGAGCGGATGTCAGGCTGACGCGTTCCTTGCTGTGATTGGCTGGATTTTAGGGGTCAAAGTTGAAGTTAGCTCCGCTAACGCTGACGTCGACTTGTTCAGCAAAATGGCGGCGTTGACAGCACTGAAGCAGGCGGACGGGGCCGGTTCTTCTTTATTATCTCAAAAACGAACCGCAATGAAGACGAGACGTTGCTGGACGCTTGTAGACTGCAGTGTCCTCCTGCTATCGTTAGCTTCCATGTTGCACTGCGCTGGGGCTGACGGTAAAACGCTGGTGCTGCTGGACAACCTCAACATCAGAGATACCCATTCAATCTTCTTCCGCAGTCTTGCAGGTCTGTTTAACGACGATGTTTCATTGCAGTTTTAGCTCAAGATTTATATAAAGAAGTAGGTTCGCGTGGTTGTTATGCGTTTTGTAGGTTTTGTGAGGGTACTTGAACGGATCTGCTGCCCTCACTTAGCACATTATGGCTGCCAACGTTAGCTAAACCGTTAATGTCTGTCATTAAATTTCACTACAGTGTGTGATTAAATATGTAATGTCCTAAATAGTACAGTGCAAGGTTTCAGAGCGCAATATTTTCAAACTCCTACTGTATTCCTACATCATGCTATTATAATACTATAAACAAGCACTTCCTGTTCAACAACTTGTAAACGAACAAAAGAGAAAAACACAATGGTCTGTTTTTTTGCTATTAGTTTTTCATTGAATTTCCACCCATACACACCGCCATGCATCAAGGCCTCTGGTGACGTCACATAAAGAAACTGATAATGTTTTGTGAATGTCAGCTTTCAATTTCAATTAAACTTCTTTTATTTTATTTTTTTAATAACTTATTATACGATGTCTCATATGAGTGGCAAATATGCCTTGAAAAAACAATTGTATATATAATTCTAACAGGAATAAACAGGGTTTTTTTTTTTTTTTAACAGTTTATGGTCCTGTTTCAAGTTTTATACCCAAAGCAGAATCCATCATGGTTTAGGGGTCTACAAAGATTGGTAATTCAAATATTTAAGGGTCTATATTGATTGATTGACTTTATTGATCTCACAGTGGAGAAATGTACTCGTTACATCAGCTCAAATATTCAAAGAAACAGATTGTGCCAAAGGAAGAAAGAGGTGCATGGGATATATACAGTGCGTCCACATATGACAGGGTTTGTTTGTTTTTTATTGCAGGATTATTATACAGGGTGATTGCACGGTGTGTTTACATGAGTATTTATATAGATGGATATCTACATTAATAGTTATTGCACTGGGTGTCAAATATAGAAAAAGCAGGTTATTGCACAGGGTATCAAATAGTATATTGCACATTATATATTGCACAAGTTATTGCCGTTGTCTCTCCAAAGGACCTCAAACTCCTTCAAAATATTAAGTAATTAAGTAATTCATCTGGCATAATTACTAATGGAGGTTTATATATATATAAAAAAAATAAAATAAAAAAAAACTCTTAATAGTCCTATTTGAAATATTCAATTAATTATCCAGTTTTTCCAAAATTTTCAACCTCTGTTTAGAAAAACATCTGTATAATTTACAAAAAGGAGAACTTGTTATACATCTGTTACCGTATTTTCACGACCATAAGGCGCACCGTACTAAAAGGCGCACTCTCAGTTATGTGTCCCATTTCTGTATTTAACACACACATAAGGCGCACCGGACTATAGGGCGCGTTTTTTATATACAGGTACATGTCCTCTACTACCTTTAAATACCTCTACTGCGTATTTAAAAATACAGCGGGGGCAAAACTGAGTATGACTGTGCTTTATTCATGTATTTATTACAAAGTATTAATCAAACCTGGCAGCTGGCCGTGAGACAGACCAACATCGCAGATGACAAAGCGCTGTGATCACTCCTAAATTAACTTAAAATCCTGAAACCTGTCGACGGAATATGTTCGCTTTTATTGCCGGTATCCTGGTGCCTGCAGTTTAAATTGTTTAGATGAAAAACACCTGCCAGCCGCCGCGGTGAGGCTGCTGTTGAAGGGATTTACTGTCGGTGCACCGCTGGTATGTGGGGGTCTGAGCGCCTCCGACAGAAATAGTATAGGCACGATAATAATCTGGAGGAACTGACTGCAATTATTAAGTTTTCAGGTGGTCTTTCTCACTTAAAAAACATATTAAAACTACTTTATTCCCACTGATCACAGCAAATATAGCTGCAAGATTTAGATTATTTAGAGGAAAAACACCTGCCAGCCACCGCGCTGAAGAGGAGGAGACCCGCCCAGAGGCTGCTGTTGAATTAAGTTTTCAGGTAGAAAAATAGAGCGGGAGCAAAACTGAGTATGATTGTGCTTTATTCATGTATTTATTACAAAGTATTAATCAAACCCATCAAAGTCATCCTCCTCTGTTTCTGAATTAAACAGCTGCGCTAAATCAGACATGCCAATTTCCCCTTCTTCGCTGTGAGAGTCATTTTCCGTGCAGCGCGGCTCCTCAGAAATAATGCCGGCTTTTGCGAAAGCTCGAACAACAGAGCCAGCAGACACGTTAGTCCATCTACAATCCATCCGCAAACTGTGGCGTTAATTGCCCGGCGCTGCCTTCCACTTTTCCTGAAACTGTGGTCTCCGTCTGTCATCCACCGCTCCCACGCCGCTCGCAGCCTTACTTTGAACGGCCGCTTCACACCGATGTCGAGCGGTTGAAGTTCCTTTGTCAGACCCCCCGGGATAACGGCGAGCACAGCGTCCATTTGATTCACCTTTTTTTCACATCGGCTGTGAGATGGGCACGCAGCGATGGTGATGCGTGGAAAAAAGCACCTGGTCTCCTCACATACACCTGCCTGCATCATCTCCTCATCCATCCAGCCCGTTTCATTTGCGTTAATATATGTCATCAGAGCGCTGTGTCTGTCTCGCTGTCATCTCCCAGATCAGCTTCTCTGATTGGTTGATGCGGCGCGTCCAGCAGCAAAACTTCAATTTTTCCATCTCGAGCAGCAGCAGCGCGTTGGCAGATGCTTAAACGCTCCTGCTGCTCAAAACGCGCTGCAGGACCTTTTGCTGCACCTATACGCGCGTCAACCATTGACTTTGCATGTAAACTCGCTGCTTCTGCTGCACCTGCTTGGTCCGGTTCACACCGATATCGAGCGGTTGAACAGCGAGCACAGCGTTAATTTGTTTCCCCATGTTTTTCACATCAGCTGTGAGATGGGCACGCATGGAGTTACATATTAACAGCAATGGTGATGAGTGGAAAAAAAACACCTGGTCTCCTTACATTCAGCCACTCTTTCATCATCTCCTCAATGAGGTGGTCTCAAAAGTCGCAGTTACAACACACATAAGGCGCACCGCACCAAAGGGCGCACCGCACATTTTGAGGGAAAAAAAAGACGTTTAAGTGCGCCTTATAGTCGTGAAAATACGGTATATCATATTTACAATAGGGGGTTTTTATTCATTGTTGTGAGAATGTTAACGGGCAAAGTAAAGGCTTAGTGAGATCTAGGGATATTCGTCTCAAGGTATACTAGAAACATGTTTTTTATTTTTTATTTCTTTAACTGATATGTGCTTTCCAGATCGTGGATTTGACCTGTCATTCAAGACCGCTGATGATCCCTCTCTATCCTTGATCAAATATGGACAGTTCCTCTACGACCATCTAATCATCTTTGCCCCATCGGTTGAAGGTAAATATCTGTTGGTGTTTCGTTAACCTTTTTTTTTCTGTTTGAAGACATACTAAATATTTTTTTCCTGGTTTATTTGCAGACTTTGGTGGAAATATAAACCTGGAGACCATAACATCGTTCATTGATGGTGGAGGAAATGTCCTGGTTGCTGCAAGTTCAGATATCGGTAACGAGTTTCTTTAAAGGTTTTTATCTTCTGTTAGAGTTAATGGGAGCAAATTGATATTCATACTCATTTCTGTAATGCAGGTGACCCACTGAGGGAGTTGGGTAGTGAGTGTGGCATTGAGTTTGATGAGGAAAAGACAGCTGTAATTGACCACCACAACTATGATGTTTCTGACCCTGGAGAGGTAAACAGTTTGGTCTTCATTATGACATTAGTATATTTATCGAATCTTGAACTTTGACGTTCAATTTCCTGGTTATCTGGTATGTTTGCAGCACACATTGATTGTTGCAGATCCAGAGAACCTGCTTAAAGCTCCCACTATCGTTGGCAAACCCACCAACAAACCTGTTTTATTCAAGGGTGTTGGGTAAGTAAGAAAAAATCTCCTTACATGAGGTTTGAATTTAGCAGTATCCTGAATTTGGTTGGATATATTTTTCTTTAAGAGTATTTTTTTAAATATTGTTTTAAAATAATGTTGGTCTTTTATGACAAGAAAAGTTTGTTAAACTCTCCTCTAATAGTGATTAACTTTCCAGGGTTACAACAGCCTTTTTAAATACAAACTAGACCCTGTTGTTTGAATTTTTAAAGTGAATATCTGTTTGGAAATGATTAAACATATTGTTGCAGCATGGTTGCTGATCCAGACAACCCACTTGTCCTGGACATCCTTACTGGTTCTTCAACCTCCTACTCCTATTTCCCTGACAGGCCAATTTCTCAGGTAACATCTGCTCCTATTGTCTGGTCAAATGTTCTATTTTTATTCATTAATTTTCCCAAAGTATTAGAGTACTGAAAAGCTGACATATTTCCTTAAATCTTAAGTTTTTCTATCAAAAGCAGTTGATGTATATTAGGAATGTGAGGTTTTAATTATGAAGGACCTGGCGAATCACTGGAAAAACAAAACGGGCCTAATTTAAAATTTAAAGCAGGCAATTTAAAATCTTTTTCTAATTGCACATTTTTGATTGGATGTTAAAGAGGAATTGTAATTTTGTATACATTATTCCATTATTAAACACTGGAATTTAAATCATTTTTCTAACTGAAGATTTAAAAACCAAACTTCATAAATCTGAAAATTCATACATTTCCTCATCACACATTTAAAAAGATAAATCCTTATTCCATTTTCTTTTTCAACCTATTTTAAAATGCTTTCTGAAATGATATTTTCTTTTTACTTTCTCTTCTCCATTTTTCTCTTCTGTCACCCTTCTGGTCTCTGAGCAAACTGGAAACCAGTTAAGTTAATCACAGTTGATCCTCATACATAACCAGCTCTGTAATTGGTTATTTTCTCAACCAAGTGTGGCAGTCAAACCAATGAGAGAGCTGTCAGTTTTATAAAAAAAAAAAAAAAAAGGTAAAAGGAAATTAGCTCTGTATTAAGACATCAATGTCATGTTTCTATGGAAACAAGTCAACTGCTGTAAGTGCTCATTTAAAATATTAATGTCCATCTTCAGTTTTAGTTCAGTATGGGCTCTCCACACTTCAGAGTTTTGATGCCTTAAAAAGAAAACTAGGCTGTCCAGTGGATGTTTTAAATTGTGGAGCGATACACAGGCCTATTTATTGCGTATCTACATGGAAAGCAGATTTCCTCTTCCGGGTTTTTATCCTTTTAGTTTTCTTTGAGAACTATTTGCATTTTAAGAATTTAGATTTGACTGGTCCTGAGATAAAAACTAATACAACTTCAAACAAAAGCTTACTATGCAAAGGATTTCTTTTCAATCATCAACATTTAGATAAGAGTGGGCTGGATGCTGTGGTAAATAAACAGGAATGCTGTTGTATTTCCTTCATTTGAACGGCAAACTACCTCATTCTACATAACAGTTTCACTCTTTAATTTATTAGTCCTTGGAAAAAATAAGCCGGTAATGTGAGGTTAGAACCAAAAGAAGCAAAACAATATCTGCATCAGCCAGGAGGGGGTGTAAGAAAATTCGTCCCCTGGTTTAGAGCCATACATAAAGGAGCATTCTGCTGCCACACTGAGCAGCGAACTGGGAACATTGTGAGGTTAAGGGTCAAGTGCAGGACCCAGAGCGACAGTCAGAGTGATCTTCAAGCCTCTGCTCTTTATTCTGATTTTAACTCCTCTTTGCTGTCATTTATTGGACTGGGTTGGATGATAAAATCTTCAGGAAATGTGCTATGATGGCAGTTAGGATATTATTTATTTAAACAAATGGAGTGTGTGAGAGAACCATACTCAACCTCAGCAGCCTGGCGCCTCCCTCTCAGTCCCTTTAACAGATTGGTCACACACTGAGGTGCAGGGTTGGGCTGGCTTTAAATTCAGCCCAGGAGCTTGGTTCCTTCATCTGATCACACAAATACATTATTCAAAGTATAAACTGTGAAGTTAGGAAGCTGAGGTAAAGTCATTTCATGAAATAAATAAAAAATAATAAGGTTCAAATTTATTTAATGTCCTCAGACAATGAGATGGAGCTCTGACTGAAGCATCCTCAGCACATACATTTATACCTTACAATTTCCCAACACACACTCTACCCCCCAGGTGAACGCCCTACCTAAAGAATGTTCTCACACTTGAACATTGAAACAAACAGCTTGAGTTCATCAGGGTCATTCGCTGTTGGGTTAATATATCGTTCACGGTCCAGATGGATCTTCTCAAAACAGTCCTCCCCTTCATGCGTAATTCTTACGCAATCTTATATTTTTTTCCAAAAATTAAACCATTAATGTGTTAATAGAAATTAGTATCAACCCAAAAGCAAAATTTGATACTTGATATCGATAACAAGGAAAATATCAGATGCCATTTTCAATACCTTGGGGATAAAAAATGACAAATGGAGGCTTAGGAAATATTTTTGTCAGCATTAAAACTGACCTTTTTCCATCTAATAAGGGATCATGCTTTCTCAACAGAATCGCACATACTACTTATATTAGCGTGCCCAGAAACAGAAAACTAATAACCTAAAAACAACCAAATCTGACGAAACTTTAAGGCTTTTATGTATTTGAAGCGACTGATCCAGAAAGCTAAAATCAACAATAGCAAAAACGTGCAAAACAGCACTTGTCCTTATTATCGATCCCATGCAAATTTAAAATTCTATCTGGATACAGTGATTGCGCATCAATATTTTTTTTAGAATTTATGATTTTTTTTTTTTGGCAATTTCCTCTTGAAATAAAAACTAGAAAGCATTTTCTACAAGTTAATTCAACAAGTTATCATAGATATTAGACCAAATATATAAACAGACATAACATTAAGCGTTGTTTTAATGTTTGCCAGTATGTTTCGTTTTTGTTCGACCTATAACCCAAGGGTAACCGCAGACAGGAGGCCTCTGATGGGTGAAATCGACCTCGCTCTACACTATGCGTATTACCTGTTTGGTTCCTTACCGGCTTGTTCTGTTTGTATGACCGCCATTATGGACCAGCTAGAAAAGCGAAGTGCGCGAGAACGCTGGGACCGTTTTTCCACCTGGGTCCCTGCTCTTTTTCGCCCTCATGTCCCTCCGTTGTCGCACAAACTTGCCCCCACCTCCTCACTGCCTCAGCTGTATCTAGACCCACAGCTAGTTCGGGATTGACCCTCTTGGGTTGTAGAGTGGAATAACATAGACAACTCTTCAACATTTGGAATAAATCAAAAATATCTGTGACAAGCTCAGTGCGACACACTGCTGCGGGAGAATAACCGGCCCTTTATCAGCAGAGAGGCTGAGACAAGCTTTTAATTGGCAGTGAGCATCTCCAGGGATCATACTGCAGCTTAAAGGGAACTACAGCCCTTTAGATGGTGTAAGATTTATTGCCAAGTAGTATCGTTAAATAAAAATAATCAACCAACCTTCTTCTTGATGTTAAGATCTCTGATTAAGACTGTTTGCTATTTTATCTTGTGGTTTTTTAGACACTCGACAATAGTGCTTCATCATTTGGCTAAAAAAGAAAAGTCAGCTAATCTTTTAAAAAATATATACTAACAAATGCCTGTTAGAATATTCTCTCCTTTCTCTCTTTTTTCCCCTTGTTTTAAAGACTAAAATTTAAAATGACTGGGATTATTTAAGAAAGAATAAATCTCCTTTGTTAGATATTAATTATTAATTAATGTTTTCAGCTCTAAACCATTTTTATTATTGACTGAAGTCAAAAATGTCTCTTTGAATTGTAACTGTTTTGGTTATTTTCCCTCTTTTATGGGTGTATCTTATAATGATGTAGTGTAGCTCATTGTTATGTCATTTTTTTCTGTTTAAAGTAAACTTGGGTCATTAAAAAGAGCTTTTTACTCCTACAGTACCCTCATGCTGTGGGGAAAAACACCCTGCTTATCGCCGGGCTGCAGGCCAGAAACAATGCCAGGGTGGTTTTCAGCGGCTCCCTGGAATTCTTCAGCGACGCCTTCTTCAACTCTGCTGTGCAGAAAGCAAGACCAGGTTCTCAAAGGTGTGGATCAGAACTTTGTTTTTGGTTACGTATTTGAAGTTACCTTGATTTAGCTAACGTGTCGGGGTTTACCAGGCATGAACAGACGGGGAACATGGAGCTGGCTGTGGCTCTGTCCCGCTGGGTGTTTAAGGAGGCAGGGGTGCTCAGAGTGGGAGCTGTTACCCATCATCCTGTGGGAGAGTCGGCTCCGCCGGCAGCATACACAGTTACTGACCTTGTGGTGAGTTCAGTAACTCTGTGATCCAGGGCTTGTTTGTCTAATGAGGAGCAGCGTATGTGAATAAAAGGTTCTGTTTCAGGAGTACAGCATCGTCATCGAGATGTTGTCTGAGGGCCGCTGGGTCCCTTTTGACGGAGATGATATTCAGCTAGAGTTCGTCAGGATCGACCCCTTTGTCAGAACTTACCTCAAGAAAAATGGTAAGTTTGATCTTGTTCTGCTTTTTTTATTTTTACCATTAATTTATTTTACTCTCTGTTTATCTTTCTCTAAAAATCAAAAATGCTTCATTGTTTATTATTAGGAGGGAAATACAGCGTCCAGTTTAAGTTGCCTGACGTCTATGGAGTCTTCCAGTTTAAGGTGGACTACAACCGACTGGGATACACACATCTCTACTCCTCCACTCAGGCAAGTTCAACCTGCGTTTCTTGGGCTTACCAAAATTTAAATGTTTGCATTTGTTTATAGTTAAATTTTGTTTGCAGTGTGTTCACATTTATAAATCCTAGTCATTAAAGTACAGTGAACCCTCGCTGTAACGCCGTTCACCTTTCACAGCCTCGCTGCTTCATGGATTTACATTGTCTTCTGCATTCTGATTGGCTAAACAGTCTCCACGCTTCTTCTCTACCAAAAATGTGTCAATAACATTTCAGTTTCATATTTTAATGTACGTGCACGTAGAACAGCATGCCATTAAAATTTGCTAATTTTCTCCAAAACGTTCTGCACTGACTAAAGCATTTGCAGACGAGCCCAAAAGGCAGAGAAAGATGCTATGGCAGAAAAAGTTAAACTTCTGGACATGCTAGGTCGCCATTAGAGAATTATTGAAACTTCTGTTCATTCCATAAGGAAGGAGGAAAATAACATAAGGACGACTGCAGCAATTAGTTTTAGTAAGGATGCAAAAAGGGTTGTAGCTGTCTGCAACAAGACCATGGTAAGGATGGACTCTGCATTAGACTCTGAGAATAACCCTGGAGCAGAAGTGTTTTTGAGCAACACATTTAAAGCTATAATTGAGGTAGGGGAATATAAGCCTGATATAGTTTTAAATTATAATTGTAAAGGAAACAAAGGTTACTACTTAAAAGATTTTGCGTATCACGGGTTCTTTATGGAATGTGACTCCCACAAAAAGCGAAGGCTCACTGTATATATTTTTTAGGTATCTTAGTTTTTCTTAACTTCTACAGCTTTTTTTTGTTTGTTTTTTCTCCTGCAGGTATCAGTCCGTCCTCTGCAGCACACTCAGTACGAGCGTTTCATTCCCTCAGCCTTTCCCTACTACGCCAGCGCCTTCTCCATGATGACAGGACTCTTTGTCTTCAGTGTAGTTTTCCTGCACATGAAAGAGAAGGAGAAGTCTGACTAAAGCAAAGACAACAACAAGAATGAGACAAGAAAAAGTGTGAAATTTTCAAATGTGGTGTGAAGAATTGAAACTGAATGTCCTTTTGGGATCTGAACTGTTAATATTCTGTCACTGAGGGCCTGTGACTGGGTCACGAGGGGAGCTGGCTGCAATTTAATGCAGTATGTCTGGGTTTTTTTTTTTTCTTTTTGTTTTCTTTTTTTTTTCTTTTTTAAGATGTTAAGATCTCTCAAGCCCTGTTTGTTGTTAAGTCAGTCGGTTCTTGTAAAAAGTTATTACACATTTGGTTAAAAACAAAGATAAAGCCGTTACAAAATGCTATACAATTTTACAACATTCTTCTTAAAAGGCTTTTTGTTGAAACATGCACTGAATCTGCCAACAGTTCCTTTGTTTTTAAAAGAAACCTTTGAAAAAGCTGCAGGCCTCTTGGAAATAAATCAATCACATTCCTCTTAGCATGAGTTTGCATTTTTATTACAAGGTATACTGTGTCTTAAGAGGGAACCTTTGGAGACCAAAAAATGAAATTGGAGGAAACGAGCTGCCTTAAAAAGTACAACAGTTGATGTAATAGTTGTAAGTTGTACAATAAACGCACCATGCAGTTTGTGATTAAATTATTAAGTTTAAAGCCAAGCTTTGCTATAATCAAAACTTTTATAAATATCTTTGAGCTTTTTTAGTCCATCTAAAAGTTGGAAAAAGTGGCACTACTGCGAAAACCTTAAATAAACTGAAAAACAGGAACGTTATTCAGAAAAGCAGGCAAAGGCCAGTAGAAACTGAAAGTGCTACAAAGATCCAGAACTAGGATTGAAGAATCTATTCAGAATGAACACTGCAAATAAGAAAGACATTAAAAATAATGTTTTCAGCAAGGCGTGCAGAAAGCAACCAGAAAGTCAGCTCGTTATGAGAGAAATTATGACATTTAAAACAATATTTAATGGGAAAATAACACTGCACTGCATACACCCTGGACAGGGGTCAGGGCCCCCATAGAAATGGTGCTGGCCCCTGTTCTAAAGAAAACACTAAATGAAGGATAAATTATATGTACTCGAACAGAAACCACAATTAATAGATCACTTGAATCAACTGACTTTTTATTTTAACTTTCATTTTTAAAAATGGCTTTTAATCTCAACAAAATTTTTTTTCCTTGTTAAAGGTTAAATAATGAAACATTTTATAAATGATTTGAAATTTAAGTTATTGCACTTTATTTTTAGTCGTATTGAGATACAATAAATATTGCAAAGGTTCTTTGGTTCACTTAATATATCAAACAAAAAAAATGAACTTTTGCCCAGTTTTTTACTCTCATTCTTTTGTTTGCTTCTGAAATTTATGGAAGAGGATTAGGGCTACTGAAAAAATTTAAAGTTAACATGAGTTTTAAATTTTATTTCCGTTAATACGGGAAAAAAGTCAACATTCTGACATTTTTCTCAAAATTCTGACTTTAATGTAGATGAGCACCATGAAGGAAGAGATGTGGGAGCACTCAGCTTCACTGACAAATATGTGAGTTGTTTGGGACGGCCAGTAACACATTGGTGGAAAATGATGGAATTAGGTGACACCTTTATGTGCCTGAGGGGTCCCTGGTGATGCTGTTTCTTTAACAGAAGAGCAGAAGATTATTAAAACAAGAGAACTAGTTTAGTCTCTAAAACAGACATGGCTACGACTTGATGCTAACATGTTTGTAAAAAAAAAAAAAAAAGTGAGAATGCTAAGAAAAAAAATCAGAATTCTGAGATTAAAGTGAGAATTTTGAGAAAAAAGTGAGAATTCTGAGAAAAAAGTCAGAATTTTGAGGAAAAAAAATCAGAATTCTGAGATTAAAGTTAGAACTTAAAGTTAGCTACGACTTGATGCTAAAATGTTTGTAAAAAAAAAAAGTGAGAATGCTGAGAAAAAAGTCAGAATTTTGAGAAAAAATCCAGAATTCTGAGATTAAAGTGAGAGTTTTGAGAAAAAAGTGAGAATTCTGAGAAAAAGGTCAGAATTTTGAGAAAAAAAATCCAGAATTCTGAGATTAAAGTGAGAATTCTGACTTTTTTCCCATATTAAACTTAAATAATATTTATAAATCAGTTAACTTTTTTATTTTTCAGTGGCCTTCCGTACAAATGAAAAAACTGGACCACTGCTTAATTTAGTTTATAACAGCTTTTTTCACCTTAAAGCTGGTAATAATTTTAACAACATGAAGGGGATCACATCACAGGGCTCTGATTCACAGATATTCTGGAGAGGGGAAAAAAATAAAGTCAACATTGCAGTATCAAGAACCAGAATTTAAGGGGTTATAATACAAATAAACCATTCTAAATAATCACATTTATGTAAATTAAAAAGAAAACCATTAGATTAGACTTTTTTTTGCCTCTTCTTCTCTCACTGATGTCACGTTTCTGTGACGTAACCGTCAGCCGGTTGGGTTTCCGGTTAGACTCCACCGTCCAGATGCAGCACCTTGACAATTAGCATACGTTCCATTCATCGAGCAAACAGGCAAATGCTAGCAAAGGTAACAATTAACAATTTACCATCTGAGTGACAGCAGTTTTATTTAAAGAGTTTTCTACAAGTTATCTGTTGTTGGGCACAGAGAAGTTGCTTATTAGCCTCAAACAAGGAGAAAGTCAATTTAAGCTAACTCGAAAACATTACTTTGCAAACGACAAGTTGGAGTGGCAAACTGTTTTCTAGGGATTAAGGCGAACGTTTTGAGTCAATATAATAGATTTCGGTTTCTACGCCCCGTTCTAAGTGTTTACTTTCTAGTAAAAATGCCCCGAAGGCTCTGTTGACCAGCTAATGTGGGCGGCGTTAGCTTTAGCAGAGAGAGAGCGTTGCTTTGGGGGAGTCAGCTGACAGCCTTCTGCTGCCAACAGCCCAGTGATGGATCAACTCAAAGTGAAGGACCGCATATTGGAAAACATCTCGCTGTCTGTCAAGAAGGTAAGCTCAAACCAACCGGAATACAGTGTTTTAACATCTTTATTGTAGCGACATGTTTTCCCCCTCATGCTTGAGTCATTGTAGCTAATATTAGGTCATCTTCTGTTTGCTAAAGAGGTTAACTTTGAAGCTGGAAGGACATTAGCAGCTCACAGGGGCCTTGCCCTAAAGGGAATCACTTTACAAAATGAGTCTCAGCCCTTTTGAACCCTCTGTGTGCATGGTGCATACAGCTAAAACTCTCGGTAAAACGTGGTTAGTTATGTTTTGATCACTGTGTACAGCTGTGGCACTAACCCTCCGTGTGCATTGCACACTGCGGCAGTGAACAGTGTAAACAAAGCTGCAGTCACACTACAGAGGACTCAGCAACACAGGGATGAGCTGCTCCTCCACATTCCTGTTTATGCACCTAAATTTACTATAAATACCTATTTATGAATAGATCCATGAAAGCATCATTTCAGTACCGACATTTATTCTTTTCCTCATCCTCTTTTTGCAGAGTTTTGGAGTTGTTTAAAAACTGCACACAATACTGCTTTTATTTTCTAAGGATAATCTGATTGTATTTCTGCAGTGTAGTTGATTAATGATCTCAGGGTGGTGTGGAAGCTCTTTGTATGTTAATGCAACCAGATAAGCTTTATGTGACGACCACCTAAACCCACTGGAGGAGCAGATAATGCAGTCAAATCTTAGTTTATTTGCTCTTTAATTACCCACCATGCCTCTCGTCAAATTGGTTTGTACAAACTGCTGCAGCTCAGGCTTTCAAGTAAGTGTATAGCTTTTTTTTCTCTGTGCATATTACTTGGTCATATGACTGTGACCTCCTCTGCATTCAGAACTTTAAAGGTTCATTTGTTTTGCAGACATCCCATGGTACTTTCCCTTGTTAAAGTATTTCAACTCCCAGAGGATTTACAGATTGAAATCACAGATGTCTGTGTTGGTGTCTGTGCATTTTACTATCAAGCAGTGCGTTCTTGTGTAGTGGCATGTTCCTACCAGCTTTGCACATCTTAAGACCAATCTTCTTTGAGAAATAGCTAACATTCACTCAGATTGAAAAGAGATTATTCAACAACAGGCAAGCCTTCTCACAGATTCTTGGTTAAATTTAGCTCTGGACTTTGACTGAGGCGATCAAATGCAGTAATATGCTTTGATCTGAAGTGTTTCTGTGCACCAGTGGCTGTATGTTTAAGGTCATTCTCCTGCTGGTAGATAAACGCCCCTCTCAAGTGTGTTTCAGGGTTTTCTTTGGTTTAGCTGCATCCATCGTCCAACAAAGTCCAGTCAACTGCTCCCTGCTTGTTCAAGAAAAACACAATTACAGCATGATGCAGCCACCACCATGTTTCATGCTGTTATTCTATGCTACCTTTCTGTCGAATTTGTTATTTTGATCAATTAAATTTTGGACTCATTTCACTAGAAAAGTTTTCTCCTTTAGCTTTTTATTCAATAGAAGCATTCTTCCTTTCTCCATTTCCTCCACAGTAAATTTGTTGGTTGCACAGTTGATAGCTGTCCTGTTACGGTATATGAAGAGTTTTTGAAGGAGTTTAATGTTAGGTTTTAAACCTGACCTTAGCACAATAAGCATCACTGAACCAATCGTTAACTTGAAAATTGTATCTGCTCAGACATTTCAATGCCTGTGTTTGTATCTAACATTTGAAGTGGGTTAATCTTCGCTCTTTTTTTTGCCATTTTCCTCGCAGAGCTTAATCAGGTTTGTTTTTCTTCAGTTACTGCTTTGTTGGTGGTTTTGAAATGTCTTTGGATATCAGCAGTTCAGAGACTATTCCTCTGCTTAGGCTTAGTGTTGGTTTAGTCACTGTTGGTTAACTGTCTGGCTGCACAAAAGAGATGCTCCATACAGATTTAAACATCTTTAAACAGTAATTTCACAAAGGACATCTACAGAGACAGTCTGCTGTTGAACTACTGCAATGACATTTGCTACAGATTAAGATTGAGATTTGCATTACATTACGGCTCCAAATGTTTTCTTAAATGCTTTCAACATGTCTCTGTAAGAGCTATCTGAACAGCATATTTCTAACTGCAGTTACAGAGTTACTTTGCAGCCTGTGAGGATGAAACTCCAGCTATCAGAAATCACGACCGGGTCCTTCAGCGTCTTTGTGAACATCTCGACCATGCTCTGCTGTATGGGTAAGAGCTTTACTGCAGATTGACCACTGCAGATTGTTGAAAATTAAAGTATTATAACTTAAAGTTCTTCCAATTTGTTTGTTTGGGATAGATGGTTTTACATCTGTAGGAGGGTCACATTCCTTTAGCACAGTCTCTCTTCTCTTTCAATTTAATTTTGGTCTCCGAGCAATTAGAAAGATCATGTTGTTGATAGAAAACACATTTTCCAAACTCTGCTTTTCAACTATGCTAGAAATAGCTGTAGCACCATGAGCTTGTTGACTTGCAAGTCAACACATCCTCTGAATGTTAGAAAGCTGACAAGCTAGTTAGTCATACTCTTTGTCAATCCACCTCATCAACGGTTTGTAGGATAACAGTCCAAACGATAAAACTAAGAGAACTGACAACTTCAGTTGATCAGGTTTGTTTTCAAACAGAGGGTTTTCAACACAGTTAAATAGGATTGTTTTAGGAGCAGCATTGATACAGTATTGAGCTGATCCAGAGGGAAAACCAAGTGCAAAGAAGAAAGTCTGTCTTTATTTCTACAGTACTCCACAAAGCCCCAAAAGACATTTCAGGCTATTTGTTCTTCAGTTTGAGTTTCCAATTCATTTGTCCTCTTCTTCTAATAAAATGTGTTCTCTCTCTCTTCGTGCCTTTGGTGCATTTGATCCCAGCCCGTATTCACAATGCAAGTTGCCTGCTCCATGTTAAGGGAGAGCACTACTAGTGTTATGTTATAGTGTTGCCAAACTTTCAAATAGTTATCAACTAAAACAGACAGTTTAGATTTAGAGTAGCTTGTTAGCTTCCATCACTCTGAGGAATAATTTGCTGTTCAAGAAACTTACTGTGATACATTTTACAATAGAATAGAACGGAATAGAAAAATCCCTTTGTTGTTCCACAATGGGGAAATTGTGGCGTTACAGCAGCAGCAAAAGTGGTCACACATTTGTGGACCTTAGAAATGTGTATAAAAATAGCAGAATAAATGACAGATTAAAGAAAAATAAACAAAATACTGTACTGTACAGTAAATTTACAATATAAGTACTTAATATTTGGAGAATTTATAAACAATTTACAGTAGTGGATATAGGAAAAAATGGCAGTAACACCAGAGATATGCAAAAAAGGACAGCAGTATGTTCTTTAACTGACTAAGACAGAAACTGCAAAAATCAGCATGAATGTAACAAGCAGTGGTGGTTATAAAGTGTTACAGCTGCTGGGAGGAAGGATCTGTGATAACTCTCCATGGGGTATATAGGGTGCAGCAGTCTGTCATTGAAGGAGCTCTTTAGTAAAGCAACAGCTTCATGCATGGGTTGGGAGACATTATCCAACAGAGATGTTATTTTAGTTAAGATCCTTTCTTAATAATAGTAACTTGATCTCTGTTAAAAAAAAAAAAAAAAAAAAAATCCAAACTGAGTAATGCTACGTTCAGACTGCACGCAGCAGAAGCAGCAAAAACACGCATGCTGCTTCATTTTTAATGCTTGTTCACATTAAGGTAATACATCCAGTAAAGTGTGTCCAGATGTGTCTGATGCTTCTGCTGCTCCTGTGTTCAGTGGCATAGAGCAGCTTTGTTATATTTACTGTGATCAGTGGGTAAAAAGTAGTTTTCGATATTAATATTGAAGTTAATGTAGGTGTTAATAAACTGCTTCAGATGAGTGATCATAGTGATCTGCATCATCAGTGCTTTGAAAAATTCTATTTTTCCCAACTCCAGCTGTTGCTTCAGCTGCTCAGACGTGCTGCAGGACCTTTTGCTGCGCCTTGATGCACGTCAACCATTGACTTTGCATCTGCTTATGCAGAATTGGGTCTGAACATAGCATAAGGCTTACAGATGAACCGTTCAAACATAATGAAGGTTCCTTGTTACTTTGATATGTTAGGTTTCTGCCTGTTGGACAGTTTGTCTAGAAGATGGGCTGTTAGCCAAACACACAAGAGATAAGAACGCTGCATCATCCTGATCCTGTATTTTAGCTTTTTATTCAGACACTGTTTAGTTCAAAAAAATGTTTGTTCCTGATCTTTGTCCAATTAGATCAACCAACTTAAAGACAAACAGCACTCATTGGCACCCAGGATATGACAAACTTTTAAACTATTTCATTCCAGCTAAAGCAATGTACTATGTTTTTTGTAGATGTGACAAAAATAACTAATTTGTCTGAAATTTAGCAGTAGCACAGAGAGATGATAGCTAAACAAAGTTCTGATCTTCTCAGGTTAATTTCAGTACAGGTATAATTTGCTGAATGTTTATGGCATAGTTTGATTTCCATTTTAAACTTCCAGTCATGTATAGCACCTTCTTGACATGTATAACCCTTTTGAACCGGATTGTGTTGTTATTTTTAGGCTGCAGGACATCTCATCAGGCTACTGGGTCTTAGTGGTTCACTTCACCAGGAGAGAGGCCGTCCGACAGATCGATGAGCTTCAGCACATCGCCACCAACCTGGGCCGAAGTAAGCCGCACTTACTGCAGAGGAAATTGTGTTGAACTAAAAGGAAGTTTCATTTATTAAACTGTGTGATACAGCAAACAAAGAGCCTTTATCTGTCCTGTGTAGGTCGGGCCTGGTTGTACCTGGCATTGAGTGAGAGCTCTTTGGAAAGCTATCTGCGTCTCTTCCAGGAGAATCAAGGACTGCTACAGAAGTATTATTTCAAGTAAGATCAGATTTTTTTGTATTCATTTAAGAATCTGTGTTCTTCTGTTAGCATATACTACTTGGAATTGGGGCTGAACGATTTTGCCAAAAATCATATTATGTGTTATTATTGTGCTAGCTGCAAGTCTCTCTTCCGTTCTGTGTGGCTACAAGCCCACTTTAAGTGTATTACTGTCACCTAAAGGGCTGGAGAGAGAACTTTAGTGTCTTATTCTAGTTTAATGTAATGTAATGAAATTGAGTGCCTCAGCGATTTAAAAAAAAATGTATTTTTTCTAAGTCCAACCCTATTTGGATTTTAAAACATTAGTTTATGTATAAGAAGAATGAAATGAAATGCCCTTATTAACCACGGTTATTGTCTTTGACTTGTAGGAATGCACTAGTGTGCAGTCATGACCACCTCACACTCTTTCTCACGCTGGTGTCCGGCCTGGAGTTCATTCGCTTCGACCTGGAGCTGGTCAGTAGCATCACAGTATTATCTCAGACATCTGTGACCTTGAGTGTCCCTAACATGACTAATGTCTGTCGCTGGTTTAGGATGTTCCCTATCTGGATGTGGCTCCATATATGCCTGAATACTACAAACCACACAACCTGCTGGACTTTGAGGAAAGGCTCCCCAGCTCGGACAGCTTGTCTCTGCACTCCTTCACCTCCCTGACCTCCACTAACCTTGAGTGGGATGACAGTGCCATAGCTCCCTCCAGTGAAGGTAGAGCATGCTGGTTTTTCTCTGACCATCCTATCCCTGATTTGGTCCATACACATCACCCATAATTGAGTCGATTAACATTTACTGATAAATACAAACTGGTTTTCAGTTTCTTTCTTCCCTTTTCCTGTTAAATGTTCACCTTTAAGTATCTGCTGGGAATTTGTCTTGTAATATTCTTAATTGTCATTATATTCTGCCTTGCCTTTTGGGTTTCTGGTTTATTCATTACCTTTTTTTAGTTTAATGCAAATTTCTAGGCTTCATCTCCAATTTATGCAAACATCTTATGTCACAGATTAAGGAAATGCTTATATTTCAAGTCTTTGTAGCACTTGTATTATAAAATATATTTGCACATAAGCAGTCAAGAAAAAATTAGGACACCCCATGAACTGTTGAGCTCTTAAATGGAAAAGTTTGCGTCTCACTTTGCTGTTCATATCTAAGTAGAAAGGTGGTGCGATTACACCTAAAAAACAAAACAAACATGTTTTGCATTATTCTTTAACTGAAAGCTTTCAAATAATATTTTTTTTTCCTCAAAGACAAACAAGTTAGCCCACCTCGGGGGATTGGGGCCGTTTCATTGATTTCCACTCATTTCTACAATGTAACAGTGACCCTAACTGTTACAGTATGTACCTAATCCCAACCTAAACTTAATTCACACCTTAGTCTGGACCAAAAACTACAATTCCCCTTGTGGAGTCCGTGCATCTGTCCCCACAGCGTGCTATGTTTCCAAAAAATGGGCCCAACGATGTATTAAAAACAAGAACACATTCCCCCCACATGCACAACTTTTTATCATCTAAGTGTGGCCAACTGGAAAGCTCCTGCTGCAGCAACGCATGGTGAGTTATTGGTGCCAAAAGTGGAGATTATTGGTCACCTTGTTCTTCTTACCTCCTTGGCACAGGAGGCTATATTCATACCAACGCTAGCTCTGATTACTGATAGAGTGGCACTGTTAACTGAGCCGCCTGTGCTGGCAAATAAGATGGTGGAGCTAATTATTTAGAAGGAGAGAAGTACAATGCAATAGCATTGGATAGCATGTATCGACCAGTCATTTACTATAATAAAACAGGAAGCTAAATTGGCTTATGGTTGCAGCTTTGTTTTCTTAAAGGTTTCACAAATGGAAAAAGGTTTAACAAATACCAAACTGGGTTTAAGATATTCTCCTATTTGTCTAGTAATATAACCCGGGTTATAAGTGCTGTGATATTTGAACTAGAGCAGAGCAGCAAAGTCGTGGCATAGCCCTTTAGGCATTTCCCAATTTGAAAGCAGAAATCCTTAGCTGACTAGTTACGTTTTGTGGGTCTTTTCTATTGGATGACCAGCAAAAACATGCAACCAATACTAATGCCAGCCCATCTGTGCTAATGGACAGCAGAGGAAGTAGGTAATTCAGTGAGTGAGCAGCTTAGGTATGCTGGTCACCAGCCTCTTCAATGCTAATGCAGGTGAGTGAGTCCCTCTGTCATTAGCTCTGGCCTCTCATTTTTCAATGCCGGTTGCTCAGTTACCAAAACAAGTTTATCATTAATCAGATCATTAGCTGGCATTGTAATGGATATATCGTCCTGCATAAATGAACTAGGTACTACTGGGTGCGCAATAGTTTCCATTTTTAAACCAGTACTTTGCCATATTCCCAAGCCATGACTCTTCCACCTCTGTGCTTAGCAGTTGGTACAGGCTGCTGTTAGTCCGTGTTCTCTGTGACAAACTTTCCTCTAGCCTTCATGTTTTTCATGGAGAGCAAATGTTTCATATCTTGAAAGAAAGGGAGACTTTTCCATCTCAAGGTTTATACATGTACTTCCATATCAACAGTAGCAGCAGTTTGCAAGGGGTCTCTTAACACTTTTTAGCGCTCTCAGTGACATACTTTGAAAGTCAAAATTTCAGGCCAAGAGTGTTATTGGAATCCAGGAAAAGACCTTATTACCTTTGGAATATTTATAGAATATGTATATTATGTTGGCAAAAATTTATGTCAATATAATAACAAGAAACAACCACTTGCACTAATATATTAAGGAAAATAACAGGTGCTTCTGTAAGAGATTCATGAAAAACACTGAGTGAAAGAAACACATTTATTTTGTTACATCATAGCGTTAGAGCAGGGGTGGGCAATTCCAGTTCCTGAGGGCCGGTATCATTTAGATTCATCCTTGGTCCAGCAGTCCTGAATCAAATGGCTGAATTACCTCCTCAATATGCAGTCAGTTCCTCCAGAGTCCTCTCAATCATCTAATTACAGGATTCAGGTGTGTTGAACCAATGGTACATCTAAAAGTTGCAAGATATCGGCCCCCAGGAACTGGAATTCCCCACACCTGCCCTAGATGCATAAATGCTGATATAGGCACTTACATTTTTTACTTTTTTTAAACTTTGTTTTTTAACTTTTTAATTTGGCTTTTACCCTATTTTCTTAACTTATTTTTTATTTAACTTAATTTATCATTCAAGGGCTCATCTAATTGGTCAAATGCCACATAGCAGTATCTGCTGAATGTCTCGATATAAATGTTGTGCTTCCAGACCTCACTGAGGGATGGGGGTGCCCTATAAAGCATTAATGATATTTCAGGATTTATACCGCTTTGTTTTCTTGTTTTTGCTACCTTGGATATTAGGGATCCTCCGCTTGTTAACTATTATATGTTAACAAACCTATCCAATGTTTTTAGAAGTCTCTTTAAACAGCTGCAGAGTGCCTCATAAGCCAGCATCACATAAAACTAACCTATCTGAGGCTTAAACAGGGCAAACATCAAACAGCTGAGTAAGAACCTTCTAATCATGTGCAGCAAATGTGACTCCAGTGTGATTTTTTTTTTAGTCACTTCTAGTTAAAATTAATGTGGTTTCTATATATTCCTCATCAGAAATGCATTTTAAATAGATTTTATAGGCATTTTAAAAGAAACGTTTGTTTTCCTGGGAACTTATATATTAAAAAATTCTCGATTAAAATTGGTGTTAAATATCCATTCATAAAGACATGTTGGAACAAAATACAGGTTGTCATGGGTTGTCCTAATATGTTTTTTGCTGTATTTTTATTTTATTTACACGCTACAAAGCCTAGAACAGGGGTCTCCGACTGCGGTCCTCAAGATCTACTGTTCTGCAGGTTTTAGATGCTTCCCTGCTCCAACCCATCTGGATCAAATGAATGATTAATTCTCGGACCCTTTCAAACATGATTGCATGTTGAAGGGGTTATTCAGTCATTTGAATAGGCTGTGGGAGCAGAGATACAGCTAAAATCTGCAGTACAGTAGATCTTGAGGACAAGGGTTGGAGACCTCTGGTCTCGAAGAATACCTTCCTTTGGGTAATTGCAGCAATCAGTCACAGTTTTCCCCATCAGTCACCACACCAAACCAGTTCTCTGTTTTAGTTCCCATTTCTCTGTTTTTACCTTCATTGATTCTGTTGTTTCACATTCCATGTATCATGTTGTTTTTCTGCCATTGATTCTGTCTCTTTTTTTTTTCCTTCCTGAAACCTTCTAATTTTCTATGTTATCCATCCTTTTCTTTTTCTTTTTTAGATTATGATTTTGGTGACATGTTCCCCGTGTTGCAGTCACTGCCAAGTGTAGACTGGGAAGGTGGGACAATGGTCAACCCTTCCTATCTACCTATTCAGTCCATGTTTTCTCTCCCTCCTTTATAGCATGAATTTGTGCACAATTCAGGGGTGAAATGCATGCTGGGTGCTTCGACTGTAAAACAGCTTACTAATGCAAACGATGTCTGAATATGAAAAAAAAAAAATTAAGTAAATGTAAAGAATAAAGGTTGGTTTGGAGAAATAGCAGTTTGTAGCTTGATATTAACAGTAATATATCTGGTGTGCTGTTTTTTTTTTTTTTTTTTATTACAATCAGTTATAAAGTGACCACTAGCAAATGGTACATTTATTTTGTAAATGAAAATCATGATTTCATTGCATACAGATTGAACATTTAAAATCCTGAACATTTAAAACAATGATGCTCTTAAGACTTTTCTATAAAACAGAAAAACAAAATGCTATTTTTTTCCCCTTATATTTATGGCTTTTCTACACTCACCGGCCACTTTATTAGGTACCCCATGCTAGTAACGGGTTGGACCCCCTTTTGCCTTCAGAACTGCCTCAATTCTCCGTGGCATAGATTCAACAAGGTGCTGGAAGCATTCCTCAGGGAGTTTGGTCCATATTGACATGATGGCATCACACAGTTGCCGCAGATTTGTCGGCTGCACATCCATGATGCGAATCTCCCGTTCCACCACATCACAAAGATGCTCTATTGGATTGAGATGTGGTGACTGTGGAGGCCATTTGAGTACAGTGAACTCATTGTCATGTTCAAGAAACCAGTCTGAGATGATTCCAGCTTTATGACATGGCGCATTATCCTGCTGAAAGTAGCCATCAGAAGTTGGGTACATTGTGGTCATGAAGGGATGGACATGGTCAGCAACAATACTCAGGTAGGCTGTGTCGTTGCAACGATGCTCAATTGGTACCAAGGGGCCCAAAGAGTGCCAAGAAAATATTCCCCACACCATGACACCACCACCACCAGCCTGAACCGTTGATACAAGGCAGGATGGATCCATGCTTTCATGTTGTAGACGCCAAATTCTGACCCTACCATCCGAATGTTGCAGCAGAAATCGAGACTCATCAGACCAGGCAATATTTTTCCAATCTTCTATTGTCCAATTTCGATGAGCTTGTGCAAATTGTAGCCTCAGTTTTCTGTTCTTAGCTGAAAGGAGTGGCACCCGGTGTGGTCTTCTGCTGCTGTAGCCCATCTGCCTCAAAGTTCGACATACTGTGCGTTCAGAGATGCTCTTCTGCCCACCTTGGTTGTAACGGGTGGTTATTTGAGTCACGGTATTTGAGTCACGGTTGCCCTTCTATCAGCTCGAACCAGTCTATCCATTCTCCTCTGACCTCTGGCATCAACAAGGCATTTCCGCCCACAGAACTGCCGCTCACTGGAGGTTTTTTCTTTTTCGGACCATTCTCTGTAAACCCTAGAGATGGTTGTGCGTGAAAATCCCAGTAGATCAGCAGTTTCTGAAATACTCAGACCAGCCCTTCTGGCACCAACAATCATGCCACGTTCAAAGTCACTCAAATCACCTTTCTTCCCCATACTGATGCTCGGTTTGAACTGCAGGAGATTGTCTTGACCATGTCTACATGCCTAAATGCACTGAGTTGCCGCCATGTGATTGGCTGCTTAGAAATTAAGTGTTAACGAGCAGTTGGACAGGTGTACCTAATAAAGTGGCCGGTGAGTGTATATTATATTGATCATGAAAGAGGAACCAAGGCAATGCTACTGAATAAACAATGGATTAAGTTAGTAGTTATGTTTCAATCACTTTTTATTAAATGATGTTTTCCTTTTAAGTCATTCTGCTATTTAGTGAAGAAGATAAGCTACTAACCATTAGATTGTAAATTAGGAAGGTGAAATGCACAGGTGGTCGGTTCTAGTCTTTGTTGCTTGGTCATACTGCTAGCAGCTTCCCAACCAGTGCTCCAAACCAGCATTACCTTGAAAGGAGAGATAGGGGGCGCTCCATCAGTTTCTGAAGTTCTTAAATCTTCTTTATTCAGTCCAAAGATGCCTGAGCCCAAGTAGCTTAATATGTTACTGCATGGAGAAACATATTGGGAAACATGAACATCCTGGGAAATGTTCCATTTCTGGTAACCCCCTTAAATGAATTTTTTATTCATCGTAAGCATAGACCTATAATAAATAACTCACCCTGTTTTTATGAATATGTATCTATTTCCTGCCGGTAAATTCTCCCTATCTTTTTTAGCAGTACATTAAGCTGTACCCATCGTTCAAATGAAAACACAGCATCTGTTTTATTTGCTTCTAAGAGGAGCAATATTGGCAAAAATTAGGATAGCATCTTTTTCTCTTTTTCTTTTTAATTATTGGAATAAAGATGCAGTTACATAAACTTTTATTGATTTTTGATTCTCCATTTAGGTTGATCACAAAGACCTAAATAGAAAAAATACAGAGAATGTCTTTTCACGTTCTTCAAATTCTGAAGTCTTTCATACACCAAGATGAATGTGCATTAAAAAAGGTGAAAAACAAAGGTGATGGTGTCATTAAGGATGATACTGATTAATTTACAACATTTGATTTTAGGCAGACCTTAAAAATGCTGCCTCCTAGCGTAACATCAATAGGTAAGCTGATTTATGGAAATATTAATTACCGGACAAAGTCACCATTTGTGAGAAATAAGTCTAGCTTTGTGCGAAATCAACCTCTCAAAAAATAAATTCCTGTTGAAGAAGTTGACAAGAGAGTGAAAACCTATCTATCTTTCAAGGTCATCTTTAAAACAGTTTAATGCATTCTGCCACAAGGAGTTTTATTTTGGAAACTTCTTCTAAAATGTTAATTAATGACCATTGTTACATTTGGAGGGAGAAGATGGAAACTTCACTACGCTATCCAAACTGTAAACCACAGTCTAGCGTAGCCATGTTCTGTAGGTGAAACGACTGGGATGCTTCAAAAGATACACAGTATGAAGAGGAAGAAAACAATGTTGAATTATAGGAGGAACAACTGAAAATATAAACCCAAAAGCTTCGACTCAAATGGGTCTGCAATTCAAATCCTTATGCTGTACGAGCCACTAAATTGATGGCATACCTGGACAGCAAAAGGCCCTGAACTCAGTCCCTTAGCAGAGCTGAGAAGGTGTTTGCTTCCAATGTAGCCTAAAAACCTGACTGTTGTAGTTTATTCAGCAGCATTGGGCTGAAATCCAACAAATTTTTTTGAGAAACTTATTGAGAGATACCCTAAATATATAAGCCAAGACAATTCCATCAAAATAGTAAACAAGAATATAGTAAACTTCTAAATTTGAGGGAAATTAGACAAGTGAAAGTCATGATTCCACTAATTTATTGTTATAATTTTGATCATATTACATATACATTATTATAAAACCCTCTCTCGATATATATATATATACAGCTAATTAATTGACTTGGATTTTTCGTTTCTCTCAAAACTCCGTTAATGCATACTGCAAATAAATGACTTGTGGGATGTTAGAAGGAAAACAATCAATAAAAATAATTTCCTAATCAGTGAAGCAGGCAGGAGGTCTGCTTCCCTCAAACATAATTGATGTTCATTATAACCTTAAAAGTAAACCCATTGAATTCATTATTTAGATTCCCCATCCATCTGCAATCAAGTTATCTACTTTCTAGCTTTATAAGTGTAATAAAAAAATGTGTTTATGCACACCTGAGTGGAGCACTAATCTGGGGGTTTATTGTTGGGTGGGTTATCTGTCTGTCCTGTTGTGCATGTGTTACTCATTCAGGGAACTTATCTTATCCAAGCTCCTCCTGCCTCACTGTTTACACAGCAGTCTGAAAGCCTGAAGCAGCTGGTACTCACCTTGTCCGTTCTAGGCTGTGCATCTGTCTGTGTTGCATATCTGTTCTTCCTGTTGGTGTGTTGCACTGGCCCAGGTTCAGCTAAGCTTTATCTGTTAGGTTAACCTTAGTTTGACCTTAGTTTTTTTGTGATCTGCTTTCTATTTTGCAAATTGCCTCCATGATTCTGGAATATTTTAGGTTAAACTAAACTGATCAGTGGTTGTGAGTAAACCACCTGTAGTTTATTTACCTGGGCCTGTGTCTGTGTAGAAGTACCCTACTTGCTGTCTTTAATATTGTTTGGTTGCTTTTTTAACCTCCCCAAAGAAAAGGGGGTTGCTTCAGGTCCTATAACTGGCAATGCTTTGCTAATGAGGAAACACACAGTATTTCTAGAGGCTACATTTGTTGGTCAGCATTTTAACACAGAAAATTTACAAAAAGATAAAAGGATCCAATTAGTTCCTGCTGAATACAGTGCTGGTTATATGTTATATACACTGAGCTTGAAGTAATTTTTGGCTTTTTAACTGTAACCATTGTTTCCTTTGTTTGGAATGGTTATATAAAATGCAAAAACAATGTTAACATGAGGTACTGTGAATATTTTGTAGATTTATTTCAAATCTAAACATAATCAATATAAAAAAAATATACATGCATCCTCACTAATGTCAGTGTAGAGAAACCAAGTGTTTTTTAAAACATCAACTGGCCTCTGGTACAATTTTGACAGGATATTTCACAACTTCTCTTTCTTACCTTTTTTAAAAGAAATTCCACTGGTTTCTTAGCAGGGATCAACCTTTTAAATATATTCCACAAATTTGCTTTGGGGTTAGGGGATGCACTAGTTCAGAACATTATTGCTGAACTGGTTTTATTATTTCTTAAATCAGTTTCTTATTTCTAAAATCAGTTTTGAAATGTGTTTGGGACCATTTGCCAAATGTTGTCAATTGTTTTCCCCCGATCTAATTGTTGATTTGAGGTCAGGTTGATGGACATCCTCATCTATGAGCTAACAGAAGGACCCCTTAACATGATTTTCCCTCTGCCATGGTTAATCTGTGGTTTATTATTTAAGCTTAAAAGCTTAAAAGCATAACTCCTCCAGACAAAACTGTAACTAAACATCTTTCTCTTGTCTGAGCTTTTATACAGCAGCATTAGTGTTCCAATGACTTTCAATTTAATGATAGGATAGGATCCAGCGCTGGTGGTTTCTGGGAAGTTGTTGCTCATTTTTTTTTATTTTGACAGATAGTTTTGGTTTGATTTTTTTTTTAAACTTTTACATAAAATTATCATTTTATAACTGGAAAATGATCCCAACCAGATCATAAACCAGATCATAAACTGTGACTTCCCCAAAGTCCTGATGTCATGGAAGATGCCTAAAGAGCCTGTAAAGTGGAAATAAATTAGTTTTCAGTTTGTCATACCAGCAAAGTTTGTTTTATTAATCATCCATTTGAATTTGAAAGATTAAAAAAGCAACTAAGCATATAAAATTAGGTTTTAAGGGTAATGAAAAAAGCATCAGGTTTCTCTGCTCTGAGACACTTGTGTCCGCTAGGTCTTCTGAAAACCAGGTCTACACGCTATTCTGTTTCACTGCAACAGTTTTAAAGAAAGAACACGCTAAATGTTGTATTTACATTCTATTTTTTTAAGTCCAGGAGGATCATTGAAAGCTACACACATGTGTGACTTTTGTTGAATGAGAAAACAATAGTCACTCTGCTCTCTGACTGCAGAAACAGGCTGCAGCTGCTGAGTCTGAGTCCCTGCGTTTCGGTGGAGGGAGGGGCTCACTAAAGCCTCTCTCCCACTGAAATAAACTATTCACTAAAGATTGGTAAACTCAGAGTGACGCTATCATGTGTTGTCTCCAAAGTTTTCAACAAGAAAAGTAGCTAGAAGGATCTAAAAAGGTGCTAAATAGGCCCTGAGTTACCAACAATGCAGAGGTGCATTTGTAAACACACCAAAAAAAAATCCTAAAACACAGGAATATTGAACCCACTTTGTTTTTTGGCCACAGTGCAATCATAAATGGTTGGAAGACTTTTTACACATAAAGAACAATACTTTCATTGTCATTTATAATGTGTTAGAAGAAAATTGGGAATTTCTCTTTACATGGTCTTTAAAATTAGGCTGATTTAATCAACTCTCAATTCTGCCAATGAAAATCGCTGCAGTCAGCAACACATAATCATAATAACCTTTGTTGTATAATCTTACCACTTGGAGTAAAACATATCCACAAATTCCAATACTAAACCAAATGCAGCTTAAATATTTTTATCAGCTTCTTAAACGTACCACTGGCACTTTAACCTCAGTGTTCAAACCAATTAATATGAATTGTGCTGCCACCAATGGGTTAAAGCAGTCTGTGTGTTTCCTTTGCTTTTTAGCTGTGAATGTGGACAACAGCAGCTTTTGATTTAACTGGTATGTTTTGCCGCTTTTCACAATAGAGGGTGATTTGACCGATCAGGCCAGCTGCCCTCGGTCTGCCGGTTCTGATCCTCAGACCGTCATCAGTGACACAGTGGTGGTCGCCAGCACAGCCATGGGGAAAGTTGCCGCTCGCCTTTCTCCACACAGCCCCACGTCTCGACACAACCCCTTCAACGAGGACTCTGACACCAACACCTCAGCAGATGTCACACCGGTTCACGTGGCCAGCCGTCACAACACCACCGGAGATGAGGCAGAGATCAATGGCAGCGAGCTGGAAGTCATCAGGTTCAGAGTATTTTACACGTGGATCCTGAACGATGTTAGCTTAAAGCCATAATTACCGTCTTTATTATCCATCCCAGGATGGCTAGACGAAAGAAACCAGCCAAGAAGCGGCGGGCGAGGGGATCTACGGATTCTAGCAGCAGCATCCATGCGTCATTCTCCTCTGAACATGTGGAGATGAACCACAGCACCTCAGAGGAGGTGGAGTCGGTAACCTCAACTGTAGTTTTCGAAGACAGCGAAGGAGAGCAGAGCAGAAGCAGGGTTGGGTCAGCAATTGCAGAGGAAGGAGGGGAGGAAGGCCTACTACGGCTTCCAGAGATGGCCGACAACTCTATGAACAATGTGGGGCAGCCCCTCCGTGACGTCATGAAGCGGCTCAGCGGGTCCTGGGCAAATTCAGAGGAGCATGGCTGTGACCAGACCTCAGAGCCTCCTGCTCAGCAGCCCTTTCGCAACGATTCAGAAGGAGAGCCTCCCGACCCAGCTAAAGGAGAGACGTTTGAGTCCTCTTTGGCCGAAAGACCTGACTTCCTGCAGACCTCTCCTGTGTCCCCAGACCTATGCTTCTTTGCCCCTCACAGTCCAGACTCTGCTGACACAAGTGGTGGCCACAATGACTCTGCAGAGCAGAGCCAGTCACAGACTCTTTCAGGTTGCCTTGAAGATGAAGAAGAAGGAGAAGCGCCAGCAGGACAAGAGCCCCTCATGAAGGAGGAGGAAAACTCACAGGAAGATCCACGAGCCAGAATACCTGTAGCTGAGGAAACTGAGCCACAGGAGGAGAAACTGAGTCCCTCTGAAATCTCTCACCCAGCAGAGTTCAAGTAAGAAATCAACACAGGATCGTCTGTTCTAGTGCTGCTGTTCAGCGTAAAGCTAATCCTCTTCATCCGTCTCAGGGTGGACAACAATCACCTGCTACTTCTCATGATCCACGTATTCAGAGAGAATGAGGAGCAACTTTTCAGGGTAAGAAAGTAAAATATTTTTTTTTCTTTTTTTTTTTAAAATAAGTCTTTATGTGCCTTTTTACATTTTACACATTTCACAATATATGAATGAGCAGACTATAGATTTCACTTTCTTGCAGAGTTCTACAAGAAAGTAAAATCTAAAAAACAAAAACCTCCATGATGTGCTTTTACCTAGAGTTGGAACTCATGAGAAGTGATCATGAGCAGCAACATGATTCTAAAAAAGTTGATGACCTCCTTTCAGCACAAGCAATGCTCCATCTAAACAGAGCGCCTGCACAAACACATACACAGCACACAAGAAACTAAGTAGCACATAAAATAAAATCCAACATAAGCTCTAAATCAACTTTTCTCTATCTTTTTAAATCTGAGTATCATTTCTTTTTCAATTCCAAACCAAAAATGAACATTTTAGAATCATTTTTTTCCTGGAATTTTGTTAACAATTTAGACGTAGACTAACTTTATTGTCATTCTGTACACACTCTGCATACAAAAGAAGATTTTGTTGTATACAGCTTATGACAAGAATGGGATTGTAGCTGAAATAAATAAGGTTACAATATAAAGTGCAGTAGTGTTAAGATGCATCTGTGCAAGGAGGAAAAAAAGGAATTAAACAAAAATGTGCAGAACAATGAACGTTGGTAGTGCAAAAAATGATGGTGCAAAAAAAGCAGCCTTAAAGGTCAGTTTGGAGTTTAACAATTCAACAGTCTGATGGCAGCAGGGAAAAAGCTGTTCTAGAACCTACTGGACCTGCAGCGGATGTTGCAAAGCCTCTTTCTGCTTGCATTCGAAATTAAATATTTATATAAGAAACTGAATTGGAAATTCATTCATCTTATTTTTATTTTAGTTTTCAGCTCATATGCCATCTCGTTTTTAAGCGTTGTGAGAAATTACCTCCGCCTGATGGATGATAGATGTGCAAGTAGCCTTCGTTCCCACTTTAAAATATCACTATCAAATCAGTTTTATAACCAATATGAATACATTTAAGGGTTGTATTGGGATAAATATGTTTAATTAAATGTTGGTGTCCTGTAAAAAAAAGTTCAGCAAATGTCCTTACTCATCAAAGATGCATAAATAAATAATCCAGCATGAAGGAGAACATGTGGCAGTCCGAATGATTTATCAGTCTAGGCTAAGGTTAAGACACACCTGTAAACTTTTTAGTATGATGCTCACTATGGCCTTTTTTCCATTTCCATTTTAATTCAAGTACATAATGAAGGAAGAATGTAAACATGGGTGAATCAGATATGGTGGCTGCAGCACTTAGATATAAGGAGCTTAGAAGATTTAGTTTAATGAACCTGTATCCACAAAGAATTCTACTCAAATCTATTCATGTTCTAGTGACATTTATTAAGTTTTTTATTCATAATTAATCATTAAATGTTTAGTAGTAGAAGTGCTAATAAAGCACTAATAACCTGTGTAATTAAAAAAATTAGAGGCAAAAAAAATTGTTTATACTGTATCATAAGCACACAATTTATTGTACAAAATGTGAATGTTTTAATGTGAAGAAGAAGTTAGGTATGAAAGGTGTAACATCTCATTTCTTCCAGAGCAGGACCCTCATCCAGGACTCTTAAAGATAGCATACTACTCATCCTATGATTTTGTTTTCTATTTTTTTTCCATTTGAAGTGGGCCAAATCACTTAAATTAATAGAAAACTGATGCAAATTGCTGCTATAATCTTTTATTCATTTATTAAACGAGGTAACTCGCTATGATCCAAGTTTAATATTGGTGTGTGGCCTGAGCAGGCACATCTGATGTTACTCACCTTGGTCCTCAGTGTACTCAGGGGGGGTTGTGTTTATGCTCAGACACATGAGAAATTAGAGGGAACATCGACCACAAGGTGCTTTTAAGATACAATCAGCTTGATATATTCTGCTACATTTTCAAACCAACACATTAAAGTACAGATGGTGAAAAGAGGACGAAAACAAAAGATTTACCTTGAATTAAATGTGTTTTTCAGATGGTGAGGATGAGTACAGGTCATATGGAAGGGGACCTGCAGCCTCTCTATCTGCTGCTGACTGACTGTTACATCTATTTACTGAGAAAGGGTGAGTGGCTAAAACACCATCAGCTAACATCATCTCAATGTTATTGTCAGCCTGAGAGTTTGTGTTTGACTGAATTATGTGTATGGATCATGATATCATTTAGTTTACATTAAATGTCTGTTATTATACTACATTTGAAAATTAAAAATACTAACAATGAGGCCTGCAGGGCATGTTTTTTCTGTTTAAACAGCAAAACTCAGATTTCACAGACAGCATGTCTCAATTACCTCATTCAACCCTCTTGTAAAAGAGCTGTTTTGGCTTTCCACGCCCTCTTCCCACACACACCCCACAACCATGACAACCAATCAGAGTTTATTCTAAATACTTAACGATCCCTGGACGGCTGGATACCCTGGAACCTTTCAATAATAAAAACCAATAAACTTGCCTGAGCTAGTAATGAACGCTGTAATGAACTAACTGAAGTACCTCCTATTAACAAGTTATTTAACACTAGCACACAATCAGAATAACTGAAAATATCATGTTGTGAATAGAAGATTATCCATCTTATAAAATAACCTGGTTAGCATAACAGCCCAGGACACAAACGCTAGCTGCAGTGCTAACATGTTCACAGGTTAAGCAGTCCAGCATAGTAAAGTCACGCTCAGCTCTCCCCTTCACAGCTTTGAAACGGACAGTTAATTTAAGGTGTGTGGAGAAGCCTGCTTGTGAAGTTGTGAGGCACTCCTTCATGACATGCAAAGCGTCTGGAGGTTTAAGAGGTAGATTTCTGTCTAAAATCAAATCCATCCACTGAGTCTTCAGGGGCTCAGATGAAGGCAATAAAAAAAGAATTTGTTTTGATGCAGCCATCAACAGAGCAGGTGTCCTTAGCTCAACACCTGCTCCGTTAGCCATGTCTGTTTGCTCTGTGTTGGTAAGCAGAGAGATACACCTGTTAGAAGGCCGCTTTAATGGGAGGGGGGTTATTTCCCCGAATGACATCATCAAGGGCATGCCGCTGAAACCTCGCATTTTATGCACACATCAACTAATAGGTGGATAAAAGCAGTGAGAGAGGGGAAAGGGTTTTTTCATTTTTGAACCTAACACACAGACTTCAGGACACGTGACTCTTAGAAATTTTATGTTATGTTTATAAAGTGAATTTTGCATAATATGGGACCTTTAACTTCCCTATTATTCTCAGGAGCTGCGGAAAAGCCCTACACAGTAGAAGATGCTGTTTCCTACAACGAACTTGACTATTTCTCTGTAAGTTACTTATTAGGTTATTGTTTATTGATTTGTTCTTGACTGATTTAACTTTTATAAATGAGGCGAATCTTCCAGAGTTTGACGATAATTAGGGTTTAAAGGCTGAATTTTTCAGTTAGTATGGTTAACAGTGTGTTTTTTAGGCCAGTGTCAAAAGGGATGTTGGACGCGTCTAATTATGTTTCAGTTATATACGTCATAGTGTTTTTTTCCCCCTGAAGGTTGGCCTTGACCAGCAGACGGTAACGCTGGTTTGCACCAACAGAAGAAGAAAGTTCCTGTTGGACACAGCTGACGGTTCCCTGACTGTGTAAGTTCTTATTGTCCTCATCTTGTTATTTCTTTACTCTTCTTCATCTTTAAACCTCTGATTATTTAGAGAGATAAAAAAAAAAAAAAAATTAGATATGTCCTGATCCTACATTTTCATTTCCAGTATGACCTGATACAATATTAGGAAGAACAATACACTCTTTTATTAGTTATTTCGTGATGTGGAGTGTTAGTAGAGTATTACTTAAACTGAAAGTAATAGTCGATGTGAGAGCAACCAAACCAAAGATTATAACTGATTTGCTATATAAACCGAGTGTTTCTATCAGCCTGATTTTATCTGTGATTGTTAAATGCCCACAGATGTATTCGGATGTATGTTTTTTTGGGCTATCAGACCGATTTCCCTTATCAATAAGGTTTCGGAACATCCCTAGAGAACACGTTTCTTTAGCTGTTTTGCAAAATTATACCTCTTGGCAGTAGTTTAAATCTACTCATCATTAAACAAGTAATCATTCTGTTTTTACTTTCAATATATTTGTTGTGAATCACTTCTTTTTTTTTTTGTAAAAAGTGTAAATGTAAATACTAGAAATAGGTTTTGAAGCAAGAGTTCAGTCTCAAGTATCTGATGAGACGTCCCTCAGTTCTACTCCTCTGTTTCTTCTGTCTTTAGTTGTAGTTCAGTTTTTTCATGGTTCTAAGTTTAGGCTCATCATGATGCTTAATATTCCTCCATGTCATTTTCTAGCCAGTTTTGTTTAAGGTTTGTTATCACTGGGATTGCTAATCCACTTATCCAATCAGGATGTGGATCAACTGGTTAGAACATCCTGAAAATGCTTCTCAGTTTCTAGGTTGCCATTATTGAGAGTGTGGATTAAAAAAGGGTTTGCTTAACATATAATCAAATATTTGTGAATGTTAGTCCATAATATAGATTCTGTGTTGTTTAGAGCCAGTTTGCATAAGTTAAATTAAATCTTTATTAAATCAGTATTAAATTAAATCACTATTCCACACTGGGAAAGCAGCAGCTCCATTGAATAAATTGTTGAATAAAATGTGAGTGTGGATGAATGTTCATCCTTTGGCATCCTTTCCCTTTTCTCCTGATTATTAGCTGGTTCCTGTCTGTTCTGAAGTCAGCCATGGTCCAGGGATGCCGAGAGCCTCCCTATCCTGCTGTTCTAACAGATGCCACCATGGAAAAACTGGCTTTGAATAAGTTTGTCTCCCAGGAGTGTCATTGTGAGGTAGGATGATGTCATTTTATGCTGTAGTAGCTTTTGAAAACCAAACCGCTTCATGACGAATGTTGCATGCCGTCCTCAGGTGTCTGAAGTGTGTATTGAGCTGTATTCTTTGGTTCACTGGGAGGACCCGATGGATATGAGCATGTCTCCCCAAGGAGGCACCCCCACCTCTGGGGTCCTGCCCAGCACCAAAGAAGGTACCCTGCAGTACAGGTGTGGAACCACCTACCTGGGTAAAGAACAGTGGAAGAGCTGCTATGTCGTTCTCAGGTACGGACCTCTCACTTACCTCATCCTACCATCCTAAAGAATGGTTTATACTCAGAAACCAGGTCGTCTGCGTGTGTGTCACAGTGAACGCAAATCTGCCCCTGCCCTTTCAGCAGACACTCTGGAGCACCTCTCTAAAATATTAGGTGACAGCTGACAGTGCCGCAGACAGGAGGCATCTTATTGGTCAAATCTACATCCGCTCTACACTATGAATATTTCCTGTTGGTTCCTTACCGGCTTGTTTTTTTTGTATGACCGCCATTATGGAAAACGACTCGTGAAGATGGACCAGTTAGAAGAGGTACGCGAGAACGCTGGGACCCTTTTTTACACCTGGATCCCCGCTCTTTTTCGCCCTCACACTGGAAAAAATCAAAACACAGATAGGTCAGTTTGCCTTAAAATAAGTGCATTTATTCTTGGATTGAGGAGGTAAAAGATGCACGACAATTTACACTTAAAATAAGAAAAAACAATTGCATTGTTATTTATTTAACTTATTTCAAGTTCATATTATCTAATTATCTATTTTAGTACTAAACATACTCATTCCATTGGCAAACTATCTCATTTACCTACTCAAATTAAGGGTAAATACACTTAATTGAAACAATTTTTTACTTATTTCTAGATCATTTTTCCTGTGTATGTCCCTCCGTTGTTGCACAAACTTGCCCCCACTTCTTCACCGCCTCAGACGTATCTAGACCCACAGCTAGTTCGTGTTGACCCTCTTGCGTTGTGGCGTGGAATAACAGAGCAGACCACGCTTCAATATTGGGCATAAATCAAAAATATCTACAACAAGCTCACTGCGAAACACTGCTGCAGCCATTAACTCTCCAACATGTTGATGGCTGAGGTCTATAGCATCATGCAAAATCTGTAGTTTTTTTAAGCTGAAAGACTCAGGCTTTCCTCTGAGCAGATCTTCTGTCCTTATGAAGCAGCAAATGTCACCTTTTTTAATTTACAACTGAAAAGCAGTTTTCTTGGCATAACCCTGATGCCATCTTTGAACCAAATGTCTAACCGCAGATTTTTTTAACCTGAAATGACCTTCCAGCCTCGTCTGTCACAGTTTTTTTTACTTTGTAGATGTAAGGAGGTTAAAGAGGGAAGTTATTTTGTTGCGAGTTCCTGACCTAGCATCTGTGGCTAAAATGTTTTCACATGTTTCCTGTTTCTAAGAGGGACATGAAGAAATGCTTCTCTGTGTCACTTCATGTTAACACATCAGGAAATGTATTATATCTCCAATAAATGTTTGTCCTCATGCTGTGCAGCAATGGGATTCTGTACCTGTATGCAGAGAGGATAGATGTCACCCCTCTGCTGTCTGTCACCATGGGGTAAGTGTCAGAAAGCTATCAGCTGGTTCGTCTTCTCAGACGATCAGAAAGTTTATGATGTCCTCCTTGTTTCTCCACAGTGGGGAACACTGTGGAGGCTGCCGTCGCTCCAACAACACAGAGCGTCCCCACGCCTTCCAGGTCATCCTGACGGAGCGCCAGCCGCTGGTGCTCAGCGCCAACGATGAGCAGGACATGGCTGAATGGATGCAGCTGCTCTGTCAGGCTGTTTCCAAAGGTGTAAGTAGAGAACATTGTCAGAATGCTCTGCTGGGTTGCTCAGATTCTACTCTTGATCATCTCCATTCAATAATTGCCTTTCACATCAATATGGGCTGATGTAAACTACTCCTTTTACCCCAGGTCATCCCTCAGGGTGTGGCTCCGACCCCATGTATCCCTTGCTGCCTGGTGGTAACAGACACGAAGATGCTAACTTGCCATCAGGACTGTCAGACCAGCTTTTTTCGTTCGCTGGGCAGCGCCGATATCTGCGATGTGACCAGCGTGAGCTTGGAGCCCGACAAGGAGTACTGTGTTGTTGTGAGCAATCTTCTGATCACCTTCTTCTTTAGTTAACAGCTTTTTCAATTTCTGTGCATCTAAAATTTATCTAATGGCAGTAAAATTAATCTTGTTGGTTAAGATGAGTCAGATTATTTATCATGGGCCATATTCTGAAATGGCAGCAAGAAAAGAAAACTAACAACCCACAGTGTCTGCCAGGCTTCTCTCTGCCTTACATTAACCTTTTTTTTTAGAGTTAAAGCTCTACTGTATTCATATTCACCTGATTTTTAAATCAGAAATTATCTCTGTCTCATCAAATGCTGAGCTACTGCTGAGGTTATTTTCTGAACAAATCATTGCTTTGCAGTCACAATCACTGCAATTGGTCCATAACCAACGCCGGTTAATGCTGCACTCCGTATTCAAGTTGCAATAAATGTGTCTCAATTTCTTGTGCATCCTTCTCCAGTCATCCCTCCAAGTCCAGTAAGAGCGTCTTCTTACTGAGGAGAAGAAAGTCAGAGAATATTGGTTGAGGTTCAGAAATCAAAAAAGATTTTTCAAAGCTGAAAACCACAACTGCAGAATGGGGGGGAGCACACCCAGTGACAATATAGGAATTTATCACAATCTTTCTTGGGACAATTTATCCCTCAGGCCGAGCATACAGGTTAAGTTGGAACTGCGGTAATCTCTGAGGTGATATTCTTCAAGTTTCTACTAAGACCTCTTTTACAATAACAAATAACAATTTTTAATGTTCTGCTTTATGAGTATAAAGAGTCTTAAAACATCTAATTTTATAAACTCTATAGAAAGCAATATTTATACGCCTGACTTAATGATACTTACAGAATAAAGGACTTTTAAAAACAGTCAAAGTAGGAGAGTTGAACTACTGTTAACAAGAGTAGCAGCCTTCTTGAATAAAGAAGTCAGGTGTGTTGCTTCGGCTTTAGAGGGCATTTTTCCTATTCAGATATCAGAATTCTGACCCACACACTGCAAAAGACTGAAATCTCAGTAATTTTCCTTTTAGCGGTGCATTTATTCTTGAATTGAGGAGGTAATTACTCTTCTTTACAAATTAAGGCTATATACACTTAATTTAAGTCATATTTACTTATTTTTTAGATCGTTTTTGCACCGAAGTACAATTAAGCCGCAGCATTGGTGCTGACCAACTACCAGCCATAGATTTTGCCTGTGAAGTAAAATCTATGGCTGTGTCTATGTGAACATCTTTACAGGTTGTGAAAAAAAACTGTGGACGGTACTGTAACACTCAAATTATATCTCCTGTGTCTTTACCTTTTGTTTTTTTCCAGCACTTCAGTCTCTGTTTTTCTTCACAGGAATTTGCAGCAGATCGGAATCAGTTCCTTCCTCCCTGGGTGTTATACTTCAGCGGATGTGAAGAGAGAGATCGGCTTCTGAGGGCTTTAGAAAAGACATGGAAAGCCATTTTCCAGGTCAGCCATGTTCTTTGCATGCGGCGGTATTACAATATTAGTATTAATTAGACAAGACTAAGATAATTAAAGATGGTTTATTTAATGTTTGTTGTATAGTTTAACTGTCCTGCCTGTCATTGTTGCACACAGGTTGACCTCCCCCAAAGAGAGCTGTTGGACCCACTGGTGCAGAAACGCTGCGGTGAGGCTCTGGAGCTGATGAAGAGTGCTTGGCAGAGGGCAGACAGCCTAGCTCGAGGCAGAGCCCAGCGGGAACCCTGGTGCTGACGAACAGACTTCCACCTAAACAATCAAACAGGAGCATTTCATTGATGGGACACAGTCCTTCAGAAGTAATGTTCTGGGCCAGCACTAATCAGTCAGCAGACTCAGACATGAGAAGATAGTTTAAAGCAAAGCAAAGTTTTTAAGTGTTTTCATTTAAGAACATATAATGCTAACAATGCAGTGCATGCACACTGAAGGGATGTGGTGCTGCAGCCGAGGACACTAATCCATTCCTCTAAAAAGCTGTTTAGAAGAATTAATGAAGGTTTGTATCGTAAAGCTCTGACCTTTGCCTCCTAAGATCTATGTACAACTGAAGCATGACTAGAATTCACAACCAGGAGCTTTATTCTACGTTAGCAACATCATATCATATACATCTGGATAAGTTCACAATCTTATCCTGTGCTCCGATAAATGTTTATAACACTCACTGCTTGCATGTTGCACACAGCCTTTTTTTAATTTGAAGGTACGTTTACAGGGAAAATGTCGTTCAAAGGTGGAACAGGTTACAGTGGCAACACAAGGTCGCTGACGGTGGTCTGATATTCAGATTAGTTGCTACAAGCGAGAGCGTGTACCTCTGTACTCAGTTATTCTCTCATAAACAATATACTGGACCCTGTAGGGGTGAACACCTGATGTAGATGATCACATTTTACACACATTTCCACTCTGGGAAAAACTCACAAGCCAGAAATGTCTTCTTTTATGAGATGAAAAATGTGATCACCTCAATCATTTTGCCTTTTTGTTTTACACATTGGAATCAGATGGAGGTCTGCGCATTGTTTTTGTTTGTTTTTTTTTTGCATATGAGTTTTTTTTTAACTTAATGCTTCAGTTTTTTAATTTCCTTGTTCTGTTGCGATTTACTTAGGCTTTCCACTATATAAACGGGTGCATGTTTCAGCCTGTTTGAATAGCGCTTCACAGAAGGCTGTTTTATTCTAACAGCTGCTTGCTTTTAATAACATTCAACTTTTATTTATAAAGTTAACGATCCTTATTGTCCTGCAGGGGGTCTTTAATGGCAAAAAAAAATTTCTATGAAGGATAATCCCACATTAACACTTAGGAGGGAATAAAAGCTACATTCTATGAGTTGTAGGCTTTGGCATTGAATCTCAACGGTTTCTCCTAAAACTTGATCGATGTACCGTTTCCTGCTTTACAAGCAGCAACTTTTCACACAAATGGAATGTTTTGTTTGCATTGACAGATTTGCCTTTTTTAGATTTTAATGTAAAGCCGCATTGAATAAAGTTAGGTTTTGATTAATAAACTTTTGATATTTTATTTAATTTGGGTTTGTTTTTATTTTCATTTTCTTTAGTTAGATGTTTAATGAAAAATGAGCTTTGGTGTAAAACCTTTACTCTAAACGGATGTGGAAGAACTTTCTCTAAATTTAGCATTTTAGGCTAAATAGGTTTTATCAGATGTGCTGTTTTTAAATGATTAACTCTGTTGATAAATATGCACTGCATTAAAATGCCTCCTAGCCATATACGTACATCTTGTACAATCACACTGTGTTACTCCTGTGTTAGCATTAATCAGGGAGGTAAACCTTATTAAGTGCAACTTGCTCTTGCTTTTTTTTCTTAATGTTTTACAGAGAAATCTCAGGTGGGGAAAAAAAAAAAAAAGGTCCCAGAACCTTCAGAATCACCTCGTGGGATTTTGTTTGGCTACAGCAGCCGTTCTGTTCTGCACAATATTTTATAAATATCCCTTTTTTTTTAAGCTTTGGGATAAATGCTTCGATGCTCAGTGCAGGGTTATGAAGTTATTTTTGCACACACACTGGGAAGAAAGTTTGGAAATTGGATTTTTATGAAATTTGCTCTTTGCAAATGTCAATTCTTTATTAAAAATCCTGTCTGCAAATTCCTAAACCCATTGATTTGTGAGAGTAATGTCAGAAAAGTTGGTTACTTGAAATGATTGTTGTTCTGTGCTCAGAAATGTGCCTGTGGAATGTATATAAAGAAAAAGTCAAGTCAGTGTCTGATTGTTTCAATTGTGGGAAATTGCTGGTCAATGATGGACAATATCTTGTAGTGTTAAACTGTAACAAAGTTTTTTTGTTGTTTTTTTTTACATGCACATTGCATGGAATGTGTGTCTTTCATTAGGTTTATTAAAATGTAAATAAAGAACTAATAAGAGTGTAAAGTCCTGCTTAAACATATGCATGTTCTTAAGGTTTTATACTCTAAACTGCAAAGAATGTACAAACGAAGCTTTGGAAAATGTGTCTAAATAAAACTATAAAGAAGCTGTTGACTCTTGTGGTGACTCTGTGGGATTTAAGTATTCCAGCTTTCTGTCTTAACAACTGCAATTATATTGAAAGATCAAAGCTGCGGTGTTCATGTTGGAGCAGGACCAGCAGCTTCACAGGTTATAGCAGCTCCATGAAGGTTTTACTCTGATCAAATATAACACTGTAGTCTGCATGAAGCTGTGGCAGATTATGCAGAGACCTTCAAACAAGCCAACAGTTCAGCTACTAATAGCTTTTTGTCGCTAAAAGAGGAACATAAATTATTTATTGACTTTATGTAACAATACATGGTCAGGTTTTCTAGTTTCTACTCCAAAGCTGAAGCCTCTGTGCAGTCAAGAAAATGAAAAGTAAAGTCTGTAAAATTTTAAGGTTTCCCACCAACTCTGAACTTCCAAATCCAATATAGTTCTCATGCATATAAACATTGAAAGAAAACAATTTATTAATTGGATTGTGAACATGCAGGTTAAAAGAACAAAAGAGGAATATTTAGCTTGTTTTGTTTTGATTACATCAGTAAGACTGCAGTTTACTTATGAATTCAGAACATGGCTGATGAAGGTTGGATAAAGTTCTTAGATAAAAATTATAAAACCCACCAGTATTGATGTCTGTTTAACTGTGGGCCTATACTGGATGTCCTTATTGCATGCTTCAACCATTATTCATTTATTTGATTGTTTCTTGGGTGTGTTATATTCAGGGGTGGAAAGTAACGAATTACATTTACTCACATTACTGTAATTGAGTCCTTTTTATGAGTAATTTGTAATTTTCTGAGTAGTTTTTGAAAATGTAATTTTTACTTTTACTCGAGTAAATTTTAACCTAAGTAGTTTTACTTTGCTACATTTAAAACCCCCTCACGTTACTGAGTGTCAGTTCTGTGTTACAGAACCGACACTCAATCACCATTAAAAAATAGAAGAAGACTTTTGACTTTTAAAGGCACTTTATTTACACAATTCAAACATATAAACAATTGATGTAAAAACAAGTGTCAGTTAAAAATCACTAATAAAGTAAAACAAGTGTCAGTTAAAATCATTAAATGAGGAGCTTGTTAATAACAGTGGCATCCTGTTGCGTTTTAGTTTGATTTCTGGTATCTTTTGGGCATTTAATTTTGTGTGCATTTTGAAAACTTTAAAATGTAGTTTAAATTTCTTTATTCCTATCATGGTGTTGTCTGTTGGACAGTAGGACTGAAAATTGTTTGCACTTTATGGTACAGGTTCTGACTGTCCTTGTGCTGTGAGGAAGTATGTTCTTTAGCACAGCTGATCTTGTGCAAGTGTGGATGTCCATTGAAATATGCCTTGAAATCGATTAAAACACCTTGTGGTCAATTCTATTCATGACTCATCCTTTTTTGCATTAAATAACTCAAAGTAACTAAGTAACTTTTACTCAAATTACATTTTAAAAGAAGTAATTTTCTACTTTTACTTGAGTAACTTTTGAGATGGGTAATTTTACTTTTACTCTGAGTAGAATTTAGGCAAATTAAAGATAATTTATACTCAATTGTAATTTTTTAGTACTCTTTCCACCTCTGGTTATATTTAACTTGTTTTGTTTTGTCACAAATAAGTGGTAGCAAAAATATTGCTCTTAGTAAAAAATAATTAGCAGCCTGCTTTGTCAGAAAAAAAATATATATTTAGTGCAAATCTCCATTAAAGGCCAATTTCTTGATGCACCATGAAATCAGAGATGCTTAAAGAGCAAATAAAAGCTATTTTTGTTTTGATAACTTTACTAGTGTTAGTATTTGGTGCTGTATTATGGAGAGTTTAACTGTTCTCATTGCCTGTAATAAAACTCCTTATCAAAACTAGTTCTTAAAAAATGTAAAACACACCTTAAAATTTTACCCAAATGGTATAAAATCTGGAAACACAAATTTTTAACAACTTTGCAATTCTGTAAGGAGATCAATTCCACACTGGTACTTTCTAACGTACTGGGTAAGCAGCCTTTACTAAAGCACCAACTCTCTTTTCAAAAAAACTCAGAACTTCAGAAAAAACAGAAACAAGTGAAGATTTTGTTTCCCTTTATTACTTTGTCTTTGTTCCTTTCCTCCATAGTTGACATTATAGTTGACCAATGAACAGTTCTCTCCAGCTTTGTCCTGCAGCTACCACAAGAGGCTGCTGCATTTCATCTTACCTTATTAATTGAAAATATGGACAGTCTCTTAAGCTGTAGCTCAAATTTCATTTAAGATGCATCAGGGTCGCCACGTACTTCAGTGGTGGAGCTGCCGGTCTATATTAAAGGCTTTAGCTCTTTAAAGGCATTCCTTCCTCTTCTGTCTGTCCACCTTCCTTTCTTACTAATGTATACAAGTGCCATAAAGAGATGCATCTATATAGATAGATATAGAAAATAGAAGACTGATCAGAGATGCAGCCAAGAGGCCCATGATTACTCTGGATGAACTGCAGAGCTGAAGTGGGAGACTCAGGGACAGGATAGGGATGGAGCCAAATACAGGACAATTCTGGAAGAAAACCTGATAGAGTCTGCAAAAGACCAGAGACTAGGACGGAGATTTATCTTCTAACAAGACAATGATCCAAAACATGAAGCAAAATCTACAGTGGAATGGTTCACAAATAAACATATCCAGGTGTTAGAATGACCAAGTCGAAGTCCAGAGCTGAATCCAATGGTAGAAAGAACTGAAATCTGCTGTTCCCAGACGCTCACCATCCAACCTCACTGAGCTCCAGCTGCTTTCCAGGAAGAATGGGCAAAATTTTCAGTCTATCAATGTGCAAAACTGATAGAGACATAACCTAAACAACTTGTAGCTGTAATTGCAGCAAAAGGTGGCGCTACAAAGTATTAACTCAAGGTGGCTAAATCGTTTAGCACACCCAATTTTTTTCGTAATTTTACTTGTTGAAGATTAAAATACCCATTAAACGTCTTTCAATTCCATAATGGTGTTCAACTTGTTGACTTAAAAAAAAAATCTATATTTTTATGTTTGAAGCCTCAAATGTTGCAAAAGCTCAAAAAGTTCAAGGGGGGGTTGATTCTTTCGAAAGGGTTACATATTTTTTGAAAGAATTTGCTGATTTTTGGAAAACATTACAAGACTATGCCCTTATTAAAAGAGCATTTTTTGAGAACAAGAAAAAAAAAAAGAAAAAAAGTGAGAGGCACTTATAGTAGAGTCTTTGCACAGCCCCACATTTGAAGTGCATCCGGGGCTACTGGCATTGAAAAACAGAAACAGCTTTGGAAAACACCACTAACTGAGATTGTGAGCTAATATGATGCAAGGGTTTGGTTGTTGTTTTTTCTTTCATGCAAACTAAAAATATGCTACTTTTATTAGATTATAGTCCACATATACTGGCATTTGGATGGAATCTCTTCCTCCTGTCTGTCATTGTATGTTTACACTTCTTTTTCGCTACAGTAACTGCAGACATTTTGCATGATAGTTTGCATGACTTTCAAATGTGCTGAATGAAGACCCAGAAACTGCATTCATAATTGATTTTAAGTTTGATAATTGCATTTCAGAGGTTAAATAAATACATTATATTATAAATAGAGATCATCCTCCCAGTGTTTTGCATGTTCTGATGATCAGCATTTGTTCTGAGTACAACCGGTTAGTAGATCGGCTTGGCACAGTCTGTCAAGTTTGAACATATTTTTATATAAACAAAAATGAAATCTAACAAAGGCTTGCCCAAAGTCAGGCCAAGGGCCACTCTCTTGTAGGTTTAAGAGGTTTCCCTGCTCCAGCACAGCTGATTTTCATTGATAGCTGATATAACTTATGGCCACATATGAGCAGATGCTGACATACCTCTGGGAATTTTGTTTAGCATGCTCAAAATTTCCCGACGTACTTGCCAAATATCGACTTGTGCCAGCTTATTTCAACGTGTTTCAGCGTTACTTCAGCGTACTCATAACTTATACAAATTGTACCCATGACTTATCCAGTGTATGCCAGCATGTTTGCCAGATTTTTCATACGTCAGGCCATTGCTGGTCTAAATCGTTAAGGTGTGGCAGAGGTTTAACAAGCTTTTGCTAAACTGCAATCATCAGAATCAGCTTTGCTAAATCAGGGAAACCTCTAAAACCTGCAGGACAGCGGTTCTTGAGGACCGACTTTGGGCATGCCTGCACCAGATTAATATACCCAGCTGTAAGTTATGGTTATTGACCTCCTGAAAGTTAAAGCTCCTCAGCAGTCTGGAGTCCAAGGCAGCCTCATTACCTTTATCTGGATATTTTTATATTTAACTAAGTTTGATGCACTTCTGTGCCCTACTGAAGAAATGAATTACCTCAGCATGATGCTGCAAACATGCAGGTAACTCTATTTTCTGTGGATAAAATTATGGTTACCAACGTTTTCTATGTAACTTCCAAAGGTGTTCACAAAGCCGCACTATTTATAGAAAGATTAAATTGCAGATGTATTCTGTTTACTGACTCAATGACCTCTCTACATTTTGCATTTGGGGGACATGAGCATTTAGCTTCTTTTTCAGCTTTTTATAAATTGAACAAGGGCTGTGCATATTAATCAATGCGTTTTTGGCAAATGCATGTACATAAATATGATGGAGTTAGCCCCATAGCTACTTTTCATCCATAGTCCTCTAAGGCAGCGACAATGGAAGATGGTCCCTGATTTAGGATTATTGATTGTGGTGTTTCACTGAACGGTCACTATGTTTAGAAATTGTTCAGGTTTTGTGTATTAACCTCTACTTTACTGTTTTACATAGAACCATTAGGGTGGAGCTTCTCCACTGATGCTTTTGCTTAATAATTTATGTAAATGTGTGTAAGTTTTAGAACTGGCTATAAGACCATTGTTTAACAGTTTGTTTGGAGAGATGAATATACAGTAGTACACAGCCAACAGATGAATCCTGTTTTTCATTTAATCGTGGTAGAGATCGCCTGGTCTCATCTCCTCCTGACTCTACATTAAATTATTTATGCCTATAAAATGTGCAGTGTACATTTCCCCCAGTAGAGATGCAGCAAATCAGAGCAGATGGTGTTGCCTCCCTGTTAGATCCATTACGGTACTCCACAGCTAATGCAGTGGAGCTGGGGTTGGGGGGGCTTGATGGATACTGAGATGAAGAGGAGGAAGAGGACAATGGAAGCACAGACTGTTGAAAATCCCCCAGCCTAATTTTCACTGGAGACAAGGTATCCTTTCATTTATTCTGGGTTTTTCTGTTACTTCCTTAAGGTGGTATTAGAGAATTTTACTTACTTTAACATTCTATCTGCTGCTCAGTTTCATATGAGTAATTATTATATTGTTTTTGGAGCAAAACAAGCATCTTTTGAATCATGATAAAAAAGAGCTGGGAGCTGCGGATGGGAGACAGGGAACACCTCCTGGATACGGACACTGGAGGAGAAACACACACCATAGACGTCTACGGCAGTCTGCAGAATGGGGGCTTTTTCCCACCTGCATGTGTAAGCACTTTTTTTCACTTTTCTCAGATAATTGGCCAGTGTATTCCCTTCAGCCCATCCGACATGCAGCCAATAAGTTACTCTATTTCCCTACCTTATCTTTTCACACTTGAATAACTTCAGACGTTTTAGCTGACATTGTTTTCTTTTATCTGCCTGCATTAACTGCTGCCGGAGATCATAATGAACAATTCAGGAGTTTACTCTTTGCCACATGATTGTACAACATATAGTTTTTTTTTATCTAGTAAAAAGCTCAGTGAGACTGCTTTCCGTCTCCACGTTTCCAGGCTCATTACTGCAGAGTGCAGGCTTTTATGGTGCAGTGTCTTGCACAAGAGTTTCTAGTTGAAGCTCATAAAGAGGCAACAAACAGTTCACAAGTAGAGCCACAGACTCTTTTGCATAGCTCCACAAAAGTATTCAGACACCTTATTTTTCCATCATGATTGCATAATTAAGTCTGGGTTAAATATGGTACATAATTATGAAGATGAAGGACAATGATGCATAGTTTTTAAACAATTATTTTATGCTGATACCTCTGAATATGATCCAGAGCAAGCAAAAAAATAAAATATCTAAAGCTTTGTAGATCTTATGATGCACTGTTTGAACCATCATACAAATAATAAAATCACTATGGACAACTGGAAATGGAGAGGCAGCTGAGATAGCAACAATAAAAATACTGCAGAGTTTCTCCAGCTGATCATCCTCTCCACACATTTGGTTGCTATGGGGAAGTGGTAAGAAGAAATCCTGTGTGTAGGCATGTAGGGAAAACATGAGGATGAAAGTGACCTCATCAAAAAGTGAAGATTATTAAAATAAATATAGCATTAATTGTTATGGGTGAGACAGGGTGGTGCCAGAGCCATGCTGTGGGATGGATGGAGCTAAAGGACATTGGATGAAAGTGGAGGAAAAACACACATGGTTGCCTGGTGGGATAATTTATATCACTCCACAAAACTGGCCTTTGTTCAGCTTTTCCGAAAAAAATTCAACACCTTTGCAGGAGATTCTTTTGGCCCAGTGGTGTAGGATGTAGGAGGTTGCCCTGAAATCGAAAGGTTGAAGGTTCCAGCCCTGGCTGCGGCTTTCAGTGTCGTTGTGTCCTTGGGTGAGACACATCACCGCATCCTCTACTGATGGTGGTCAGAGGACCTGGTGGTGCTAGTGTATCGCAGCCCCGATTCTGTTAGTGAACCCCTGGGCAGCTGCGGCTATAACGTAGGTTGTCACCATCAGTGTGTGAGTAAATGACTGAATGTAGTGTAAATTGTTTGGTTGAAGTCTCCTGACTTTAAAAAAGGCGTTATATAAGTACAGGCCAGTTACCATTTGTATGATATTTGTCTTTGGTCATTTAATACATAACAAATCAAACAGAACCATCCATGGCGCTTGGAACACCAGCGCTCTAACTACAGGTTGATCTTGTGTGAGCCGACAAAGATTACTGGGTAGGTGTCAAAACATTCCGAAAAACTGAGAAACATCTGGTTGTTTTCTATTTAGTGTTTTGTGTTCATTATGAGCCTGATGAATGAGAATTTGCACAGGCAATATTTAAATATAAATATAACTATAAGGATTAGAATAGACCTAAATCCAGTAGAGAAACTCTATGGCAAAGCTTGATGTACACTCTGTCCAATCTAATGAAGTTTGAGGTGTTTTGATAAATGGAAATGCTACACTTTGATTTGATCTGTCATGTAAAATTGCTCTAAAATGTATTTAAGCTTGAGGTTTTAAGTTGACAAAACATGAAAAGGTAATTTCACATAACCATCTATTTATTGTTCATATTAGCTGAAGGATTTTGCTCCTTTCAGTTTTCAGAGGATGATCTCCGCTGCGAAGATCCAATTCACATGTGCTGTATGGCAACAGATAACCAAACAGCTTTAAAGAAGGGAAACTACTTCAAAGATGGAAGAACCAAAATTGGTATGCAGCAACAGCACCAATCTCCTGTAGATTTAAATGACAAGCTTTTAGTTTATTTCTACCATTTGATTTTGGGTTTCAGATTTTGTGCTGGTGTGGGAGATCCGATCACGCCGCAAGCAGCGAGGGAAGGGGAAAAGCAACAGGACTGGTGAGGAGAGGGAGTCTGCACAACTGGCAGAGTGGAGGGACAGGTTTGTCCATAATCTGCAGAGTGTCGGGCTGCTGTTGGAAAAGGTGCTGTTATTTATTTCATGAATGCAGTGTAACTGTAGCAGTTAATGTGATTGAATACTGTGTTATAATTTTCTATTTCCACTTTTTCTTTAATCAGGAGGAAACAGCCAATGAAAAGAAAACCATCCATTTTCTTAAGGTCAGCGCCCCCTGGGATGTGTTGGTGTATTATGCAGAGGAACTCTGCCTCCGAGCTCCACTGCAGGTCAGCAAAGCTGTTCTTTCTCAGCAAACATAGTCATTTAGGTCTAAACAATTAAACATTTACCTTATTAGATCCTAATTATGAGCCCATCTTCATCTCTAGAGAAGTTTTTGAGTAAAACCAGCGATAAAATTAGAAAGATTAAACGTCTAGTTTAAACATATGTACATTACAACCACTAAATAAACCTAACCTTTTTTTTTTTTTTTTTACATTTTTGTGGAAAACTGAAATTCTGAGAAGTTTGAAGTGCATTTGTAATCACCCCCCAAGCAAGTATTTCATAGAACCACTTTTGCTTTTTTTGTGTGGAAAAAGCTTGGTTATCCCCCAGCCTTTATGTAGCCCCATCCATCCTCCTACCATCCTGAAGAAGAGCATCCCCTCAGCACAATGAGGCCACCGCTGTGTTCAACTTTTCGGATCATGAGTTGAAGGTTTTCATTTCATAAAGTTTATTTGATTAGGAAAAAACAAACAAACGACAAAAAATATCCTTCTATTCGAAGCACAACCAATCCCATGTTTGTTGATCTTCTAGTTAATAGCTAATTTACAAACCAGATCAGTAAGACAAAGGCAAAAACAAGCAGTATCTCATATAGGGGTGTTCATAAAGACCTAGAAGTTCAGTTTTAGGTCTCCTTATCAGCATTTTTCTTTTATGAATTTGACGTTTTTCCTTTATGGACAGGACATACCCTAAAAAAATATTCTACAACTTAATACATTTTCAGTTTGAATGCATTTATATATCAGACTTTTCAGATATTTGTAAAAATCTTAGAAAACAGCAAGAATTTTCTTTCCATTTCATCATAATGATACTCTAACTTGTGTTAAAGTGTTGGATAAAAACCTAATATTATTAAAGTTCTGGTTGCATTGCAACAAAGTGTTGGAAGGCTTAGGGGTAGATGGACCGATACAGATTTTTTAAGGCCAATGCTGATACCAATTATTTTGACATCAGTCTAATCGATTCCAGGTATGTGATGCAGATTCTTTAGGCCAGTATTGTTTTTTCCTTTTCCATTAATATGATAAAAGTAGTACAATGATAACAACGGCTAAAAAGGTCTAAATTTATACAAAATGAGACATTTATTATCAAAAAACGCTAACAATAGATAGCAGAATGAGCTGCAATGTATGATCCTTATATTATCTCAAGGCATGGCTGCTGAATGCACTAACGAATCAGCAAATGCATGTATACATAGGATGATACTGAAACATAAAAAATGTAAATATGAGCCTAAAATATTGGCCGGCTAATATATTTATATTGGTCGTTCTCTATTCTGAAGCTGTGAATTATTTTGCAAGACATTTTAAGTCTCTGGTAACTTCCAGGCCCAGCAACATCTGGACCTCAACACATCTTCTGTGGTTCTAAAAAAACTGTCTACACCCAACATAATGATGGAATCAGTGCCAAACAGGCCTCTGGACTATTACACCTGCGCCTTCCGCAAGTCAAAGATGAACAGGTGAGCTCTGCAGGGCGTCAGTCAACTCAAACACAACTAATTCACTTCCAGTGTTTCTGTGCTTAGAAAGGATTTCTTTTACTCAGGTTCCTCGGCTCTGAAGACCAAGAGAGCTACTTTACTAATACTCAGAGACACCAGATCGTAAGTAACACTCCTGCAGCTACACAGTGGTCTTCTGGGACAGTTGTTTCCCATCTCCTACAGATCTAGTATCTGTGTCCTAATCCAGGTTTATGAGATCCTAGCTCGGACTGTGTACGGCAAAAGGAAGAGGACAGAGGTGGGGGTGGACAGACTAGTAAACGAAGGGGCCTACTCAGCAGCTTATCCTCTGCATGAGGTAAATGATCATCACCTGCTGTTTGATTAATAATGAGCCTTTTTCCTTCTCTAACAGCTTTATTTATCGGCTTCCAACAGGGTCCTTTCAAGCTTCCGGGCTATGAGACACATCCTGAAGAGCTGAATCAGAGGCAGGTCCTGCACTACTACTGGGCTCGCTGGTGCAAATGGTACAAGTATCAACCACTGGATCACATTAGGGAGTACTTTGGAGAGAAGATTGCCCTCTACTTCGCTTGGCTTGGTATGAAATTCTTCCTGTTTATCCGGATTTTTCTTTTCAACAAATTTGTTCCTTGATGATATTTGTCTGCTCCAGTGGTGCACCTAATAAATTTTACATGGGAGGGGCTCAAAACTGATAGAGTAGCAATACTTAACCTAAATCTCTCATATGTAAATGGATTTAAAAGAAACAAAACATAAAAAACACTAAAAAAGAATTTTATTGTGTCATTTTTTTCCTTTAATGATCAAAGGAAACTTTTTCTTTTTTGGACTAAACAAAAAAAAGGTCCACAAACAGATAAATACAGAAGAAAAATTCACATAAAAAAAAATTTAATTACCATACAGGACTGATTAAAGCTGTCTGTTTAAAGAGAGCTTAAGGAGACGGCTCTTGTACAAACAAAACGTCTCAAAAGAGATTAAAATCTAATATTTCTGCAACCTATGCAGAGAATAGATACATACCAGGTGGTTTACCTGGAAATCTTCTCATCTTAACTTATAGTAACATCATTTTCCTCATCTCCACTTATTTCTGACTCTCTTACTTTTTTGCTAAAGAAACTAGAAATGGCTCCACTTTTAAATGTCCTTTCCATTGGGATTTGCAATGTGCAATAATCCAGATTAAGAGGAATAAGCCAGAGTCTATTACAGTTTGAAACCAGAATGTTTATCACATTCACAAAGGTCACATAAGCAATATTATGCAATTCATAAAATTCAAACATATATTTTATGTATTTTCTGTAAATGAAATACTTGCCCTGTAGATCCCCTGCTAGTTAGTTTGTCTCATGTCACTTATAGCACTGCTTTTTAAAAAAAGAACATAACCTCAAATTATTTAATTCTGGAGAAATAACTGCTGATTGAATTTTTCTAAAAACGTAAACACTGATTTTAAGGGGGAAAATTGAACAATAAGGTTTTAGCACATTTTCAGTGCTTGGTTTTTATTATTTGTTTTATCTTTGTGCTGTAAGATCAGCACATAAAAACTAGATTGTAACGACTTCCTACTTTTGGCGTTTAATTGTGGTATTTCTTAAATTTATCGAATTCACTGAAGCACCCGGAGCTCAGAGGAGAACTTTGACCATTTTAACTGTCTTAGCAGGTGACCTAAATAGCACAATTAGCTATGGTATATTTACTAATCTGAATACTTTTCCATGGAGCTACACTATATTGCCAAAAGTATTTGCTCACCTGCCTTGACTCACATATGAGCTTAAGTGACATCCCGTTCCTAATCCATAGGGTTCAATATGACGTCGGTCCACCCTTTGCAGCTAGAACAGCTTCAACTCTTCTGGGAAGGCTGTCCACAAGGTTTAGGAGTGTGTTTATGGGAATTTTTGACCATTCTTCCAGAAGCGCATTTGTGAGGTCGCACACTGATGTTGGACGAGAAGGCCTGGCTCTCAGTCTCCGCTCTAATTCATCCCAAAGGTGTTCTATCGGGTTGAGGTCAGGACTCTGTGCAGGCCAGTCAAGTTCATCCACACCAGACTCTGTCATCCATGTCTTTATGGACCTTGCTTTGTGCACTGGTGCACAGTCATGTTGGAAGAGGAAGGGGCCAGCTCCAAACTGTTCCCACAAAGTTGGGAGCATGGAATTGTCCAAAATGTCTTGGTATGCTGAAGCATTCAGAGTTCCTTTCACTGGAACTAAGGGGCCAAGCCCAGCTCCTGAAAAACAACCCCACACCATAATCCCCCCTCCACCAAACTTTACACTTGGCACAATGCAGTCAGACAAGTACCGTTCTCCTGGCAACCGCCAAACCCAGACCCGTCCATCAGATTGCCAGATGGAGAAGCGCGATTCGTCACTCCAGAGAACGCGTCTCCACTGCTCTAGAGTCCAGTGGCGGCGTGCTTTACACCACCGCATCCGACGCTTTGCATTGCACTTGGTGATGTATGGCTTGGATGCAGCTGCTCGACCATGGAAACCCATTCCATGAAGCTCTCTGCGCACTGTTCTTGAGCTAATCTGAAGGCCACATGAAGTTTGGAGGTCTGTAGTGATTGACTCTGCAGAAAGTTGGCGACCTCTTCGCACTATGCGCGTCAGCATCCGCTGACCCCGCTCCGTCAGTTTACGTGGCCTACCACTTCGTGGCTGAGTTGCTGTCGTTCCCAAACACTTCCATTTTCTTATAATGCAGCTGACAGTTGACTGTGGAATATTTAGGAGCGAGGAAATTTCACGACTGGATTTGTTGCACAGGTGGCATCCTATCACAGTTCCACGCTGGAATTCACTGAGCTCCTGAGAGCGACCCATTCTTTCACAAATGTTTGTAAAAACAGTCTGCATGCCTAGGTGCTTGAATTTATACACCTGTGGCCATGGAAGTGATTGGAACACCTGATTCCAATAATTTGGATGGGTGAGCAAATACTTTTGGCAATATAGTGTATCTTCATCTCTGCATCTCCACTTCTTCTCATGAAAATGAACAATGCTTTTAAAAATGTAAACATGGTGGAGAGCTGAATGAAATCTGTCAATTATCCGCATCTCTCTCACTACTGATAAACAAAAACTTAACTAAATGTATGAGCTGGTGAATAATAAGCAAAATCTATGAAAGAAATGAACCTAAACAAATGCCGGTCTGCAATAAAAACAAGCCTCCAGCTTTCCCCTGCAGATAGATATTGTTTACAGACAATTATGTTTAGAGCAAACGTTTTGCAGGAATAGATACCCAACAGCAGCAGAGCCAGGAAGGCATAAGCAGATAACACACAGAGGGGTTTTGGATGGTGAAACTATTAGAACCTGGGTGCAGCTATGACAGTGCGCTTCCTCTCCTCCCCTCATAGAGCTGCAGTCTAATGGAGCTTTGTGTCCCTGCAGGTTTCTACACAGCCTGGCTGCTGCCAGCAGCCATAGTGGGAACACTGGTTTTTGTGTCAGGAATCATGCACATGGACACCAACACCCCAGCGTGAGTCTGAATAATTAAAACAACACACAAGCTGATCTATAGAAAATACAATTGATGCCAGACTGCAACAAAGAACAACGTCTTTGTATAAAGCAGCCATTAAAGATGACTAATAATTATGGTTAATTTAGCTACAGTAAGAAATCGGCCGCAGTTTCTTTTAGGAAATCTTTGTCGGTAGATTAACCACCGAGAATCCAGATATTTAGCACGAGCTCCAGTTCAGCACCTAATGTGCAGATATGAGATTAGTATTGATCTTTTGAGGGGAAAAAATATGACCATGTTATAACTTTCCTCTAAGGAATAATGTGATTTCTGGGAAAATAAAATAAATCAAATCTTCAGCACTTATCTGGAAAATAAACAAGACATGGAAAAGGCAATTTTACCAAACTGCTTTTTTTTTAACTTGGCATTTATTGAAGCGTAGAGCACCACAAACAGTCATGGCCTTTGACATTTTATTAAACTACAGCATATTTTATTGGATTTTATTTTATAAACCAGCACAGAGTGATGGTAAACATTTGTAGTGTAGAAGAAGGAAAACAATTAGTATTTTTTTTCTTTGTTTTTGTCAGTTATATAGAAAATCATGCTATGAACTTAAATGTTTTCACCCCTTTTACTCATATAGCCCTGGATAAAATCAAACTCCAAAAGTCAGTAAATAGACTTGTTTCAGAATAAAAACCTGTCTGGAATATCTTTGAAGTGTTTACCAGAAAAAACAGCCTTATTTTCTGCCAGAGAGAGAGAGCTGATTTATTTTACCACCTGCCATATCCATATTAATATTAATTATCCAGATTATGTTTCTTCTGAGTTGCAACTTGGTTCTCTTTATTTCTGTCCCTATTTCTAAAGGGAGGACATCTGTACCAGTGGTGCAAAGTATCCAATGTGTCCGCTCTGCAAAACATGTGAGGCCTGGAACATGTCTGATATCTGCACCATGGCCAAGGTAAAATAAGTTTGTTACTGCTTTCATTAATTTTCCCAGAGGTGATAGATGCTCCTTCCCTCCTCTGTGTTACAGTTGGGGTACCTGTTTGACCACCCTGGTACCGTCTTCTTCAGTGTATTCATGTCCTTCTGGGCTGTGACCTTCCTGGAGTTCTGGAAGAGAAAGATGGCCACTCTGGCTCATCACTGGGACTGCATGGACTTCCATGAGGAAGAGGTTTTTCAGCCCTATACTATTTCATTCCTATGGTTCCTTTCAATGTAATGACTATGGGACGTTATAAATGAAAATATATCTATATAGATATACATATAGAAATATATATGAAAAATGATCATGAAACAGCAAACATAGCAAATTTCCATTTAGAAAAGAAACACCTAAAAGTAATCAGACCTGCTGTCTTCTGCCAGGAGCGTCCTCGACCTGAGTTTGCTGCCACGGCGCCGACGGTGGAAGAAAATCCAGTGACTGGAGTCAAAGAGCCATACTTTCCAGAGAAGACGAGGCTGTCTCGCATGTTCACCGGCTCCATGATCATCATACTGATGGTGAGTCACAACTGATGCTTCCTTAACAACTGATATTAGAGTGAAGACGATGTTCTGGGAAACAAAGTCATATTTTCCCTGAATATGAGGAAGTATTTTTTTTCCTAGAACTTTAAATCTGTTGACATTATCTAAACCTGAGTGAACTCTTCATCCTATTATATTTGGGTTCAGCAATGTTTTACAAATGTTTACTTTAGTAAACCTGATAACATCTGGGATATATTCTGTAGATGAAACAGTTCAGTAGCAATAAAAAAACTTCATATGTGGAGACACTGAAGTTTAATCAAGCAGCATTAATGTTCTACAAAGTTTATAGAGCTATGGTCGATCTGATGATCTTAGTTATAATCTGAGAATCAAATTTCTGACACTTTTCTGAAAAGAGCTGTGACAATGTTAATGTTGCATTCAATGTAAGCAGGAAAAACCTAAATCCCCTTTGGTAATGATGATGATAAAAGAGGTTAAAGGAGAGAAGCTTCTGTAGAATGAGAACCTTTTATACTTATTCTTTTAACTCTATTATATGTTTAATATCAATCTTCTCTATCTTAATTGTGCAGTTCTGAAAACTCGAAGTATATATGTATAAGGAAAACAAATTTAGAAAATATTAATAATCATATATGCATTTCTTCTCATAGAATCAGTTGCCCTTTTCAAGAGCTGCAGAAATAAAAAACAAAAAACAAAACAAAGCATTTCCTTCCAAAAGCATTGATACAATATGAACTTTTTATTTGTCAAAAACAAAGCTCCACTGGTTGTTTTTTTTTTTTTTTTTACTGGGATTTTATGTGACCAATTAACAGTAAATGAAGGTTTTTCTTTACATTTAGTTTAGACATTAAAATAAAGATAAGTACATGTTTGGAATCAGCACCCTTATTCTACTATCCTCAAACCAAACCCACACCAACCGTCGGCTGTCTTGTATGTCAGCCAGTTATCAAGTGAACTGTGATTCCTGTGTAATTTAACGTCTGCATAAATCCAGCTTTTTAGTGAGCGCATCATACGTTTGTCAGGGAACATTGATGCCCACACAGCATCATGAGAAACGCAGAAGCTGGGTCAGGGAAAAAACTGTGCAGATGCTTAAAATAGGATTAGCCTAAAAACAATATTTTCAACATCTTCTAGAAATCTGATCAGTCTGTAATGTAAAAATAGAAGAGAATGTGGCAGAACTGTCACCTTTAACCAGGAGGAGAAAATATGGTGATAGGAAAAAAAGTAGATTTTCTTCCCTAGAGTGTGACATGTGGTAAATGATCAGTCAGCTTTCTGGCTGTCACAGTAGATTACATTTTCCTTCTGAAATTAATTAAATTGCCTTTTTTTTTTCTTTTTTCACTTAGTCAGATACATTCTCTATTTCCCCTTTAACATAATGTCTCCTCAGCTATGTGTTGTTATAATCTTCCTGGTGACGGTGGTCATGTGTCGAGGGGTCATCAGCGTGATGATGTACCAAAGCGGGAGCCCTGTGCTGCGTACTGAGGTATGTTGGAGTTAAAGAGACAATGTTAAAGATAACATGTTGTTATAATGCTGATGTCACGTCCTCCTCAGGCTGGGACTATAGCGAACATCTGCAGCAGCATTGTCAACCTGGGCTTCATTCTGTTCATGGGGCAGATTTATACAGCCTTAGCCGAGCAGCTCACTAAATGGGGTAAGTTCCCAGGAAAATAAAACAGCTAAGCTGTATATTGTATATTGCATTTAATGGTAAATTGATGGTAAATTATTAAAACATCAGGGTTTAAAAAAGAAAAGGAAAATCTAATTTCTTTGAACTAGATAATGAAAACACTATATTGTCTTTCTTTAAATGTCTGGTTTTATTAGAAACAGTAATTTCCAATAACCATGAAACCTCTTTTTTTTTTTTTTTTTTATAATTTCACCTTACAGCTGCAATCTTTTCTATAATTTACTGGAATTCTCTGTGACACACAAACACAAAGTAGCGTATATTTGGTGTGGAGGAAGAAGATAAAACAAAAATCCTGAAACTTCTGCTTTTGACTTGAATTTCACCTATTTGTCTTTGGTGAAATGGTTTAGATTGAATGGGGAGCTTTTATAAATAACAGTGTACTGAACCACAGCTGCTCCATGCAGTTTAGGTTTGGACTTTTATAATGTTATGATGCAAATCGACCTCTGGTTTCATATTCAGGGATGTTATTCTGAAACGGAAACTTTCAACCCAGTTATAAATCTTTTTCTGCTTTTAAGTTGTTCTTTATTAAACTCCATCCACATAAAATCTAAGCAGCTTCCGTTTTCCTGCAGAAAGAAAAGCATATCATAACATGATAGGGCCACCACCGTGTATTCAGGATAGAAAAACTGTATGCAGGGGTGTCGGCTTAGTGGTTGGGGCATTGCGTTTGGGTCCCAGAGGTTCTGAGTTCATAGAATGTAAGCAAGACCCTTACACCCCCACATTTCTCCCCCGGCGCACCACAACGACAGCCCAATGCATCCCCAAGGGATTGGTTAAATGCAGAGTTTATTTCGCTGCTCTGTACTTGTGACAAAGACAATAAAAGTTCCATTCTATTCTGTATCACTAACCTTAAGTGATCATTTTCATTCTATTTCACCAGAAGCTTTACTCTTGTCACTGCTGAAAATCAGATTCCCTTTTATTCTTGTTAAATTCCATTACAAAAAAAATTCACAAAAAAATTATTGTAACAGGGCTCTGAGGTTAATTTCTCCTAAAAGTGGTGTGAACGTTGATGTTAAAGATATTTCTGTATTTATTTACAGAAATGCACAGAACACAAACCCAGCATGACAACGCTTTCACGCTCAAAGTCTTCATCTTCCAGTTCGTCAACTTCTACTCGTCTCCCTTCTACGTTGCTTTCTTTAAGGGAAGGTCAGACATGATCCAATCATGGAGATCCATGAATAAACCACTGATTCTGTCAGGAAACACAGCTGTTCTCCTTTCTTTTCTTCTTTAGGTTTGTAGGCTACCCCACAAACTATGGAACCTTATTTGGGATGAGAAACGAAGACGTGAGTGCTTATTACTTCCAGGTTTCCCTATCCTTATAAATTCTTCATAAAGGAATGGATTCCTGTATCTCCTGATATTTCTGCATGTTTTCTGATTTCAGTGTGGTCCTGGTGGGTGCCTCATTGAGCTGGCTGAACAGCTCTTTATCATAATGGTGGGAAAGCAGCTCATCAACAACATTCAGGAGTTCATTATACCGTATGTCTCCACACATGCAAGTAATACAGAAGCTTGAGCCTTTAGACATTACCCTGATTATTTACAATCACCATAATGGTTTTTAATTGCACCCTTTGCTTTTCCTTACATATTTCCTTATATCCAGTCCTACTCATAAATGGATTTTAAAGTGGTTTTCATGACATACTACCCTATCAATTACTACTTTACTGCAGAAAAGTAAAAGCCTGGCGGCAGAAGAGAACCTTGGCCAGCGTGTTGGGAGATAATGAGACAGGCGAGGCGAGGCGCTGGGAGGAAGACTACAAGCTGGTACCTTGTGGAGGCCTGTTTGAGGAATACCTGGAAATGGGTAACTAAGATCAACAATGATGATATTAATGCAGTACCTTCTTCATTTATTGAAACACCTGGTAGATAGTACATAAAAAGCATTCATCCATCCATCTTCTCCTGCTTATCGCGGGCCGGGTTGTGGGGGTAGCAGCCTTAGTAGAGCTAAGGCTTCCCTTTCCCCAGCCTATCCAGCCAGCTCCTCCGGGCAAATCCCAAGGCTTTCCCAGGCCAGCCTAGAAACATACCAACCCTGGGTCATGGGTCTTCCTCTAGGTCTTCATAAAAAATAATAGTAAAATAAACACCCACATCATAGAAAACTCTGTTAGAAAATTGAAAATGTAAAAAGTGTCTGTAATGCTGTAAATTAACATAAAAAATATGTCCCATGACAACAGCCTTTTTTTTAAATATATATATATATATAGTGAAAATCTTATCTCTGTCATATTGAAAACAAAGAAACGGTTTAACAAAAATAAACAAAATCATGTAAAAAAAATAAAAAAAAATATGCAAGAACCAGTCATGTGGAGTAATTAAATTAAACTACAGTCTACGGTTATTGGTTTTTACTTTTTTTTGGTTTATTTTTGTTGTTTAATTTTTTTTTTTAGATCCTTTGAGTCCACAAAATGCAGATGGAGGTAATTCATTACAGAACATAAGAGCTACAAATACAAAAGCCTTTAACTTTAGTGACTTTAAGACACTGAGCAGTTAATCTCATGGTTTCTGAAGTTCATGTGACTTTATAAGTACTGGGATGTATGATGACCATTAACATAAAAAAAAAAACTAAAATTACATATTAGAGCTTAATGCAAAAATAAAATAGTATAGTTTAAAAGTATTACAGGATGAAAATCATCACTAATTCAGGAGAGTAAACAAAACCATAATAAAAAAAAATAAAAAATGCAAGACTTCCTGTTTCCCCAGGAAATAACTTTGATTTGACATAAAAGTCCAATACTCACCTTTTGAAATTGGAAAGACAGAGAACATGCTATTAATGTATAGCAGTAATCCTTTAATTCTCATAAGTTCCCAAATAACTAAGAAGATAACAAATCTTTTGAATTCATCTAAAGTCAGGCTGTTAACCAAGTTTAAAATAACAAATAAATTTCAAAAGGACCCATGATTATCATGCCTCCAAACACTGAGAGGGATGGCAGGGAAGGAAAGGAAAAACCCAGAGCTTCTTCCTCTATAACACCTTATTTCAAGGCTTTTAAAGACATTTTTTCCATGGATAAACAGTATTTGAGCTGAGTCTTGAACGAGGTGGTGTTTGTATCCAGTAAAACTGTCTCCCTGTCTTCCAGTCCTCCAGTTTGGGTTCATCACAATCTTTGTGGCAGCCTTCCCCCTTGCACCGCTCTTCGCCCTCCTCAACAACTGGGTGGAGATCCGCCTGGATGCCCATAAGTTTGTGTGTGAATACCGCCGACCGGTGGCAGAGAGAGCCCAGAACATTGGAGTTTGGTTCAACATTTTGGAAGCCTTGTCCCATCTTTCTGTCATTGCCAACGTAAATAGATCTGTGATTACCTTTCAATAGACATCACATGGTTATCAGCAAACGGATCACATCTTTAATGAAGCAATTTTTGTATTTTCTCAGGCTTTTCTTATCGCCTTCACTTCAGACTTTCTGCCTCGCTTGCTCTACCAGTATAAGTTCAGTGACGATCTGAATGGATATGTTAACTTCACCTTGGCTTATGCACCACTCAACTACACTGACTACCCGAGGTGCAGGTATGGAGGAACTGCTTTTCTGTTTTCATATTAAAACTAAAAGATAAGCAAAGGAATTAATTCATATTTTTTTATACTATATTTTAGAAATCATCAATGAAAACTATATAATTTATTCATTTTACTAGGTGTCTTTTAGTATCAGTGTAAGTAGCAGGTATTCTTTACCAAAACAGGCTCATATAAGATATTTTTCATGTTTATTTTTTTCTGATTTATCATCATGTTTTTCTTACTCATGTGCAAAGAAACGTGAGACTAAAGAATGCTATGCTTTTATTTTAGGACAGTTTGGATTTCTAATAGCTTGTATGTCAGATATTTGCTTTCAGCAGTTACCGTTAAACTTGATTTGGATCTTGGAGATTATTAAAAAACAAAACAAAAAACAACCTTGGTAATTCATGATCATTCAAGAATCATTCATTCTTTGATCTAAAATCAGGGGTTAGAATGAATCATGCAGAAAGCTTAGTTGCTGCAGTTTTACAGAAGATGATTCAATTTAAATAGATTAGCAAGTACCTCATCAAAAATATTTTCTTTGACCAACAGTTATTGAGTTCATTATGCATTAGATTAATTGTTTAATCAGATTTAAAGCAAATTCTTTCAAGGCAACAGCTTGAAACGGTAATCCTCGCCTTTGTTACCACTCGGTTAGATTATTGCGATGCCCTCTATGTGGGAGTTAGTGCCTCCTCCATCCCCGGTCTCCAGATGGTTCAAAATGCTGCAGGAGGCCTTTTAACTGGCACATGCAAGTATAACCCTTCACTCAACTGGCTGCCCCTGTATTTTAGAAATTTTAAAATTATTTTATTTTCTTTTAAATGCCTGAATGGGCTTTCCCCACCATACCTCATAGACCTACTCACTCTCTCAGGTCAGCTGCTCCTGAGAGCCCAAAACTAAGCAAAAGCTCAGAGGAAACAACACTTTCACTGTTGCAGCTCCAAAGCACATCAGGCAGGACTCTTATTTGACTGTGTTTAAATCTCTAGTCAAAACCCACCTTTTGCTTTTGACACCTAGCAAGACAGTGGCCTTTTATGTTTTACCCTATTTTATTGATAGGTTTAAATGTTATTTTTACCCATATTTTAGCTGTTTTATGCTTTGCTTATTTACTTTTTTCTGTACAGCACTTTGGGTGGCTCTGCTCGTTTTATTAGGGCTTAACAATTCAAATTGGATTGGAGATTTCTGTTCATTTAAAAGATTATTTGCATTTCTTGAAATTCTAAATTTGACCAGTAGAGGGTGGTGTGTCTCGTATTGAACACCTGATATAAAATACATGTACACTGTAAGTTCTGCACTGCATTACCTGTGCTTTATTATTTTAGATACAAAGCATTTAGAGATGACAATGGAGCTTATACACTCTTCTACTGGGAGCTTCTTGCCGTCCGACTTGGCTTCATCATTGCATTCGAGGTATGAAGGGTTCCACTAAAGTTTAGTTCAAAACTGAACTACTTTTGCATCATAATAGTTCTTTTAAACATATTCTGTGAAACAAACAGTGTTCACTTATTTTTCTTTGTTAACAGAACCTCTTTTTGTCATTTTGTTACCACAGCATGTTGTGTTTTTTGTCCTGCGAGCCATTGACTGGATTGTTCCTGATGTCCCTGAATCTTTGGAGCTGAAGATTAAGAGGGAGCGTTACCTCGCCAAGCAAGCCCTGGCTGAGAACCAAGAAGCACTGTTGGTAGGTTAAAGTTGATCTGATCTGAAAATGCTAAACATTGAGGAGTGTCTTCTCAGTGAGACACAATCCTATAGAATACTCACAAAATACTTTATAAAAACTGAAACCAAAATTATAAGAGTTTTAAGGGCAAACTTTAAATGTCAGTTTTGTTAAAACATACAAATGAATGTTTTTCTTTGTTAGAGGGAGATCTTTTTACAACCTGGTTTGGAGTTTCTTGCTGTAAAAGCACCAGTTCTTGTTTTTCTAGTTAATATAAGCATTACAAGTCAAAAAACAAGTATTTCACTCCATTCTATGGATTAAAACACAAAAAAAAATGTAAAACAGATATTGTGCCATTGCTAATAACCATAAACTTCACTAACTTTTAAACTACCGGTATTTGCAAAGAAACCAAACTGGATACTGACTTCTCGGTACAAAAACAATGCATCAATTGTCTGATCAGCTGATAGAAACTAATTTAAGGTTCTTAATGCTTCCTCTAAATTTTTTATCCTGTTATATATCCTCCGTTTTTATTCTAATTCTTTCGAATTCAACAGTTTTACTGAGTTGAGTATGTGCTCAGTATGATGTTTCCTGTCAAAGAAAGCCCATCTGACTCATTAGCTATGCAGTAATCCCTCTTTCCAAGCGAACATGTGGCAACTGGTAGGAAAAACCACTCGATTTTGTCTGCATATATTAGGCTGTGCCTCTATTTAAATTGGAAATTAAATCAGAATCTGTTTTTCTAGCTTTGACAGTCAGCAGTGCCACAGCATAATGAAACCATCACCATGCTTTGACAGTCAGCAGTGCCACAGCATATTGATACCATCACCATGCTTTGACAGTCTGTAAAGTTTGCTTGGGTTTGAGAGCATCACCATGACTGCTCCAATACAGACAAGGAAACTCAATCAAATGTATTTGTCTCATCTATGTTTGAAGCTGTTAACCTTGATGATGTTGGTTTAGGAAGAGAGGTTTGTTCCCTTGATCGGCGCTTCCAATTTGGACAGAGGCACCAGTTCATGAAAATCATATTTTCTTTCCTCTTATGTATTTCCTTTCCAGTTGTGGTAGATTTTCAGATATTGGCAATGTGGTGACACATCAAAAAGACATTATTTTACCTATTATCGATTTAAATTTGAAATTGATTAAGTTAGACTTGGACTGGTGATGTTTTGATTGATCTGATGAGTTATCTAAACAAATCCTTTCTTAGCTAGTGAAGAGAAACCACTAACTGCAATCCATCATTATCACCAATCAGCAATATAAGTGCCAGTCCTAAACTTTTTAGCACCACTTATTGGAATATCTTTGTATGTGTGTTTGTATCTACATGCGTTAACCAGCATCTATAACTGGGATCCTTTGAGAATCTTAGTAACATCTCATTCAATATTATATTTTTTTTTTAACAAAATGTCCAGTTCTACTAAATACTCTAAAAAAAGAAGAACAATTTGTACATAATTTAAACTCTCTCTTGCTTGTCTAGATGTTGTAATCATTGCTTTATTAAGGGAAGTTTTGTCTGTCGTAACGTCTAAGTTTGACTCACATAATAAACATGTCCCATTTGTCAGATGTTTTCCTCTGGGCCATAAGAATAATTAACAAATTGTAGTTAAAAACAAACTTGTACAGGCTGCTACTGCAGAACTATGGGCCCATCTCAAACCTCCCATTAGGTTATTAAAAAAAGCTGTTTAAGCACCTTCTAACAATGACCAGCTGCTTCAACGTCTTCCAGTCAGGTTTCCATGCTCACCACAGTACGGAGACTGAGACATTCATATAGAGGCAGACGTTGGAGTTATTGGACCTAAGTGCAACATTCAACTCTGATAAAGGTATAGTGGAGGATTTTTGCAAATGTTTAAAAAGAAAAATGCACATGCACAACCATGAACCTGCTCCTGAGAGAGAACGCCTATTAAACGTTTGTGAAAGCATTATATGTATGTTTCAGTGTGAAAGCAGTGCCTCCATACCTTTACCTAGGGTAGTCAGTGTAGTTAAGTGATGCATAAGCCAAGGTGTAGGAGCCCATTTCTCCTCGTGCACCCTCTGTTTAAAAGTTGCTATTTGCATCGCTCATACAGGCTTACTTTCCAAAAGAAGATTTGCAAATTTTCCATAATATCAGACTCACCACCTGTAAGTGGAAACGAGCAAGAGCACATAGGACGCCTTTATGTAAACATATCACCAGAATGATTGACAGTTAGGAGGACCACTTATTTTGATGATCGAAAAAAGAACATCCTTCACTATACCTTTAATAACTTCATTTTATCAGAGTGTTTGGAAAACTGGGTCTGGTCATTGCTGGACTGATTTAAGTCCTACTTGAAGGTGGGGGCCTTTCTTGTCTCAGTAGGTAACTTTTCATCAGAAACCACAAAAATCAGATAGTGTCCTCTAAGGGTCCATTTTGACCCATTTAATATTGATTTGCTCCTCTAGCTTAGATTTTATCAAACAACCTAAGATATGATAGCTTTGAGTAGCACACATAGCTGTCTATCACATTGTCTTCGGGTGACATTAACTTTCTTAGCTGCCTCCTTACTTCCAGCCTTCATATCAACCTCTCAACACTGCAGCTTTGGTTCTGATACATTTCCATTTAAAAAAAATGTTTTCTAATGTTTTTCACTCACTGACTTTGGTATTGTTGAATTATAGTGTTTATTAGAAGTATCAACAGCTGTAAATACATGGCAGTAGAGATAATTAATCTTTGCCTGAATATTTACTTGCTACAGGATGCCGATGTAAACTGAGCTAACTGTCTCTTGTCTCTCCATTCTTCCCATCTATACCTAAATACACTGTTCCTCTTTTGAAGCAAGCGACTCGTTCCTTGGATTCCTGAGTCAGGACTGAAAAGGAATGCTACGAAGGAATTTTCGAGAAGAAACTTCTTTACATCTGAAACTGTCTTTTTTTTATTATTATTGTTTAAAAGTCAAATGCCAAGCAAATGAGATGATCCTCTATTTTATAGATATTGCTCCACACATACTGAGAAAAAGAAAACTAAAGTCATTTTAGCTTCCCAGCTTTTTCACCAGGATTTTTATCTTTAGTTAGCAGATGTTTGATCTATATAAATAATAAGTACCTTCAAGGCATTTATTCAAGCATGAGGAAAAAAACAACAATCTGAATCTCTGTTTGAGGATTAGCTTGTTAATGACAACCAGCAGCTGCAGCATGTATATCAATGAGAGGTGTGTAGTGCCTGGAAAAGTAGTTGCACCCAAACACCTCCATGTTTTTAAGTGAGATTTTATTAGAGAACACACAGTAGTGTGTAGCTGTGAAAGGGAAATTGAATGGTTTTAAAAGTAAAAAAAAAACAAACTGAAAAGTGTGGCCTGCATTTTTATTCAGCTCCCTTTACTCCAACATTTACGGTATTTCCCGAACTATAGAGCACACCTGACTATAAGACTTATCCACAAAGTTTTTTGTATTTAAGCTGGAAACCTACACACCAAGCAGCTAATATCTACTGAACTGTACCCAAACAAACCTAGGGCTATATCACCCCTAGAAAAGGGAGAGAAGGATGATTGTTCCTGTTATCTTGTTGGCATTGCTAACTTCTAATGGAAAATTTCAGCTCTGTAGGAGTTATGCATAGTCTCCTTCAGTTTAATGCAGCAAATAAATGTAAAAGTGTGGGAATTTGGGACAGTTGTTCTCTTCTAAATGAACATTAACCCCTTCTTTTTTGATTTCCTGTTTTCAGTTCCGCCCCATGGTGGTTAGGAAAATCCACAGAAAAGCCACATCTTTGCATAAGTTGCATGATTCAAAGGGAAGGAAAAAAGTAGCAGCTTATAGTTCAGAAAATAAGGTTATCTAATTGGCCTGCGTGCATAATAGTATGTACAACGTTAAGCTAATACAGAGCATTAGAGATGCACAAACCGATTTTTTCCCAATGCAATCCAATCCAATACATGGGCTGAGCGTACTGCCCAATATCCCATACTAAACTGATATTACTGTTGTTAAAGAAAATGTAACAAATGAACACTGATATAACTCATCACTAGCTGATGTGTGCTCTAAGGCTGCACAATAAATATTATTTGCAATATAACTGCAATAAAAAAAAAAACATTTTCAAATCGCGTGAGGACTCAATATTGGTAAAATTAAATATAAATTTCTCACTCCAGCTCTTTAGGTGGCAGTAATAAGCTTAGAGTGGGATAGCTGCCAAACAAAGGGGAAGAGTGAGTTGTGGCTATCATGCAAATCCATGCATGATAGTAGAAGTAATTTTTAACACCAAAGTTACAATAAAGTCCTGCAATAAAGCACTCTGGAAAAGCAAGCTTTTAATGTCATAAAAAAACTGAAACCCAGGAGTAAAACATCAACATGCTTGTGCTCAGTGCAAAAAAAAAGGGATATTATAAAATTTAAGTCCCAGGATTGCTTTACCTGTATTGCTGTGTACGATATAAATGAAATTACAAATGGCTAAATCGAAATGCTGGATCAGCATCTTTTATCTGATGCAGCTTAATAGTCAGTATCAGAGAATCCATGTAACTCATCACTGCATTTCTACTGCACATTATAAACACAAAAGATCCACTATGATCTCTCCAACCCCATGCTGCACATCCTTTAACATCAAATTTATGGCTATTAAAGCTGCAGTCTGTAACATTGAGGAGAGAGCAGACTTCGACTGAAAATTTGAAGAAAAACAGGTTTCACGCCACTCCCCCACCCTCTCTGCTTCACCTCCAAGCTCCACCCCTCTCATAGCATCTGCGCGGCTACCGCATGCGACCAGAAGGGGGGGGGGAGATTCAGCGTGTATGAGCTGTGATTGACACTCCATCAGACGCACTTCTGGCTGTAATTGGTTGTTTTGACTCGTCCCGAATTATTCTTTCCAGATTGAAATACAGGCAGTAGGCGGTACCAATTGAAGCAGTTTTTTTCACAGGTTACATATCACATGTACTGCTGTCTGGGCATAGGGACAGTTTTAGCCAATATGACAAAAAAGTGATTTTTAAAAGCTTACAGACTTCAGCTTTAAGGTTAGCTAGCCTGGTTCAGATTTAGCTTGAACAAAAACAATGTTTTGACAGAAACATTTTTTACTAAATAAATGTTTATTTATTAGTGGTAGCACCGTGTTCCTGCTGTTTTCCTCAACAGGAACATAAAAGTTAATATGAGGAAAACCTGTAAAACCTTATACTATCATCCTTGGCTGCAAAAAGAACTGGTTAAGGATGGAACAAATACAGTCTCATTAGAGCCACACCTTTTTAAGACATATAATTTGTAACACTGAAGTTTTAACCTATTTATGTTTCAGTTTTATTTTTTACTTGAAATTCACCAACAAAAAATCTGCCTATATTTCCCCTGGAGAAATTTGCAAATCAGCTGTAAAAATTCAGCCATAGAAATTCCTCATAAAATTGAAATGGGGCTGCAGATTGGCGCAGTGGGTTGTGCTATTGCCCTGCAGCGAGAAGGTTCTGGCTCCGATTCCCAGCCTGGGGTCTTCCTACATGAGGTTTGCATGTTCTCCCTGAGCTTGTGTGGGTCCTCTCCGGGTACTCCAGCTTCCCCCCACAGTCCAAAAACATGATTGTTAGATAAATTGGTTTCTTTAAATTCTCTTTAGGTGTGAGTGTTTGGTTGCATGGTTGTGTGTCTCAGTGTGGCCCTGCGATAGACCGAGGACCTATCCAAGGTGTACCCCGCCTCTCGCCCATAGACTGTCAGAGAAAGGCACCGGCCCCACCGCGACCCTGACAAGGACTAAGTAGGAGAAAATGGATGGATTGAAATTTGAAATGCTAAATATCTCTTGCAGAAATTCAGATACAAAATTGTGTTAACCTTCTAATGACTCAAGCCAATGCAGTTGGTCTAGATCAAGTGCAGTGGCTTTTATCCACTGAAATTGCACTTATTTTACCACTATTATGGAAGTAATATAGTCTCATTAGATTCCAATTATCAGACTCAAAATAATTTTTATTATTTTTGGTTTAATTCTAAATATAATATAGTTTCAAGGTCCAGACAATCTGGAATCTGGTTGATTATATAGGATCATGGCGACCTGTTCCATAGCAACCAATTCCAAAAAGTCTTTGTTCCAATGCTGTACATCAAAGCATTTATAGTTCCTCTCCCTCTAGTTCTGCAAGATTATACGTTTTGCTGCTAAAAAGCCCAGTGATATGATATAGTCCACATTCTTTGATGTAGAGTCTTGAGTCTTTATTCCAAATAGACAATCCAGGGGGCAAAGTCATATTTCCATATCTAGCATCAAAATACCTTTTTAACACATGTTAAGAAATGCAGCGTCTAAAAAAGCTCTCATCCTAATGTGACCATGTTCCTCCATAGTTTGGATGCATTATATGCCCATCTTAAAAAGTTCCAGTCAAAAAAAAAAAAAACCCCAGAAACTTTAAATCTAATTCAGGATTCAGTGCTAAAACAAACGTATGTATATGTTCTGCACCTAACACATATTTGTAAAGAAGAAGAAGCAAAAGAAGGTATTTAGATGGGGAAAGCTGGTATAGCCATACCCTCTACAACTAGATTTTATTTATAGGTATCTGAGTAAAGGGGCCGAATAACTTTGTTTGGAAAACTTCCTTTCCAGTTTGGAGGTGTATAACATAAAATGGCCACAAGATATATTTGTGGTCTATCATGACAAATTATGAAATGTTCCATCATTATGAATACAAGGTCTGCTATATTTCAATTATTATGAGCTGCAGTTTGAGTCAAACAAAAACATTTTTTCATGACGAAACATAGTTGGAGGAGTTTTGTCTGAAGAATCCTTCAGGTGTAAACCTGACTCCACCTCACTGTGAACCATCAGCTCTCGGTTAATCATTTGTAGTCTTTAACCTCAAGCAGAGATAACCCCAATTTTTCTCACACTTGAAAGCGCCCCCACTGACATGAAAGGCAGTAAACTACTGACTTCATGGTCTCAGTCGGGTTTCCCATTGCTTGAAAACCAACTTTAATCTTTATATCAGAGCTGTTTGCTATCATCGCTGCCTTGGGGTCAAAGTTTGCCCTCTGTTTATTGCTGGCTAATACTGTAAGACTGCAGAGAAAACACAAGGTTTTCATTAGATTCCTTGTCAATTTTTAACAGACTGATTGTATGTTTTGTTTTGTTTTCTCTCATCATCTTTTAGCATGTCGGATTTTTCAACCTTTATGCTCTGCACAATGTTTGTATGGAGTATTTTTGAATATTAATGTACAGTACTGTAAACAGAACAAGAACAAAAAGCACTTTGAATGAGGAAGTATTTCATTTGTGAGTTCTGTTTTTGTATTTTAGACTGAAATAAATCTTTGTTGAATGCATTATGCTGCTCAGTGTGAAGGTCATGTTAAAATATGATGCTGCAGGGATGAATGTTCACATTGATCATCTTTAAACCATCGACCATCTCCATTTTTTTCTTCTCTCCATGATGTAACTTTCTCTGCTCTTCAAGGACACAGGCAGAAGATTCTGATTTATTTGGAGCCAGAAACTGACAGGCGTTTGTTAATGATTTCTCTCTTCCTCTCACACTATCTACAAGAGGCTGCAGCCCTTTGGCAACTTCTGACTTTTCTTTGATCTCATCTTCTCCACCTCACCTTTCTTTCACCCATTTCCCTGCCCTCTTCTGTAATTTCTACCATCCTTTCTGTTTTAATAGCCTCCTCTTCTCAGCCCGTCCTCCCTCTTTGCCACGTTCAATCTTTGAATTGTTGTGACTGCTGCGCGTTCCTCTGCCATGGCCTGCAAGAAGAGTGAGTTAGTACATGTTAGTGAGCACAGGTATGCACTGTGGACACTGGCTGGATCGCTGAGGAAGCGCTTGCATGCAGGAGCTGCTGAGGGAGAGCTGAAAATCAGCCTGAAGGTAAAAATGAAGAATAGCAAACACAGCATATAAATCTTTATCCACACAAAAGCTCCTTTCCTTTGCTTTGAAACACAATGTAGGAACCAAAATTAAATTAGCTTTTACTTTTATCGAATAAACCTAGATTGCCGATGGCTTTAGTATTTTCTGTGTTTTATAACTTTCTTTTGTGCTCCTGCAAAGAAACAAAACAAATAGGGCATCCAACGCTGCAGAGGAAACTGCTGACCTGAGTTAACCCCCCGCCCCCTCCACTCCCCCCACTATCTTTAATAAGTGAACACAGTTGACAGAGCAGAGAGCACTAAAATAGACGAGAGCTGAAGCAACCCTTAGCAGCTCCAATCTGTCACCACCTCACAAGCCTGATATGTGGAAGAAACTACCTGTATTGGATGCAGTAGGAGGTTCTGTTAACTATTGGGCTGTTTGAACAAATCCACAGACATGCAAATATTTTTTATGCAAAGTTTTGCTTCTATAAAGCACGTAGTGTTATCAAATCACTCCAAATAAGGCTCATTGTGTGTATAAGCCTGGCAACCTTAATGAAATGTGTTAAGATTTTATGTGACAGAACACAAGGTAGAGCTGTCACTGAATAAAAGAAAATTCTGCGATGTCTCTGAATTTTTTTTTTCTTCATTTTTAGAAACAATACTCCAATAGCATTTAATTGAATCAAGCCCAAGAGATAAAATTTAATATTGCAACATGCAAAAAGAAATGTGACAGAAGCTAAACTCTCCATACCATCATGAATCATAGCAGGCTGTGGGTATTCTTTACTACGGCAGGAAAGGAGTTTGTGGTAAGATGGATGGAGCTAAATACAGAGAAAATGTGTTTCATATTTATTATTTGGATTGTATGTGATGGAGAAAAACAAAGCAGCACATAACAATAAAGAGGAAAAAAAATATTTTCATGTGTTTTTAAAAACACAAATCTCAGTGATACTAAATGATTATTTAAAGAACATTTTGTATAATTTCCCAAATGATCCAGACTAAAATTTAGTTTTCTGTTTTAATTATATAAAAATATTCATCATGAATAGTGGGTTTTCAGGCTTTAAAAGACAAAGGTAGAAAGGAATAGAGAAAATAAGGAGAGTGAGATGCAGATTATGACAAAATGAGAGAATAAAGGGAAAGGAAAGGGTCGGGTAAAGGAAGAAGAAAAGATACAAGAAAGAAAAAGGATGTGAGGAAGTGCAGAAAAAGAGGCACTGAGAAGGAAATGATTATGCAAGGTAAGATGGGAAGTAAAGACAAGGAAAGGTGTAAGATCACAAGGAAATAAGGATAGAATGTAAGATTGAAGGAGGGAGACAATAAAGCAGGTTATGAAAGAAAAAAGGAGGGAATGGGACGAATAAGAAGGAAACAAAGATGGAAGGATGAAAACAAAACAACTCTTAGATAATGAGACTTCTTCCATTTCCATATTTATCGACACTTGTTAATGAATTGTGAAATCTGAAAAGTGTGGCATGGATATCTTCTCTTCTTTAACCTGATACATCAAAACAAAAATACAATTTCAGTAAAACAATATCAGTTCTTGATGGTAACGGTAAAAAAGTTGACAAATTTAAAGAGTAAATAAGCTTCCACAACACACCTTGGGCACACTTTCCTATCAGATAAACATTATTGTTACCAAGTCCGTTTGTCCCTCTCCCTTTCTCCTCTTTCTGTGTCAGGGCAGGTGCTGAAATGAGACACTAAATAACTATTAGAGGAAGGGCAGCAAAAAGGGAGGAGAATAAGAGAAAGAAGGAGCGCTCCTCTCCAACAGTAGCAGGGAGAAACAGAGAGAGAGAGAGAGAAGGGTGGGAGGGTAAAGAAGCAGAGAAGCTCAGAGAGTGGATCTGCATTATAAGTAGCTATGAGAGCAGCAAGCGGGAGTTGTTTTTAACCTGTTTTTGATTTTCTGAGGAAAAACAGAAGTAAGAGGAACAAACAGAAGAGAAATCAAGAAGAGAGACACAGTTTCAAAAAGTCTGCTGTGATCCAAAAAAGAAAGCCAAGTGCAGAAAGGGGAGGAGGGAAGCCGAGAGGAACTCAAGGCAGCGATGGATTGCAGACTTGCTCAGGCTGACCCTGGGATGGCCTGGATTCACACACTGCTGCTGGCCATCGTCCAGCACAAACTCTAGGCTGCGAACGCCAGCGAGGTATGGTACCAGTTACCCTAAATGAACAATCTGAGCTAATAAATCTGCATCTTTCCAAAACTTGTCATCTGAGCACTTTGTAGCAGGGAGTGAAAGGTGAGCTGGGCTGTATAGGAAGGAGTGAGCAGGCTGTACTTTTTATGTTGTGCATTCTGTAAAAAGAAAGCTGTGCGGCTCATTAAATGACCTGCAAATTAATTAATTTCTGATTTGTATTTGTAAATAAAGCCCTAGATAAAGGCTCCAGAGATCCAACTATCCAGCTTAAGCAGATGCATGTTTGGTACCTGAGAGATTATTAGCTTCTCTATTAAATATTCCCTTTGAAGAAGCTGCTTCTTGCATCGATAATATCTCCAGCAGCTCCTTAGGCAGTGAGCCTTTAAATGTGATGTTACAGAGTAGCAGTGGGTTGCTGCAGAGCGAGGCAGGTAAGTGCATGTCTGGAATATGTTAGATGAAGGGTTGTTAGGAACTCTATGTGGCTAAAAGTTGGCGCTTGGCTCTCCTTTCTTGAATTTTTAAGGGTAAGAGGCAAACTTCTGATGCTTCTGTGGCACCAAACAGATTATTCTAGTCCTAAAGAGTGTTTTGAAAGGCATGAATACATTCATCAGATCATAACTTTGCTTATATTTAGTTTTTGTTGTCATGTGCATCATTTGAAACTGCCAATCCTGTTGGAGAGAAGGTGAGCTGAGGTGAGGCTGTGTTTCTGTCTGCCCACCTGATGACTAAGTGCTCTGTCATGTGAGGTGTCTGCTGCCCTGTGTGTAGATAGTTTGTCTGTAAATATTACCGCTTTACAATAAGGTCGCTGCGGTTTTTACTGGTCTGATTCACCACCTTAGTCCAGGCCTGAATGCACAATCTGCATGTCTGGTAAATGTGTACCAGGACCAAATTCAAATCAGGACCTTGAACTGTTCAACTGCCGTTTATTACAGGCAGGAAATCCTCTGCATGATCCCTGACGCCTTGTTAACCTTTTTTTCCTGGAATGATCACTGCCAGATGAGATGAAGAAGTCAGAACCAGGCCCAAAAAAAGAAAAAAAGAATCAGTTAGCTGGGAATGATTTTTTTCACCTATAGGCCGTCGCTTAGATCTGATTTCCTCATGCATGTCTGCTCACATAACACTCAGATGCAAAGTATGATCCCCCTCCCACTTCCTCCTTCCCCCCACAACTGTCTGGAGAAGCACCTGTCCCATCACCTGCCACTCAGACGGCGGCTGTCTGAGCATGTATGTGTGTGTCTGTGGATGCACCGTATAGGACGCACACATAACCTCAACATTTATCTCCTTTAAACAAAAGCTGCATCCAAATAGTCTTATTTTGTGATTTTTTTCATACATTTTTAAGGTTTCTGGTAATAAAAAAAAAAGTGCATGCAATTGACTTAAAGTTATTGTAGAAGATTTTCTTGCATTATTTAAAAGAACCGACCTCTCCACTTTAAAAAAATGCGCTTGCGAGAGCATGCACAAGCCCATTTCTCCTCGTGCACGCTCTGTTTAAAAGTAGCTGTTCTCATAGCTCCGATCGACTTCATAGTGAACTTCGACTTGGCCTACGGACAGATGATCACTTCCCCGTTGGTTCATTGTGTGGTGCTTGCGCCATCTTTGACATTAGTCGCTGCTGTTGAGGGGCAGAAGCCTGTAGCGACATTGGGCAACTGTGAGAGCAAAGCATTCTGGGAAACATCTGCCTCTTCTGAGGCCTTTCTTTTCCTCTCATACACATCGTAGACACTTTTTCTCTTACGACCCTCGGCCATTTTCAGAGAACTGTGGTGAGAAAGGTGACCTTCAATGACTGTCTGAAACCGTCAGATATACACCTGAAAGTGCATATGTGCAGAAAAAGATAAGCTAACTGGATGAGCATGTAGGACGGTCCTACTTAAACTTATCACCAGAATGATTGACAATTTAGAGGACCACTTATTTAGAATATTCACCCACAAATAAAAGATCATCCTCTAACTTTGAGCTGGGATTAAAGGTACAAGTCTTTTTAGGGGTACGTCTGCCAGCCCATGCTCAGTTAGTCTGGATGGAGAACACTCCTGAGTTCATCATTTTCAAGTGAATTTAGGTCTGAACTTTAACACGGCCATTTACGCCTATGAATTCACTTTGAACCATTTCACCGTGGCTCTGGCTGCATGTTTTAGGTGATTTAGCAGCTGGAAGCTAAACCTCTGCTCCAGTCTCTATTGTTTTGCAGCTTTCAAAAGGATTTCTTCTGGGATCAGGTTGAATTTAGCTCCATCCATCTTCCCTTTAACTTGTAGTTTCTCTATTGCTGCTCAGGAGAAGAATACACCGAAATGATGCTGTGATCACTGTATTCACTGTAATTAACAGTACGTTTGTTGGGAAGGATTGTGTTAGTTTTCCTTCATAGTGTTTTAGAGTAAAATGTTTTTTCAGTCCTATCGGAGAACCTCCTTCATGCATACCGTACATGGATTGTGGCAAACTGCAAAAAAGATTAATCTTTTCTTTTTTAAGCATAAAATCAGTTATTGTGTCAGAATATTTTCCCCTCCTGATCAGTGAATTTCTGCAGCTCCTCCATATTTGACTCTGGGTCTCTGGGCTTTCATTTCAGCTGATAATATATACCCAAATCTTGGAGTATTGTTTTAACCCTGCTTTAAACTTTTAAACATCAATATCACAAAAAAGTGTTGCTTCTACATCCACTAATGATTTTTTTTTCACAAACCACAGTGGCTTATACTGAGCTAGGGTTAGAGTGAGTTTGGCTTTGTTCACATCATAGTAAAGGGGATTGCTGTAGGTTTTAGTATTTTTTTTCATAATATATTTGGAAAAACATTCATAAGCCTCAAAGCTACCCTGGTTAGTTTCCTTAAAACTAAGCTTAAAGCATTACACATCACTGACTGCAAGAAACCAGCCATTTAAATATGAGCGCCACAGTTATTTTGGAGAAACTCGGTCACTTTCCTGCCATTTTGGCTTGCGGCCCAGATACCTGCAGCTTTAATAGTCTATAATAGCAGCTTGTGCTCCTGCGCGTGCATAGTTTCGGTGTTTTCTTGCCTCCTGTCTCAGCTTAGAGTTCTGTTTCAGAGGAATGAGCATGCAGAGTCATCCGGGGAATGTGGAAAAGAGTCTCAGTGTGTCAGAGGGTCTCATCTGTGATGGTAGCTGGACGTGAACTTGTCATGAAGCCAAGGCTGTTAAGCAGACCACCTACTGAGTTAAGAACCACATCTATTCAGGTAGCAATTATTAAACCATGTAACAGATGAAGATGTGTTTGCACTGTAAGACAAGCGGGCAGCTTTTTACTCATAAAAACAAGAACTTTGACACGTTTTAGGCAGCAGTTCTCGATCTGCTCTTCAGATGATTATTTTGTCCTTGCATAAAAGCAAAAACATTCAGAATCTAGACATTTGAGCCTCCGGCTGTGTTTGCTGTGGACAGCCCTGCACACCTGTCTGGCTCTACAGCCCTCAGGGTATTTCACATTGAGTCTTGGCCAATTTGATGCACTGTGTGCAGCACTTTTTTTTTCCTAACTCATGTTTCTGTTTTGGGAATAAGTCAGCAGAATAAGCTTAACCCTAAGCCTTTTTTTCTCCCCTGGAAAAACTTGCATACCTTTTTTCTCACATCGAACCACAACAGATCCTTATTCCTGTATTCTTTACCTTTAGCTATCTATATAAGTATAACTGCTAACCTAAAGATCTATCCTAAAGATTTGGCTGTTCACTCACAGTTTTATCATTAAGCTAAACCTAGAGGTCATCCTTACTGTAGGTGTTCAGATTGACCTGATCACATAAAAAAATTAAAACACGACTTGTATGCAGAGGTGAGTGCTAATTACTTACATTTACTCAGTTTTTAGTGGGAGTGGCAGCCTAGTGGTTAGGGCATTCCACTTGGAATCCAGAGGTTTTGAGTTCAAGCCCCACTCCCACAGACTGCCAATCTGGGTCCCTGAGTAAAGACAGGAAACCCCACACTGCTCCCTGTGTGCAGCCCACTGCTCCCCAAGGGGATGGGTCAAATTCAGAGTGAATTTCATTGCTCTGTACTTGTGATAGTGTAATGACAATAAAAAAGCTAAAAAAAAATACACTTACTTGAGGAACACTTTGGAAAAAAATTTATTTTAGAAGTAGGTTTACTGTGCCACTTCTTACTTTTACTTGAGTGATATTCTTGTAAAGTATCGCTCCTCATACTACTTGAGTAAAATCTCTGACTTCTCTTTCGTCTGACTAATTTGAATTATTCCAAAATCAGGTAAAACCTACAGTAAACAATATATATTAAAAGTGGAATTTGTTATCCTGTCCTAACATATATACAGTTCTCATTGTACGGAATGGTTTTCATACATTTTATGTTAAAAAAACAAAATAAAAGTATTTTATCTGCACATATTTTTTCTTTTATATTCATCTGGGCATTTAAAAGTTGCACATAGAGTCTGTTTGCCAGCATCAGTTATAAAAATTAAACCTGGTGTTATTATGCAACACTTCCTCAGTCCTCAAGTAGCCTTTCTACCAAATACTTTTTTACCTTTACTGGAGTTATTTCTTGGATGACTACTTTTTACTTTTACTTTGGTAAAAAAATGTTAAATGCTACCCTTGAGTACAATTATTGGGTACTCTACCTCCTCTGCTTGTATCTACATGTCCAATAAAAGCTAAAATAATAGGTAGGTGTTGGTATGCTGGACCGAAACAGGGAGTTAAGAACTGAGCAGATAAATGTAGGAGATGGATCAGTGTTTCTATTGAAAGAAGGACAACTTTTTTTTGAAAGCATTTGATGGATCAGATTGGGACCAGAGTGCCATGGCTGCAAAAACCTAGTTTCAGCCTTTTTTAATGAGTGTACAATGGGCCTAATAATACAGGTGGCTCCTTATAGTCACCACATTTTTATCCAGGAGCGAATCCTTCAAGTCAATGTATCAATGCCACCAGATGGGTTTCTTTAGATAATAATCTAACCAATCAGTCTGTATTATTTGATTAAATTGTCTTTATAAAGTGCCTTTGGATGACGTTTTGTGAATTGGTGCTTTATGAGTAAACTCAATCTAATAATACAAACAGATAATAAAAATGATAAATTAAATTAAAGCTTTGACTTAATAATCACTTTTTAAAAACAAACAAACTGTGTTTTAGAGACCTTCTAGCTACAGTCCATTTATTGAATATATTTCTAGGCCCAAAACCTTAGAAATGTCTCTCTAGCAAATTTATGATCATTTACTGTGGCTGATTTTGTTTTTTCAAACAGGGTCAGGTCTTTTTGTGTTAAGTCAAATTTTCTTTATCACATTATAATGTATGATCTGTTTTGGAAGCAGCAGCATATATCTCAAAGCAAGAAAAAACAAGAAAATCTTATGTTTTTTCCTGCAGTTTGCTTCCGTTCGCACTTAAAAACAAGAGCTTCAAACTCACCTATGGGATAGTAGGCACTCAGCAGCACTAAAACCTCTGCTGTATTCATTGTGCCTCTTGTTGGTGGGGATATTCTGTAATTTCTTAAGCAAAAGGTCATGAAAACTGACAAAAGACCAGCCATTAGAATAATGGATAATAACATCTTAAAGCTTCCTGGTTTGTGACAGAAACAGAAACCTCTGAAAATTGACCATAAACAGCAGGTGAATCATTTATTAAAACAGCAAAGGAACTTATGACTAAAACAAACATTAATTAACGGACTTTTATTAGATTCTATTTTCAGCAGGAATAACAGTTAAGTATTATTGTCAGGGCTTTTACTGATATGTTATCTTTTGTTCTCTCTATGGATGTTTACCATAGAGTCTGCATGGAGCTGAGTTTCATACAGATTTGCGACTAAAATTAGAAACTCCCATAAACTGAGGAACTTTTTTACTACTGTAAATGCCAACAAAACCCTATGAGCAACTTTAAGTATTAAAATGGAAGAAGTATTTCTTTAACCAACCAGCTGGGTTAATCTGATGGGACAGAAATAAGGACATTTTGATGAAGTATTGGCTCCGAGTTGGGTTAGAAAAGGGCTCCTCATTCTTTACAAGCAGGAGTTGCAGAACAACCTGGTCCAACTTAAATGAACCTCGTGCATTGGAGGAAATGATGCTATTTAATGATGTTGATAGTAGTGGCGTCCAAATGACTTCAGTGCCACAAAGAACCAGCTAGTTTAATGTAAATTAACTCTAATTTAAGTTAGAGGAAACTAAAGTTATTTCAACATTCATGCATTGATTAAGAAACTGTTCATACAGAGAAAACACTAACATTAAAAAAAGAGTCGTTGTTGGTATAGTTGTTGCTATTATGGCAAAACCACAGAAATTTGAGGTTTGATTCCCAACTGGAAGTTTTTGCACACTTTGAATCTTTTTTCTGTGTATGCATGGGTTTTCTACAGGTACTCTGACTTCTTCTCACATTCTGGTGAACAAACTTAGGTATGTTTCTCTGTCCTGAATATTTGTGATGAAGTGATCACTACCCTGGTGGGGATGAACACCAAGCCTTCACCGATCTTTAAAACATTTTGAAATGGATGTATCCCACACAGAAACATAGCTAAAGTGTAGACCATAGTTACAAATCTTGGAGTTAGAATGGATTCTCAACTTACTTTTGAAAATCACATTAAGCATCTGTCTAAAATCTGTTTCCTTCATCTTCGTAATATCTCCAAAATTCGTCCGTTTCTTTCTTTTTCTGATGCTGAGACTCTCGTTCATGCATTTGTCTCCTCCAGGTTAGGCTACTGCAACTCTCTGTTTGTTGGAATCCATAAAAAACATCTTCAGAAGCTCCAATACATTCAAAACAGCGCAGCCAGGATTCTCTTGAGGGCCCGCAAATTTGCCCATATTACACCTATTCTGCATGACCTTCACTGGCTTCCCATCACCTGCAGAATTCAATACAAAATCGCGCTCATCACCCATCAGTGTTTAAACGGATCCTCACCGGATTATCTGAAGGACCTTCTCACTCCACATTCATCCACCAGATCTCTTCGATCACAAGACTGCAACTTCCTTCACCTTCCTCGCTCCAGATTAAGGTCCATGGGAGATCGGGCCTTCGCTGTCGCTGCCCCCCGTCTCTGGAACTCTCTCCCAGATCATCTGAGAGCTCCACAACCACTGAATGATTTTAAAAGAGGCTTGAAGACTTTTTTTATTTAAGCAAGCCTATTCTGCCTCCACATGATTTTTATGTTGTTGATTTTTATCTTTGATTTTATTTGCACTGTGTAGCACTTTGAGATTTTTGTTAATGACCACATGATTTTTAAGGTTGATTTTTATCTTTGAGTTTATTTGCACTGTGTAGCACTTTGAGATTTTTTCTTAATGAAAGTGCGGTACAAATTGGATTTATTATTATTATTATTATTACCTTTTTTATACCCTTTAAAGGGTAAAAATGTAGCATTGTCATTTCTACTTTGTATCTGTGTCTTCAGGTTTTACAAAAATTCTTAGATTTGAATAAAAAAATAAAATAAAAATGCTGATAACATTACTGTGATGTGAACATGTTGCTTTTAGTAATTTATCTGTTTTCGGCTGTTTTTCAATGCTCTAAAACTCCAATAGGAATATCAATAATAGTGGCCAGACTACCGGAATTACTTCACAATACATTAACAATGCAACCAGGAGGTGAAAACAAATTAAGAACCACAGTTTAAGTTTTTACTTACCTATTGACTTGTACTGTTCACATTTGAACCAGTACAGTGCCAATGGCCGGTACCAAGGAATCGGTGTCAGTACTCAAGGGTACCTGCAAATGTCATCTAGGATAATTTATCTGAAGCAGATGAAGACTCTGATGCCTTTTGTTGCTGGCTGCATACGATGAGCTGCTAATGGATGCTAACGGTGGTGAATACAGGAGCGGCACTTTACCAGATGCTTCCTCAGATTTGAAGTATACCCAGCAGCTGCTTTTTATATCGCTTCACAAATGTTGCAGCGAATGAAATCTGCATGACATTTCAAAGAGTAGAGCCCTCCTCTCATGTATTTTCTATATGCCATGCTTTCTTTGTATAATGTAGCAGCTGCTTCTGCTGATTTTCAGTTGGTACCAAATTCGGTACCCATTTATATTTGGTCACTGTTCACAATTCAGCATGATCGAACATTAAGAAAAACCATTGAAAAAATGCCATAGGTAAAAAACAAAAAAAAAGGCAATTTTCAGAATCAAAAATAGCATTTTGATGTTCAAAGATGTATGAGAAAATAGCCTTAGAACGAATACTGCAACAAGTGGAACCTTTTGAAAAGTCTGCATCCTCCAACAACCAAGGTCAAAAAGACCCAGCATTATAAAAAACAAAAGCCATCATTATGACAATCATACACTGTGATGTATTGTGATGGCCTGGAGCTCATTATTTGACTCCCTACCAAAAACACCTAAAGAAGAATGTCCAGTTATCAGTTTAAGACATTTATTTCAAGTTCAATTGTGTTATGCACCAACACAATCATGCAAGAGCATCACTAAATGGCTCCAAATAAGCAGCAAAAGGAACATTTTAAGATGGGCTAATCAAACTTTAATGATAAAGGTGCAGTGGCATGATTTAAACCAGTAGAGCTAATTTCTGCTCAAGATTTTTTAATGTTGCTGAATTATAACAGACCTGTAAAGAGGTATAAATTATATTTAACTGGCAGAGTTTGCTACCAATAGAGAAATAAGTCAGTTAGTTTAGCTTTAGCATGGGGATTGGTTTGGAAAGATTAACTTAAAAAAAGAAATCAAGTCAGTTTATACCCTTGAAACATTTAATATCTCCTCAAATGCCATTTATTCTCTACGCCTTCATCCACAAATTAAACATGTTCGTAATATGGACTATTGTTACACAAAAAAAGGAAATCTCAAAGCATTACTCAAGGTGCAGGGATTTGTATTATACCCACTGAACTCGGGTGTCTTATCTAAATAAGCTAAAAGTCTAATCTGTCGGTTCAACTCTTCACACAACCTGGAAAAGAAAAACTTTTCTTCCTTTGAATACTGCTGCACAGACATTAAGAGTCTATCTAAAACTACTGCTTATGAGATTTTCAGGCTTTTCTACCTGTTGAGTCTTTAGCTTTTTATCAACTTGCTTTCATGACTTATGACAAAGCGCCATAATTAAATCAAGTTTTTCCAACAAGTTTTATCAATGGTTCCTTTGTGCCTTTTATAGCCATGGTGTGCATCTCGTGGATATCCCCACAACAGAGTGCAACAGCAGAAGAGTGGGTTAAAGGTCCAGAAGCTTTTTGCGTTTACATGCAAGATGGTCACCATTTTTCCAAGTCTGCAAGCAAAGCCAATGCTGTTTATTTGTGTTACTGGGAATCCCGCTGGGTGAGTCAGTGTCAGCGAAGGCTTCCCTGCAGCCTCAGAAGCCCATGAATACCGATGCTCACTGTCATTTAGATGGACCTTGCATTGCATTGTTTAGTGGGTGTGTAAGTTGTCAGCAGGCATCCTAATGGGTTCCCAGAAGGCTGTGAGTCTGCAGCCCAAGACCCTGAAGGAGGATTAGGAGAACCAGCAGTTTGTGTAAACATTTGGGTTAACCCGCTCATCGGCCTCCTTCGTAGCCTCTGGGGTGCTCAACTGTCTCTGTAGGCGAAAGCTAGAAGAAGACAAATGAAGACACCCATGACCTGACACAAAGGGGACCTCAGATTTCACAAAAAATGTGTACATCATCTTGACATCAGGTGTGACTTCTCTGGCTGGAATGTTAAAAATTGCTCCAAGGAGTTTGTTTTGGCAAGAGATAAAGAAAGCCAGTAGTACTCAGAATGATTTCCGTGAAATTTCAAGTAGAGTGAAAATGAATGGATATGTTTCAGAGTTCTTAGCGTTATTGATGAATTAGTTTAAGAAAAAAAGGCAATCAGGTTTATGAGATGATGGAAAGTTACCAGTCTGTCCCTGCCTAAAGCTAAATAAAACAAACTGGTTTCACACAATGCAGAGAGTTGAGGAGAGCTGTTTTCCCAGTGATGCTGCATGGCGTCATGTCTTCTCCACACAGACAGAGTTGGGCTCTTAAAGTCCACATCTTGGCAATTAGTGGTCTAATGTGACCAAGTAAAACTGTCTTTTCACACATACACACCAGCAGGTCGCAGCACACTGTCAGAACACTCCGCTTTGTCTGACCAAACAAGCTGAATGTGAGCTCATGGAGAACGTTATGTAGCAGGGGAAGAGCAGAGGCTGGGTCTTTTTCATAACTTTCCTTTTCTGTTTAAAAACAATATATTTTGATCTTAGTCAGTATACTGCTTCAGTTATCTTTAAGCAGATTAGTTGTCCAAGGCTTCAACATCTATGCTGTTTTTCACCTGATAATCCAGGGAAAGTTAGAACTGAAAAGCAGCAGCGGATTCCTTTAGCTCTTCTTTGTGTGAGGATTTAATGGAGTAAATCATCTCAGATCATACAGCTGAGAAATGGAGGGACTATTAGGCTTAAAGATCTCTTGAAATAATGGCACGGCAATGTTTTTGTTTTTTTATTAACCTTCCTTTTTCCTGACCAGACTTGTAAGGTAAGCCTCAGCTGAAGGCATCGCTCATCTTATCATAATTTCTATCATATTAATGCTGTCCTGTCAGAAAGTGAACTCCAATCTAAAGTCCTCTGCATCCCATCATCTCTTCCTAACTCTGACCAGGTTCTTGTTCTTGCTGACGAAAAGCATTCCCACAGCACTATGCTGCATGTTTTACAGAGGTACCTTCTTTAACTAGCTAGTTGGACTAGATTTTATACATTTTGCTTTTTTGTTTTTTACTTGCATCCACCTGATCTTGAAAAAAGCAAATCAGTATGAGGATCTTGTAAACTTGTTTTTTTTCTGTTTAATTAAAGGCCTTTATCCCCTACACATTATTTATTTGATACAAAACCAGTTTATGATTCTGATAACCTGTTACTGTTTTGGCATGTTTTCTTTGATGCCTCATCCTCCAGCAACCAAGGTCTCTTATTGGTTGTCTCTTTAAAACTCTGGGTATAAAAATCTGTCACTACAATATCATGCAACAAAATTCAGTCGTTTTCTGGTCAGAAGAGTCCAGGATTAGTAATGTACTTGCATAAAGGAAATAATTTTTGATAAAATCCTCTTACCGGTAATAATTTTCAGGACGCTATTTCAGGAACAGTTATCTGAGCAGAATACCTGGCGATTTTACCTTTTTCCTGACTGGAACTTGCTTCTGTTTGATTGTCTGTCAGTTTCATTGATTCATGTTAAGCCTTGCTAGCTAAACTCTTGCAGATCTGTGCAGTTGGTCCCAAACTCCTGCAGTTAATGGACATGAGGCCGGGCCCACCCTGCACTGATCAATGGATTTCAGATTGAGGAGAAATGGATACTTTAGCTTCAGATTATCTGTTAATCTAAAAAGCAACACCAGGTTGCAGCAGAATTAATTATTATTATTATTTTTTTTTGTACCTTATTAATTTAAGAGAGAATGCACACACCGTTTTCTTTCTAAACTTTTTGTTTATCATATTAATTTCACCTAGTCAGGTATAAAATGTCAAAATTCTAGGTTTAAAAAAATAGAGAAACTACAATAAACATACTAAAGGTCAAAAGTTTGATGATATATCAAACTTAGATTTTAGAAAGTATCAATACTGGTCTATATGTGCTTTGTAAAATGTTCTTATTTCATCCATGTGGGTTGGAAAACTTCAGAGTGTGATCCTGGACAGGAATAAGACTATCTAGTAAAAATTTTTTGCTTTAAGCATTTATTTCTGAAGTCAGTTGTTCTTGAAATGTTTGCATTTTCCCTCAATTTGGGCCAGTAGGACACTTAACCAATGAAATAAGATTATTTTTTTTTTAAATAAGACAAAAACTAAATGCCACTGGAAGACCCTCTAATTTTTCCGCTCGAGTCAAAAACAAGTACACTTGTTTAAAGTCATTTTTACTGATTTTGAGATCAGTCTTTGCAGTGAACTAAAAGAAAACCCAGAATGAGGCTGTTTCTTGTGGACAATTAACAGTTTTAAAGTCACTGGAGACTGGTTACGCTATAAGAACTGCTGAATTAAAAACAACCCAGATTAACAATTTATATCCTGGGTCAGCTCTGGTCCAGCTAGGAACCCAGATGATCTAAGGTTTATGCTGGTCAAACATGCTGGGTTTTGTTTCAAATGAAATAATTCAGGTGTTTTATTTTTAGTACTAAGGACTCTAAATAATGGGTTAAGATGAATAAAATATGGCATAGACTTCTAAAAAAGCAATATTTAGACTAATTTAATGACTTTTTAAATTCTATCCTGTATAAAAAAATAGCGTTGGGAAAAATGCATTAAGTACAATCTTGAAATATCTAAAAAGAAGTTTTCTGTAAAAACATTTGAATTTTAACTTTATACTCTTAATGAAAACAGGGAGGCTATATGGATTTATGATAAATCATTCAGTGAATAATTGAATGGTGATCAGCGCTAATAACTATTTTTATCTAGCTACTTTGCAGGCATCATTTCACCCATTTCTCTCATGGAAGAGCTTCTTTGAAGTGTGATCAAATTATGTAATTCAAGATGGCAGCTTTTGAAGAGAAAAACTTCCCCATCATACTTCCTCTAGCTAAACAAACTGAATTGTGTTGGATCATCGGGCATTTTTAAACACGTAATGAGCTGCTCAAATGACCAAAATAAGATTTTATTGTAATGCACATTCTGACTTTTTCCTTCATCTTTTTAAGCTACCGTATTTTGAGCCTATATAATGTTGTTTTTAAAATGAAAACGGCATCTAAAAAATGAATGTTGATCTCAGTCTAAATATTTCTGCTAGGCCCATTTACATGAAACTCACCCCAGATGTTAACAGCAACCAGAGTAATCCAAACATTCAAGGAAATTTAAGTTATGTGTAAAATATGGAATGACTTAGGAAATAAGTGTTGGAAACCATTACCAACAAGTATTAAATGCATGGTGAGGACAGCCTTTTCTGATAATGAGAACTTCAATATGTCTCATGGAGAAGTTTCATATACTATCCTTGGGAATCTTGATCAATACTCCTTAAAATCGTATAAACTGTGAGCATCTTTTTTCTATGTCAGCGCCTCTCTAGTTATTTCTATATAGTATATTTTCCATTAAATAAAATAGGTAAAAGACTGACTGAGCCTTGGAGTTTTAAATTTCTATCTCTGAGAGCAGTTGAGAGGCTTTAGGCTTAGGACTTTAATGTATCTGCATTATGTTGCATCCATCTGGTGGAAAGATCTATCTCTTATGCTGTTTCTGATGTCAAACATGCTGCATCAATGACATCAAAAGCATTCAGTTTTACTCTTATCTAGAAAAAAACTATAATCTCAGTTTTTTCACTGGCTTGTCTTCCTATGCAAATGCATCAGGGCACAGCAAATACAAAAAGTACTGCATAAAACAACAAAAATAATCTAACAAACATTAAATCTAGTTAAACACATTGTGATGCTAAATTTTTTTAGATGAAGTCATTTTTTCTTTATCAACTGTGCCCCTTAGTGATATTTTAGTAATAGGGAAGCCTTTTTTAGGGCCACCATTTATATTGAACTGGCTGATAGTATTTTTGCACATACAGTAACAACAGAAATATCATCTGGAAATATTATGACATTTTAACCCAAATCTATATTGAGATGCACTGAAAAAAACAAAAACAAAGAGTAGTTTTCTTAGGAATGTTTTTTTTGTACTTAAAAATAAAGCCCTTTCTGCTCCACAGATACTCATGAATGAGTGATATACCCAAATGATGGGGCCATTAATTATAGTTTAGTAGTGGGTTTTTTTTTGTAGTTGTGTATTTTGTTTTGTTTTTTGACCCATAGACCCTAAATTCATATATTGGTTGTAATCAAGAAGTATTTTTTGAGCATTAGTAGACATTTACATCAGACTTTTGAGCTGAAAATCTATAGATGAAGCTTAGATAGGATGCCTTCAGTAGGAAAGTCACTAATAGATTTCCTCAGCTGGAAGTTGATGCTTGGAATAATACTAAAGCATCTCATTATTAGACAGACACAAGCATGTCATAATCCATTAAACTATAAAGCAACTTTTTAGCTTTGCACAGGATCAACATGATTACTTTCCACTTAAATGTTGCTCCTTTAGCATAATTTTCCACAACATTTGGAAAGTAAACAGAGGGGACCTTTACAGGTATGTCCTCATACAGCAATAAAGCACATTATCTCATGCGCTGAATCCATTTCCATTTGTCTGAAAATCGTTCTAACTCCCCTGGAAAAACCATGAAACTTCCTTAAATTATGTGATTCGGTAACATTTCGCTGTCTTGCCGAGCTTAATCAGCAGCGCTCCCTCACGTGATCCACCTTGTTAAAGGGATTATTCAAAGGCCATTGAGATGAAAAATTTAAAGCATTAAAAATGTTTTTCTTATGGATAATGGCATTAAAGACTTGTCAGAAGGCTGTTCGTTAAGACCTCCCTATGCAGACTTGGCGTCTTAGAGCAGCCTAGTAAAATTACAGGGAGGAAAACTGGCTGCAAAGTCCATAACAATTACAAATAACAGCTTGGTGTGACAAGCCAAATTACACGTCTTTGGAGTAAATTTTAATGGTGTGATATAATTGTATCAGTGCAAGGAATGTGCGATAGAGGTTGGTACTTTTATGTTTAGCTGGCGAAGCTTACCGTCAGATTTTTGTGATCTTTTTTAGCTTTTGATTAAATAAGAATATTACCAATTCTACATCTTAAGTCTGGCTTGATTTATGACGACTTAGCTGTTATTGCAGGATTAAGGGAACATTCATTCCTTCACACTGTGACTTTGTCATTATAGGTTTGTTATATGTAAACATTTTGCTCTAGATAATGTTGAAAACTCAGATTTGACCTCATGACAGGCAGTACAGCTGCTGTTAAGTAAAGTTTAGGTAATTCTCCAAATAGAGTAGGATTACATTATAAGCAGTGGGCTATCAGTTGTAGACACCATTAAGATTGTGTCACTATGCGGGCATGGACTGGATGTATTTATATGGCTCAGTGGCTGCACTATATGAGTGGATGAGAATGAGCAGTTCCCACACCCTCTCAGGTGTCCTGTGTTCAGGGCAGCCTGGCACAGGTACACACATAAAGACTTTCTTTGTCTGCATTCGGGAACAGGTAACCATTTGTGCCAGCCCTACAGTGTGTCTGTGTGTGAGTGTGTGTGCAGTCATCTGCGTGTGCATGTTTCTGAAACAAAGGCGGATAGGATTCTCTGGCCGGCTTACCCCGGCCACAAGAGCAGGTGTGGCTTTTCAGTGGCCTCGTATTCACCGTTGACGGCGCATGTGCGTTTGATAAACAGAAAAGATAACCCGTGATTTCCTGCAATTCTCAAGAAATCTTCCGGCATTCTGTGTAAAGATATGAGTTGAGAAACAAACATCTATCAATGCTTTTTCATGTTTTTGCGAAACACGATATGGGCATAAATTACTGGAGTAAAAGAGATTCAGTGTGGTACTAACTGCCTGTAAAGTAACAAAGAATAAACTCTATGGTTTAATAGCTCTGGAGGACGTCTACAGTCTGAGCATGCTAGCAGGAACAAATAGTGTGAAAGATAAAAAGTTAACCATTAACATTCAGCCTCCTTTGTGTCTCAGAATGTATGCTTACCTATATTCATTCCATTTTAAACATCCTCAAAGAGAAACAAGAAAGACTTTTAGCCTTTATTACTTCCATACAGCAGACCATTAAAGTCGTAGGGAAATCATATTTAAATTTCAAATCATTCTGGCTTAAACATGTATATAAATGTACTCTTTTAGATGATACTGTCTTAAAATCTGCGGGGTTTTTTTTGTTATTTTATGCAGGCCAATTAGTTATACATCAGCGTCATAGCATCTCTATTCATATGTCGCAGCTAATATACACAACCGCTGAAATAACAATTTCCTTTCCCATTGAGTTCCATCCCAGTGTTCACAGGGATGGACGTCTGTGTCTTCAGCAGGCGTAGAGCTAACAGAACTGGCAGCGTTGCGAGGCAAGGGCTCAAACATGTACGGCTGTAAGCCTTCTACACCAAACCAAGCTTCTACTGGAAATGCAACGGTTGGAACAGCCGTTTCCCTAAGACTTTAAATGTGACATTAACTACGATGTGTCTGTTGTGTGTTAGTGGCATCTAGTTTTTTGTGCTGACTGAATTACATTTACAAGGAGCTAAGCTAATTGCTCCAACATTCACTTGGATTTAGAGTCAACATTTGTTGCCTGATGCACGTTTTAACTCTTTTCTGGGCACCCGGCCTTTTTATAAATAACTATAAATTACCTGAATTCTGAATAAACCAGTTGTCATTTACATGTTTTATTGATTTAGTTGTATAGTTGGTGTCCCTTTAATTTGTTTTGATTATGTTTAAACACATTAGTTCACAAAATTGTAACCAACATAAAATATTGACATTTGTGATGTTATTTTGGCTATTGTTACTTGTTTGACGGATGGGAGGGGAGATTTAGAGGTAAAGGGACAACAGAACTTTAGCACACCCACACAAAACCCAAAATAATTCATAACCTTTTTATAGAGGTAAATTCCTTTTAATGCAATTCACCCATACATTTAGCACCACCGGGTTGTTTGGCCACCGGCAGAAGGCAAGCGGAGTGTCTGATGCTACCTGAGGTGTCTTGCCCGGGGACAACGACTGAGACAGAGAGAGTGGGCATTCAAACTGGTAACCCAGCAGTTAGGATTAACTCCTACATCTGGAGCCACTGTCTTCCTATAATGGTTAAAACCACAGTGTGAAAATCACTGGTTAAAAAACAACTTCAGTAAAAGTCGGAAATCTGTTCACAATATTTGGCAAAGTGAAAGTACAAAGTATTTTTGTACATTAAAAAAGCAAGACAACCTGCTTTTTTGTTGGTCCTTTATTTCACTTAGCCCTAAGAAGCATGGTATTCAAACAACACTGTCCATAAGAACCCAGAATAACACAAAAGCCATCATACATAATGACATGCATCCAAAAAATAAAATAATTTACAGGCAGTAACTTGGGTTTACAGAATCTATGAAAAAATTTAGTCAAAGTCAAAGTCAAAAAGTCAAAAAGCCTTTATTGTCATATTCTGCGACAGATACAATGAGATTTGGGACTTCCATAACAGCTACCATGAAATAAAAATAAAAATAAAAAATATATAAAAAAAAATATATAAATATATTAAAAGGAAAAGGAAATGTAAACAGTTACAAAAAATATATATAAATATATTAAAAGGAAATGTAAACAGTGAAAAGGAAATGTAAACAGTACTGGCACAGATTGTGGGGGGGGGGATAGTAGGGATTTAGTATAAAATGTAGTAGAATAAAGACATTTCTGACCCCTGAAAGCAAATAAAATAAAATCAATATTTTTGTTTTTACAGAGGCATCCTGTAAAATGCTTGTTGATTCCACAAAAACAAGTCCTTTCAAAATAAATTTCAGTCATATTTAAATTTTTAGTTATCAAATTTTAGATATCTCAATTTTTTATTTAAAGAAATAAATTAAACATTCTCAATCAAATTTTTATTGTCTTATGTATAGAAATAGAAGTAAAAGTCTGAATAAAAAAAAACTTGTTAATAAAAACAATCAATACTATAAAAAAATAAAATGTAGTTCAGTTACTATACACCTTTGTTAAGGCACATATATCTTTATGCTGTGCCTGAGCTGAGCTTGCAGCTAACACAGAGAAGTCACCAGGTTTTTGCCTTTGAGGGGGAAATATTGAGACTCCTCCCATCAAAGGTATGCAACGTTTGTCTTCAAACTTATTCTGCAGAACTCTTACAATCAAAGCTAAACTTATGTTCCCCATAACTTAAGTTCCTCATAGGAAAAATGGAATTTGTTCAAATTGCTCTTGCAGCATTAATTACTCAAGTAAATATGCTCTATTGAACGTATGTGTTTGTAGATTTCATTTATCATAATTAATTTTGTTTGTCTTTGTGTGGATTTAAATACTTTTGTTGTAAAGTTCTGTCTTTGACCTGGATCCAAGTGCAGGCTCTCTAAGAGGAATGATAAATATAAGGCTTTAATGAAAAGGCAAAAACTTACCGTAGGGCACTATAAAAACAGGACATGGAACGCGGTCAGAATAACAGAAACAATGCCAAGCATGCACAGAAAGAAAAGAATCCAGGGGAGAACAAAGAGGAATTAGGAGGTTAAATAGCAGGTTAAACAGGTGAGCGTCATTAGCCTGATAGGCAAGGACAGGTGGACTAAATGAGACGGATTGGATTGAATGTTATGAAATGGAGACAAATAAATATACAGAAGGCTGAACAGAAATACAGAAGAAGTAAACAAATGCATGCACAGATATCAAACATAAAAAAACACAAGAAAACACAAGCCAAGAAAAAAATAATAAACTAACTAACAATCCATGATGTATTCATGTGTGTTTTAAGGATTTTATGTTTTGTTTCCTTATCTTTCTCTCTTTTTTCCCTTTTTTCTGGACTTATTATCTTCTCTTACATAGGTGTAGGGTGTTGGTAATTAAAGTAACCCAAACTTTGCACCCTGAGTTAAAATAATACTTTTCCCAGACTTTCTTTTAGCCCTGCTTTCCTCACAACTCCATGCCCAAGAACCTGAGAGATGGCGAAAGAAAAAGTACTTGCTGCTTAAAAATGAAAGAATTAGGTATTGTTACCTTAATCTTATAGCAATAGCTGCACATCAATGACCAAATGCAAGAATCTTTGCTTTCCCTTGTGCACAGATGCTGCACGTCAGAGTTCCTGTAACAGGTGTTTAAAGCAGAACTCAAGGATTAGCAGCTCAGGAAGCAGAGGCATAAAAAGCAAGAGAGCTCCTCTGGTGTGGGTTTCAACACACTTGTCACGTGACCTACAGTTTTGACCCATATCTTGCTCTGAACAGATGTTATCTGTAAATATCAAATTTGGCAAAGATACCTGCTATTAATTAGATTGACAGCCTGAGTGAGTGCTTGGTGTAAGTGAAAGGTGAGAGTGTGGAGGATGTGCTGTATTTTTTCTGTTCGTCCTACCACTGTGGCGTTCTGTTTGAGGCTGGCGTGTCACTGTGTTTAAAGATCTTAAGTACAGGGGTTGGATGCCATGTGGAAAGAAGTCTTTAATTAGAGCAGGAAGGCCCGGCTCAGGAGACACACCAGACCAGACGTCAGTATGTGTGTCTATCAGTGAAGAACAGCCTTGACTATTAGATGTCCAGCACTACTCCACAGTTATACTCCTGGAATGTGCGCATCATGAGTAGGGTTTAGTATTATGCTTTTTTGAATGCACCAAGCTAAACCTTACTCACTTCAGTTTAATTATACATAGCAGCAATTCACAAAAAATGTCATCTCAAGGCACTTTACAGAGCCAATTCACTCAAATCATGAACTCAGATTGGTTTAAGATTTTCTATCAAAGGAACCCTAGATGACTGTAGTTAAAGGTTCCTCATCACTCCTGATCAAGAATCTAAAAACTGGGAAAAATTTGGAGTTATTTAAATTTTATGCCTGCAAGCTAAGGTTTAATATGCAAAGAGAAGAGATGGTTTCAGAAGATAAAATAGAAACAACTATTTAATGAAAACAACATTTAAAACTCAATGAGGCTGCATTAAACCTTTGTAATCGTCCCACACTGATTAACCTTTGCATCCCTAATACATGCCTTTAAATTAACAGTGTTTTGTTTATAATCTCTGTTACTACAGCTTCCATGTGGCCATCTAGCCATGCTCCCTGGGTATGGATTCTCACATTTTCCTGACTTCCATCCCCACCTTCACGCTTTTCGCTGCCGAGGAGAGAGCCCCAGCATGTGGATCCCAAGCTCAGCAGAGTCTCAAGGTTCCAGCGAGTCCAGGGAGGGTCGGCCTCTCCTCCATCCCATCCATCACAAGCATGTGGCTGTGTGCCAGGAGGAAACGCTGGCATTCATTGAGCTACAACAACCAGCACCTTCTAAATTAAACAATCTTGGCTGTCAAAGGCAGAGCAGCGTTTCAGACTTACACTCTCAATCATTTAATAGGTTGAGACAAACTCTAAATGAACTGAATGACGTGCAAAAAGGCAGCCACAACACAGACAATGAACACAGATTGAATGTAAACTCTTCATCACATGGTGAGAATGAGGTTGAGGTTGTTTGGCAGAATGGCACGAGTACATCTCGACAGGACCAAAGTGAGAAGCCTCGGGCCATAACAACAGTTTGCCGACCTCTCCATGCAGCTCTTAGCCTCCCTCTGTCCCTGCCCCTGTCCTCCCTGTACTCAAACAGAGACTCACTGGATTCTCAGGTACCTTACTCCTCTTCCTCTCCAGAATGTACAGATTTTCAAGGTTTGGACACCTGCCAGCCACAGAGGAGGACGTCACAGGGATCTTTAAAACAGAAGTCTATCCGTGAGTTGACAGAACAATCAGACTTTAGAAACTCTTTAACATGTTTTTGTTTAGGCTGAAAGGGCTGTTTTCTTGTCCTCAGGGCGAAAGGTGCAGGTTTATTCTTCAGACACCCTGAGCGATGAATCACTTGGCAGCCCCATTCTGGAGCCGGATTACATCTTCCCCGGACCTTTTGCATCTTTTCTGGAGGAAGACCTCAGTGGATTATCTTCCCTGGAGGCTGGTTCAAACCCTCCATCCACCGACAGTGTACCAGATCTCCCAAACATCAGTCAAGAAGATATTTTCAGCATACATTCAGAACCCTTGCAGATAATAGAGGACTCAGAACCAGGAGCAGAGGAGGAGGAGGAAGGTGGTATTGTGGAGACATCGCTTCACCCGGGAGTGAGCTTTTTGCCACGCGGTCGACAAACTGACCAAGAACGCCGTCGTTTCTCGGCTTCAGAGCTGATATCAAGGCTACAACTCTCCCAAAGGAAGAACTCTTTCACCTTAAAGCTGGGGAAGTCTCTGTCTGCTCGGGTGTCTTCCAGAGACAGGCAGAGCTCCAACATCCTCAGCCCAAATTCTGACTGTGAGTGGAAAACACTACCCTAATCTTTGTAGCACTTCTTTAACCAAGATGTACTGCTATGATACACCCTTAGACTTTTATACTCTCCTTTAATACTCCAAGCTTTCTTATAGTATTTTAACTAGATCTGGTGCTGAAATAGGATGTTAAACTTTTTCTCTGGTCCTTCGCACTCTTCAGTTGTTCTACCTGCTTACTGTATATCAACATGTCTGTACATTGTGGTCAAGTTTTCAACTACCAGATCATTAAGAAAAAGTTTAAGTGATAGGGGAGAAAAAAGCTTGGAGCAATGTCATCACACCAAGTTTAGTAAAATAGGGGTAAGTCAAATTTACAGAGTATGGCACATCAATTAGGAGTTTGAAAACTTTGTAAATGTTGAAAACTTTACAACAGTGGTATTCTAATGGTCCAGTCTAGGTTGCAGCATGACAGGTGTCACAAGGAAAACTTTTGTAAAGGTTTTCTTTAAAAACTCATGAATCAAAGTAGCACCTAAACAGTTCTATGATCAATGCTTTTATTTTTGATCTTTCTAAGGTCTATCAACACATGTTTGTGGATATACATAAACAAGTATGATGGGTGTTTCAGCTATTTTCCTGTCATAATGCCTTCACTATCTCTAGGCTCAGAACAAAAGGACCCAGTATAGAAGGCAGAAAGACAGTTAAATTTAACAAAAAAGAGGTCCAGAGGCAGAACGGGTCAGGATCTGACAATCAGAACACTGTAATGCCATAAAACTTCTCACCAACAACTCTAAATAAATCTAGCCCTGATGGCTGCTCTGAATGTTGGTTAAATAGAGGCTGAAGCAGGTGGATCTGATGAGTGGTAATGAAATGAGTAATCAGATGGGACATCAGCCCCAAGATCATGACAACATGTTAATCGTCCCTTATTTCGCCACAATTGCTGTGATGGCTCTTACTGTAAGTTTGTCTTATGTGATAATCCTGCTCCTCTTGTCTTGGAGGGATGTTGGGAACACTTCAGCATATAATTGGGTATAACCAACACGTTAGATTGCCTTAGCCTGATATCGTACCATGTGTGACATTCTCTGAGGACCCAACCTGTTGAATATGATGACACCTATCCGATCAGAAAGCACTTTCCATGGAAAAACAAAACAAGCTAATAAACTCACCAGTTAGAGCCCTTTCCACTCCTTCAGCCAGCATTGCTACGTTTTGTTATATTTTTCTCTGGTGAAATAACTTCACACATATCTTGATTTCGTCTTCCTATCAGGATTTGTTTGTGGATAGAGGACCTAAAAGCAGAGGCAGGAAGGTAGAGGTGAATTTATAATTGATTTAATGATGAGTTGGAGGAAGATTGACGAGGACCCAGCAAACAAGAACTGAAGAGGGAGAGCATTTAAAGGAGAAGTTCGGTTTTTAACACTTTTAGCCCATTTTCTGTAGTGTCCAGGATGAAATCGAATGATCGACACCAAAATTTTGACAATTGCTCCTGTCTCTGCTTTTTGGCTCATTTAGAATCACCCCCTGGCTGCTTTAGAATGGCTTGCATAGAGCATGTCCGATAATGTCCTTAAAACAACCTTAAACGTTCTTTTTTTAAAATATGCTACTCACCGGGTCGTCAGCGCTGTTCAATGACGTTCCAAAAAAAGTTTCGTAAAGAAAAAACGTTCCTGTAGTGTTTTATTTAGCATTTTGTAAATCCCATTGAGTTCTGTTGGAATAGTCAATATTCCCCTGCCACCGGAAATGGAAATGGGGCCTGTTTACACAGTTGTAGTCTTTTCGCTTCACTCTGTGTACTCCGACGTCGAGAATGAAGAATCCACCTTTCGTATTCCATTTTCAGGGTTTTTTAAAGTGTTTAACAGAGACGTTAGCACCTCGACGTCGGAGTACACAGAGTGAAGCGAAAAGACTACAACTGTTTAAACAGGCCCCATTTCCGTTTCCGGTGGCAGGGGAATATTGACTATTCCAACAGAACTCAATGGGATTTACAAAATGCTGAATAAAACACTACAGGAACGTTTTTTCTTCACGAAACTTTTTTTGGAACGTCATTGAACAGCGCTGACGACCCGGTGAGTAGCATATTTAAAAAAAAGAACGTTTAAGGTTGTTTTAAGGACATTATCGGACATGCTCTATGGAAGCCATTCTAAAGCAGCCAGGGGTGGATTCTAAATTAGCCAAAAAGCAGAGACAGGACCAATTGTCAAAATTTTGGTGTCGATCATTCGATTTCATCCTGGACACTACAGAAAATGGGCTAAAAGTGTTAAAAACCGAACTTCTCCTTTAAAGGAGACTGAGACAAAGAGAAGACTAATGAGCAGAATGGGAACAGGTGAGCACAGGGCAGGAGAGGAAAAGAGCTAGAGAAAAAGGAGAACACAAGAGGGCAGCAGGGGGGAACAAATAAAAACCTAGAAAGCTGAAAAGTACCACAAAACACAACAAAATAAAAATTAGACTACTAAGAAAATAAAAATGGAGCAAAATAAGACTAAACACTCAAAAGAAAAACAAAACAGAGCCAAGACTGAAGCAGTAACTAAGAATAAACCAGAGAACACAGCAAAATAAGAATAAAACCACTAACACTAGAAAACAAGGAGTAAAGCAAAACTGAATATGAAAAGAAAAACAGAACATAACAGAAACAGAAACCTAACACTTCCAGTGCTCTTCATTGGCCATGTAAACTGTGTATTCTCACAATTTTCTTAACTGAAATGTGCTACTTTGAGGCTTTATACAGAGCCAGAAGGAACCTGTTATATCTACAACAGTTTAACATCATATAACATCATATCTAAGATCTCTTAGATTTAGAAAATGACAAAAATTGAAAGCTTTTAAAAGCTTGCTGTGTTAACTAGGCATTACTGAGTATAAAAAACAAAGGTTCACCAAAAATCCAATTAGCTAGAAGGTGTTGTGAGGTAAAAGATTTGCCGTCAGAGAAAAAAGCTGAAATTCTTTTTTTTACTAGTAGAAAAAAAGAGCAAAAAACTGATGAAATAACAAAAAACTAATTGGTAGTAGATTCACCTCAAACTTGTACGAATCCAGTTTAGTCTGAATTCATTTGAAAAATATGCTAAATATTCCAACCAATCTAATTAGAACCACACTAAGTCATAAGCAGTGTGGTAAAATCTTAATCGTAATCCAATATATAATCATTTTGATGATTTTTGGTAAAAAGATGATAATCATCAATCCTTCACCCTGAGCAAGGGTGTGGCAACCGTGGACAGGAATAACTTGTTTATTTGGAATAGAGGCTTTTATCTGAAAGTGATCAAACTGGAAATGTGGCGAGAGGAAGAAGACATTCTGCAAAGGTGCATTACTATAATAACTCTCTTTTAACAGGAAGGCGGTTCCAGCAGATCTAGGGTCTGTTCAAGATGCCCTCCTCTCCAAATAACCAAAGTCTCAGAGATTTTTATGCATATTTAGCAACCATACATCCATCCATCCATCCATCTTTTTCCCATTATTCCATTAGGATCGCGGTGGGGCCAGTGTCTACCTCTGCAGTCTATAAGCGAAAGGTGGGGTAACACAGAGATGCTCAACCATGCAACCAATCACTCACACTTAAGCACAATTTAGAAAGCCAATTATCTTAACAGTTATCTTTTTGCAGAAAGACTCTGGGCCAGATATCAATCCCGGAACCTTCTTGCCGCAACGCAACAGTGCTACACACTGCACCACTGTGCAGCCCCGCATATTAATTGTTCTTTTCTTTCCTTTTTATTATAGATAAGTCTAACTCCAGACTGCGCAGCTCAGGCGGCTCCAGTGATAGCGGTATCTGCAGTCCTGTTGGAACTGGACCTCCCCTGCCCAGTGGTGACAATGGGATGCCTTTACATCGGTGGAGCACTAAACTTGGGTTATAAGAAACCAATATGAGAATACATCTTTCAAAGACATCTTTGGATTTAAATAAAATCTGTTGTTGTGGTTTCACAGAATGCGAAAGAAATCCATCGAAGAAGATTTAAGCACATCATCACTCTTACCCACCTCAAATCGCCTTTCACGTTTTTTGCCAAGCTGTGAGTTTACCTAAATTCTAGAATCTTTGCTAATAAATTATTCCTTTCTCATCTCTTCTTCCTTTCCTTACTGTACCGACATATTCCATCAACGTCTTGTTTTTGCAGCAATCCTCTACCAGGAGTACAGCGATGTTGCCATCAACCGAGAGATCCAGAGGCAGCAAGGAAAGGATCCAGGAACAGATGAGGAGGGGCTTAGAGATGAAGGATCAGATGGAACTCCCTCTCCTTCAAATCTCTCTCCATCCAGCTCTTTTCGCTCTTCTCGAGGCTCTGCATTTGCACTGTGGCAGGATATACCTGACGTGCGAACCAGCGGTCAGTTAGACACCTTCAGTAACGAAGAAAGAAAACTACAGGAGGTGACAGAAGTTCAAGCTTGCTTTCCTTTGGATTAAAGCTTATTCTTTGTTTGTTTTCTTTAAAACTGTCTGTTTTTCCCCTTTAGGCAAAGTTTGAGCTGGTAACATCTGAGGCGTCGTACATTCGTAGCCTGACAATCGCTGTGGACCACTTCATGCTGTCTCAGGAGCTTGCTGAGTGCCTTGGTGCTAAGGAGAAGCAGTGGCTCTTCTCCAAGCTGCCTGAAGTCAAAGATGTCAGTGAGAGGTGAAGAGATCTGCAGCTGATTGACTCCACTGCATTCAGACTCTGCGTTTTTACACCTTAAGCAGAGATATGTCGCTCTTTGAGAGTGTTTTCTACCCCATCACTGTCTGTAGGTTCCTTCAGGACCTGGAGCACAGGCTGGAGAAAGACATTCTCCGTTTTGATGTGTGTGACATAGTCCTGGATCACTGCCCGGCCCTGCGAAGAGTCTATTTGCCTTACGTAACCAACCAGGCATATCAGGAGCAAACATACCAGCGTTTGCTGTAAGTAATTGTTTTTTGGTTCATGTTCAGTGAGTCTGTTCCGACATGAACCCACAACGTTACTGCAATCTTTGCCAAGAGTTTTTTTCATATTCATATCTCTTAGTTGCTTTAGTGCGGAGGCACAAATACAAAAGTTTGGCCACTTAAATACAGTAACACAATTGTTTAGAGTAAGAAAAAGGGTGGCTGATTCACATTTTCAAACTGAAAAAGTGTGGCATTTATTTGTTTTCAATTACGCCCATGAACTCTGACCAACTTGCATCTCTCTGCAGAGAGGAGTATTTTCCTATGGAATAATGCTCTAATGCCATGCTTCATGGCTCAGATGGTGTTTCTGGGCTGACTTATGTTAATTTTCAACATTAGTCACTTTTTGTACATTAAAACAAAAAGTGAAGTTTTATCCTTAACCAGCCAGAGTAAATTGTTTTCCACATTTGCTTTGTCCCCAAAATGTAAACCCTTGTTTTATTCGTGCTGAGTTATGGGGACAGCAAGGTAGACCAAAATCAGAGGCAACTGACTTTTTCTCAGTCTTTCATCCCCTGTAAGAGTATTTGTCTTCCTGAATAGGTGTCAGAACTCAGTAAAAAAACTGCGGGGAAATCCAATTGCCTCCGATTTAAGCCTGTTTTGTGGTTGCTCATTCTATTGTTGGTTTTTCACCTAAAATCCCAATAAAATATACTGATGTTGGTGGCTGGGAAGTGACATATGTAAAGGATTGAGGGGTCTGAATTTACTGTTAATCTAGATGCTGTTTTGTAGCAAACTGGTGACATTCTGTGTGTTTTATAGACTCTTCGGAGCATTCATTGGTGTTTCTTGTGATTTAAACTATAACTCCTTGAATAACGAAGTATACAGATTATCAAAAAACAGGTTATCCCTGATTGCTGGTTTAAAACTAATCAAGGCAAGCAAATGCTTTTAGAAATTTAAAGACTCCTTAAGAGCCCCTGTGTTCAGCATAAAGTGTTTTTGTCTAAATCTAAAATAAAATGCAAAATATACCATTGTTTTGCTTAGTCCAACATAACTTAGATTCTGCTTGTGTTATTTCTCTTGTCTGGGCTAGTAAAAACACCTGGAATTTTGATTAACCTAATAGTCATACAGGTTTTTGATTTTAAATGTCCCCTCAGGCAGGAAAACCCTCGTTTCCCTGGCATCCTGGCTCGCCTGGAGGAGGACCCCATCTGTCAAAGGCTTCCTCTGACCTCTTTTCTTATCCTCCCATTTCAGAGGATCACACGCCTCAAAATGCTGGTGGAGGTATGATGTTGAGCATTCATAGTAAGGGTTCATGCCCATGTTTAAAATATGCCGGTAGATGTGGTAATAATTGCACCTGTTAAGTTTTTGACGAGAGCTGGGAAAATACAATTTACCTTTTGGCCCACCTTAAAAAAAAACATATTTATTTCTCAGAACATCCTAAAGAGGACAACACCAGGCTCCCGAGATGAGGACACCGCCACAAAGGCTTTCAATGAGCTAAAAAAGGTGGTGATCATCACCTATAATGGCTGGAATACCAGTATTATTACCAGTGAGGCTTAACAGTAATAACAGTGTTGGTGTTTGCATTCTTAGATCATCAGAGATTGTAATTCCAGCGTTCAGTCGATGAAGAGGATGGAGGAACTTATTCACCTAAACAAGAAAATCCACTTTGAGGGCAAAGTTAGTTGCTTTAGGATTTTGCTTTTAGCAGTTTTGATTCTCTTCATCCAAGTCTAAATCTGTAATTTGTCCTATTTTTTCCCCACAGATATTTCCCCTCATATCCCAGTCCCGCTGGTTAGTTAAACATGGTGAACTCCTGGAAGTGGACACTCAGACGATGAGCATTTCAGGATCAAAACTCAAGCTACCCACCAAGCCTGTGTACCTCCACTTGTTTAACGACTGCCTGCTGCTGTCCAGGAGGAAGGAGTGAGTTATAGTCTCTGTGGTATTAGACCTCAAATTGTAAGGCCTCATAAGAAATATTTATTCTAAACAGATTATTTTTTCTGTTGTTTCTTCAGATTGTAAAAACTGAGAGAGGTGAACAGACGTTTGCCCATAGAATGGCTAAACTTGTAGATTTACTGCATGGATATTAATCAAAATACAGTGCAGTTTCTAACTCTTTATCAATGCTAAGACAAAGACTCAAAACATTCTATATTTTTCAATACTGAAGGACTTTTTTGAGGCTCAAAGTTCCCAATAATATCCAATTTATTTAGTCCATATTAAATATGACGAATGGTATAACGACACAACAATAGGCCCCTAAGCAACATTATCTGGGTGGGTTCAATATGAAGTACATCTGCCAAATAAGAAGATGGTGCAGCTACCTCCACCTTTCACCTTTCTGTCTCTAAAAGTCAAGTGAAGAGGCAACTAAGTCACCAGGTCCTGATGGTTTCAACCCCAGAAGCCTGAAGTCCTGTGCAGAGCAGCTCTGTTGGCTTCTACAGCACCTCTTCAAGCTTAGTCCGACCCAGGAGACAGTTCCATTAATGTTGAAGTTGAATGTTGAAGTCATCCTGCGTTGTTCCAGAGTCAAAGAAAACTCAGCCAACAATCCTCAGGGACTATAGACCTGTTGTTCTCACATTCTACATCATGAAGGTCCTAGAGAGACTTCTGTTGGTTCCCCTCAGAAAACAAACACACATCTATCAGGACCCCCTGCAGTTTGTTTATCACCATGGAATTGGAGTTAAAGATGCCATAATACAACTGCTTTAACAAATCCACAGTCATTTAGACAAGGTAAACAGCACCGTGAGGACCATGTTCTTCGATTTCTGCAGTGCATTTAATACAAATCAACCATACTTTCTTTGTGAGAAACTCCATAGGACTGTGCAGACTCATCAATACTCACCTGGATCAAAGACAAACAGACCACAGTTAGACTGAAGGGTCAGGTGTCTAATCAAGTAGTCAGCAGCACAGAGGGACCACAGGGGACGGTACTCTCTCCAGTTCTTCATAAGGGCTGGTTATACTCCTGCAGCAGTGTGTTGCAGTGATCTTGTCGCAGATATTTTTGATTTAAGCCCAGTATTGAAGCATGGTAGGCACTATGTTATTCCACTCCACAGCGCTAGAGGGACAATGACGAACTGTGGGTCTAGATATGGCAGAAACGGTGAGGAACTGGGGGCAAGGTTAAGTGACAACGGAGGGACATGAGGGTGAAAAAGAGGAGGGAAACAAGTGGAAAAAGGGTCCCATCTTTCTTGCGCACCACACTGTTCTAGCTGGTCCAACTTCACGAGTCGCTTTCCACAATGGCGGTCATACAAACAAAACAAGCCGCTAAGGTATTAACAGGAAAAACGCATAGTGTAGAGCGGATGTATATTTGACCAATCAGAGGCCTGCTGTCTGCAGCACTGTCTGCGGTCACCTACAGTTTTAGAGAGGTGCACCAGTGTGTCTGCGGAAGGCGCGGGGGCACATTTGCTTTCACTGCTACACACACGCAGACGACCTGGTTTCTGAGTATAAATCGGTCTTTACTCTGTACACATCTGACTTCCAGTACCAGACAGAGTTCTGTCATCTACAGAAATACTCAGATGACTCTGCAGTCATTGGGTGGATCAAAGATGAACAAGGAGTTGAGAACAAGGAGCTGGTGAACCGCTTAGTGGAATGGTGTGAAAACAATCATCTGATCCGGAATGTAAACAAACCAAGGGAGATTATTGTAGATTTCAGCAGAAACAGGAACGAGTTGAATCCTGTTCACATCAGTGGAGGTGTTTAAGCAGCATAAATACCTTGGTGTCCATTTGAACAACAAATTCAACTGGAGACGAATCTGTGAAGCATCACAAGGAAGGGACAGATTAGATTGCACTTCCTAAAGGAAGCTTAAGTCCTTCGGTGTTTGCAACAAGATGCTACATATCTTCTTTTAGTCCTATGTGGAGAGTGCGATCTCTTCTGCCATCGTCTGTTGGGGTAACAGTATTTAAGCAAATGACTTAAAAAAGCTCAACAAGCTAAAAAAGAAGGTTGGTGCTTTTGTAGGAACTCCCTTTGAACCTCCGGAGATTATTTAACAAGGAACACTGCTACATAAAGTGAAAAAAGAGAGCATCCTCTTCAAATTATTTTTAAAGAAGAGTGTCTGCAGTAAGTGGCTTCTACACATTGATCTGTGCAAGACAGATCAATACAGTAGATCCTTTCTGCCCGCAGCTATAAACACATACAATAAATGATTAAGAAAACCATATGAATGAATTAAATTTCCCTTTGGAATTAATGAAGTATTTATGAATTAACCTGAATTTAATGATATTAAAACATTTATTCCTAACTGTTATTATTTAGTTAAAAGAAAAATATTATCTTATGTTATCCAGAGCAGTCAAAAATACCAACTGGATAAAAACAGCTGGAAGCCATAATTAGGATTAAACAAAGAAAAACAACAAATAAAATTATAAAATTAAGGTAACGTAAAGATGTCAGGAACAAGATGGGAACTTAGTTCAGAAAATAAAACATGAAGTTAAAAAAATTAAAATGGAACCAGATTCTCAACTTCAAAATGTTTAACCACCATAGCTGGACATAAAACCTGATACAAATTAGCCAATGAGCTGTGTACTGCTTTGAAGCAGGACTCTCCACCATGAACAGAATCAAAAATATATATTGATCCAGGCTCAAAATGAGCACCTTGATATGTTCTTGAGAATGGCTTTGTCTCCATTCAAACCCAGGTTTAAAGCCTTGCAGGGCAGCATAAAGCCCACTGCTCTCATTAAGCCAGAAAAAAAGAAAAAAAAAAAAAAGAATTTCAGGTTTTCAGTTCAGGTGTTTTATAAAATATGTGAATCATGAAATTGTCTATATACCAGATTTTTGTTCTCAACTTCAAAAGACACCCCCCCCCCCCCCCCCCCATTATAAAATGGAGTATAAAACGTGTTCTTTTTTATATATATGTATTTATTAAAAAAATCAATGTATAACATGGATGAATAAACACCTCATTTTATTTGAGTGTTAAATTCTTAATTAACTTGTTCCTTAGAGTAACAGATTGTAATAAAAAATGTCTCCGGACCTTTACTGGTTGTTGATTTTCTTTATTCGGACCCTGCTGATTTTTAATTGATTACCCCTGGTTTAAATAAAAAGAACATTAGGATACAGGGAAATAGAAATAAAACCTATTCATATCAGGATTAAAAGATGTGGACTTAAAGCTCCGACTGGGAACAAAAATCTGATCAAATTTCATTTCTTTTTAATCTTTTTAGTCTTTCTAATTGTTGGCTTGGAAATAATCTCTACAATCTTTATAAAACTGGTAAATTCTCCAACACTGAAAAACAATAATAATGTGAATTATGATAGAGGGAATTATACACTGTTGGTTTCACACAATAGTTTGGATTTTATGCTTAACCCTTTAAAGCCTGGACCATGAAATAATTGACAGAATTCCATTTTCTTTAAATTAGGGTTGTCCTTGAACTTTCTGATAAATGACATCAAAAAAGAATTGTTGTATAAGTTAAATTACCGTAGATCATTTATTTACATCAAATTTGATACATAAGGCATTTCTCTATAATCTTTTAAAGGTTTTCTGTTCACTACATGCATCTTATTGTGTACGTCAGGGTTGTCAAGAACAAAAATATAACACTAATGATGTATAGGTCTCAAAAACGTATGTATCAAATATGATACAATTGGCTTTAAAGGGTTATTTCCAACCAGTGAAAAATAAGATCATGAACTTTTTTAACTATTTTGACAAAAAGTTGTTAACCAGTTTTAAGTCTTATTACATATCTGTATTATATTTTGTTTAATGATGGCTAAAACCTTTTTGTTGATGTTGTTACAGTACCTGGAAGTTCATGGTATTTGTGCATGCTAAGATTGGAGAGCTGAAAGTGAAGGATCTCAGCCAGAAGCTGCAAGGCATCTCAGGCTTTATCTTCCATCTGCAGCTCTGTGAAGGCCAGCAGCTCAAACATCAGATCCTACTCAAATCTCACACAGAGTAAGACAAAAAAAAAAAAAAACTCTCTAGCATCATCTTCCTTCAGAGCTGCTAAAAGCTAACTGCTGTTGCTGCTTCTGTCTGGCAAGGAGTAGCAAGCAGAGATGGATCACAGCAATGTTTCCATCTGATCCGTTTGAAGACATTGAGCAGGCCAGTGAAAATGATGGTAAGCAGAGATCTGAGTGTGCGCATTATATGAGGATATACCTTTAAATAATTTTTTCTGTGTTATTTTGCAGATATATCCCAGGTTCAGTGCATTAAAAGCTACCAGGCTCAAGAGCACGATGAGTTAACTCTGGAAAAAGCTGACATTCTTCATGCTAAAACTATTACAAGTGATGGTAAGAGTCAGGAGGACCGATTTAAGACATTTAATACTCGACTTAAATTTTTTTGCATTGCAATAAACAACCATAAAAACTTGTTTATGATTTCTTCATTAACCAGAAAATAGTAGCAAATTGGAAATGAAGAAAAAAGATACATTTTTTTCAAAATTTTTTTCCACCTTTGAATCTAAAAAAGCATTTCTTTACATGTGTGAGCACCTTATTAGTACTTTAATTTATTGTTTCTCTGGTCAAAAAAGAAAAATCAGTTAAATTTAACGTTTTAGTCTACATGCAAAATATTGGGAAAATTTGATGGAAAGACGAAGAAAAACGTTTTTAAACTGGGGTTGATTTTAATTTACAAGCAAAGAAAGAAGACTCAAACATACAGCCAAGTAGAGACTGTGGTGGTTTAAATCAAAACATATCATGTGCTTTAATGGTGTTGTCAAATTCCAGGCCCATATGAAATTCAGCATTTTTGCCAAGACTGATATTTACAGCTGCTCTCATGCCAGTCTCACACTGCTAGATAAATTTATCAAGAAAGGTTTTTGAGGTTGTTATTTAAAGAAAGTCGTAAAAATCACTTTACATTTATGGACTTCTTTTATTTCTGTCTAACACCTGAAAATTTGTTGAAATACAGTAAGGTTTGTAACTGCATCGTGACTAAATGAGTTTAAAGCATAATGTCAATGCATTTCAACTGCACTATGGATGTCAGTGAAAGATATTTGATATGTTTCTACAGGATGGGTGGAGGGCATCAGGCTGTCAGATGGGGAGCGGGGCTGGTTCCCCAAAACCTATGTGGAAGAAATCACGAGTCGCAGCGCGCGCCTCCGCAACCTCCGAGAAAATATCCGCATCAAATGTGTCACACAGAAGCTGAAGGGGGAGGACTGAAACCTTTCACTGCCACGCTTCAACTTTTTAAACTACTGATTGTTTTCCTTTTAGATGGATGTATGGCCTTTGCAGTTAGCAGGTGATGAAATAAGACTTTTTCTCTTCTTTTCTTTAAGAAAGCTAAACTTTTTATTAATTTGTACAATTTTTAGTTGGAGGCTTTCAACCAATATGAGCTTCTAGAAATATTTTTTGCATTTTCGTGATCAAATAATTTATTCTTAATGTTTCTTTTCAGGGCTTTTTTTTTCAAAAATTGGGAAACATGCTGAAAAAAACTGGAACAATACAATTTATGATGAAGAATATCCCTTCAGATTCTTCCATGCAATCAAATGCCTGGCAGAGCACAGGAATCATGCTTGTTATCAAATTTTTGCTGCTGAAACACTTTGATACAGTACACATGATATTTTTAGTTTAGAGCCCTTAGAGGAATGTGCAAAAATTATTAAATTAAAACTCTTTAGACTTTGACACCAAGGAACCATTTTATTGGAATCTAAAGGGTCAGTGATTCTGCACAATACAGAGATCAATCTTATCCTAATATGGGGATGATGTCCAAATCATTTTGGGGTTTTCTAATGCATTTATGTAACACGAATAAACAGGATAAGATAAAGACATAGAAGAAATGGTAGGACCAGAGTTGCAGTATTACAGTTCGACCATATGTCATTTAGCCAATTTCAATATTGGAGAGGTATCTAAAAATAAACTCAGAAGATTAATAGAGACATAAAAAGCTTCTAGGCTGCAGAGCAATTGTTCGATTTCAAAATTCACTGAATTGTATGAAAAATTATTTAGTACGGTAATTACTTATAGATTTTCAAGAGGACAAATCCAAATAGGAAAAAAGGAGAAAAATCCAGGACATACGTGAAACATTATTTCCAGATGCAACTGTATTTTATCATAGTTTAGTTTTCATCTAATTCTTGACTTAAACTACCTTGAAAAAAAGAAAGTATTTTTAATGAGCAACTGTTCCAGCTCCTTTAAAAGAGTAAAAGAAAAACTGGCTCCTTTCTACCTGGATATAAAAACAGTGTTGGTGTTTTTGCAAACTACTGTTTTTCTGTTTACCAGATACAGAAACAAGAATCCTGAGACAATGCATCTCCCTGTGCCGAAAGCAACAATTTTCTGTTTAAACTATGTTCCCAAAATCTATAATTTGGTTAAGTCAGAGGGGCATACGTTTCTGCAAAACATGGACTTTTTTTTAAAAGTCATTTTTAAAACTCTCCATCCTGCTGCTGTAAATACTGGCAAAACTTTTGCTGCTGAAAATAGAAACCCAAATAATGATGCACTTTTTACTACTGAAAACAATGTATATATAAAAACACTTCAATATAAAGCTGTGTGGGATATATTTCTCTTATTATACGGTCTGTGAAGTGACCCCCAAATGATTGATAGGCTAGACTTTTTTTATACGAGTAAACAGTAAATAAGGAAAATAAATGGCTGTTTTAAAACATAAATAAACATGAACAGTTCTGGTCAAAAGTTCACTTACAACCATCTGCATTAATGTCATTGTTGTGGATTTTTTAATGATTTAGACAATATTGTTTTTTTTTTCTGAGTAGAATTGATCATAAAAGACACAATTTTCTACAAAACAAGGGATTTGGATCTTTGCTTTACTTTTTTATATCATTCAAATTGCTTCTGAGGTTCAGGATTGATTCAGAGGATTTTTCAAAAGTTGTGTTAAATGTGGGTAATTCCAGCAGCTTTTGTCCAATAGCTTCACATTAGCTTCTTTGCTAACATGAAGCTGAACATATTGATGTGTTCGGATATTTGTCCTGCTGTAACACAAGCTGTGTCTGAATTGTAAGTTCTAGCTCTTAATTTGTGATGAAGCTGAAGGTTTGGAGGATTGTCTTCCTCATTCTTTGTGTAAAGAATCAGTTCTGCTTACAGCTGAACGGGCCCCCAGCATGATACCACAACCACCATGCTTGTTTTTTGAGATTAGAAAATTCTTAGCTTCACTCACCTAAACATTTTCCTTGTGAAACATAATACAACATTTTCCTGGTCAGCTTACACTGTCAGACATGTTTAATGGCGCTTTTTATTTTTATGTCTTTGTTAACTCCCTCTCAGTCCATGGTACAAATATCTTCAGAGTGGACAGGAATGCTGTTGCTCCAGGATCTGTCATTATTTAATAGCCTTTAGTCATTGTTAAGCATAATTTGGTGTTTCAGGTGGACAATAAACCCAAATTCACATCAAAACAACTTTTTGGAAAAAAAAGCAGGCTAGCATCCAGGTTTTTAAATGACCCAGAATGTCAATCTAATACAAATGTACGGATTATGTAAAAAAAAAAAAAAAAAAAAAATAGCTCTGCCTATTTAAGAAAAAAAAAATCAAACTGATGAATTTTCCAATCTGAATTTTATCCAAGTGTTGTTAATTGCTGCATTTGCCCAATTTTACTGGGCCTGTATGTATAAAACTGAGCTTGTTTAAAACTATTTAGTGAAACAAACTGAAACTGCTACGCCAAACTTAAACCAAAGCTTCAGGGTCATCTTTGATATTTAAAACTGAGAAGGTTGTTTTTCCTTTTCTTCAGGGTGATAAACCTTTTTATATTAAAACAAACAACATACGATGCAATAAAAACATTTAAAACACGTCAAAAGACATCTGAAGCTAATAACTAAATAAAACAGTTTGCCTCTTTATTCCTTTTTAACAGGAACAATGGTGATGATAATTTCCTTAAGTAAAACTATATGAAGGTTATTTTGTTTCCAAATTATTTGTGGATTGTAGTTTTAAAGCTACAGTGTGTAATTTTCAGCGACATCTAGCGGTCAGACTGCAGACTGCAGCAACATGAACGTCTCCCCCCCACCGCTTCTCCCCCCCAACAGTACGGCGAGCGTTACGGGACAAAATGTCTTCCACGACGTCCGCATCACCTACCTTCTCAAGTGATGAGGTTTGTTTACATAGATAATTTTACAGATAGTATTTCATTAGTCTGTGTAGGGTATAGATTTCATGTAGACTTAAGATAATAAATATACCCGTTATTTTTTCTACGTCGTTGTGACGTTTTGGTGAGCTGCTTTGCATGGTGATATAAACAGACGAAGTAATTGTAGTCATTAGTTTAACAGCGAGATTGTGTTCGCTGGAAGAATATATATTCCCCGTTTACAGAGTCCAAGTCTTGTTTGTGGCACGGGGGTTACAAGGCAAGGAAGAGGGAAAGGAAGAGGGCAGAGAGGCCGGGGTGAGCGTGCAGCTGGGGCCAGGCGAGAGAGGGGAGCCAGCGGGGTGAGAGCAGAGGAGGAAAGGCTTGAAGATCTCCAAAGGAGCCGGAGAGAAGTAACCGAGGTATATATCCAGAAAATTATTTTACAGAAAATTACTGAATCATTACCTGTGAAACGTCAGGGACGTTGCTGAATAAGTATACTGGAGAGTAACAGCATCATCACGCAGCATGTTATTGTTTTAGACAGGTCTGAGCATCCTGTACTCCAAAAACTGCAGTGATATTAGACAATTGTGTGTATAGGATTAATTACCTGTCCAAGAGAAAACTGGCAACTTGAGCGTCACTTTGAAAACCTTTTTCCTCCATCAGTGACTTCCATCGTGTAAATGCCGTGCCAATGTTGATCCGTGTTTTTTGTCGTTTCTTGTCACTCTTGCGTTTATTCTCGTCGTGTTTCCGCTTCTTAGATGACGGGGGTTCGGTGTCCGCCGCTTTTCGTTGTGATACAGAGTAGGCATGATCCTCCATTCGTCTGATGTTTGGCCACACAGTGCCAAACAGTTTGCAAAGTCACTCACGCCTGCCGCCTTGTTTACCTTTCTTGTTACAGAGGCGCAGTATACCTGCTTCTTCTTCTTCTTTGGTTTCAGGCAGACTAAACGCTTCTCAGGCATAATACTGCCATCTACTGTTCAGTACCGTCTCAGTTCATCTCTCTCAACTTGCCGTAGTTATTTTCGAGCGTCATGGGAGATCTCGCAATCGCTAGTTTGTTGCCTCTGCGCTGCCGTAGCGCAAAGATGTCAGCCTCCATGGCTGCGAGACCCGCTCCTATGTAATTATAAATAACGAATTCTAAGGCAACGCAAATGTTATGGTTAAAAAGCTGAGCTCATAGGTGATGATAAATAACATAGTTATGTATAATATATTAAATTTCTGAATTTATATGCCTGTAATTATTACACACTGTAGCTTTAAATTTGAAGTTGTGGAGAGAGTTATATTCTAAGTTTTGTATTTGTAGAGTATTGCCCGCAGTTTTGCTCACGCTGCAGCGCGAGCAAAACTGAGAATTTAAGAGGTTTTTGATGTGCAAATTGTAGAACATAATCTGTATACTTGTACTTGAAATTTGAACAGGGGCAAAAAAAAAAAAACTGTACTTGTGAATTTACAAATACAAAAATTAGAACGTTACAATCTCTTTACATTTTCAAATTCACACTTACAATGCACAAATAGTCTTGAAACAAAATAACCTTAATAAAAGATTTATATCCATTAATTAAAATGGGAAGGAAATCTGCCGATTTGTGCAGCAGAGATTTCTGGACCACACTGACTACCAGCTAATAAGCTCTTTTAGACATTTAAATTTCAATCATGTTTGTCAATATTTGGCCATATTTTGACAAATATCATAAAAGTCTGATAAGCATGAAATTAATATGACATTTGCGTTCATGATAAGTGGATCTGGATGCCTGACTGGAGCCCATAATCAACCTTTTATTACATTTACTCAACTGTGTGAGAAATAGGGTTTCTATAGCATCTCTAGTTTCAGAGACGCTGATCTAATAAAATGTAACTGCTACAGCTGAGCTCTGATCCACTGTAGCTCCTCTCAGGCAGCACCAACGCCTCAGATGCAGAGCAGCCCAGTGTAACTGAGCTGAGACCTGATGATCGACCACTATAATCAACTCTTCCAGTGGCACATGAACTGTTTTGGACTTCCTGTCAAATAGCTCTTTGTTGTAATTTAAACTGTTGCAGCGTGCGTATTTATATTCCTCCAGATTCTGATGTATATGTATTTTACTGTAGATTGTGTCGTGTATTAAGAGTTTGAACCTTTTTTTTTTCCCTTTTTATCACTGTAATTTATATTCAGTAACGTTTGACACAGATGCAAGCTTTTGCTTTAAATCCTGATCCCATTGTTGATATGACTGCAGTAAAACACTGGAACTCTGCCTACTGCTGTAAATGTTTCAGCTCTGAGATAAATACAGATACTTGTATAATGTTGTGCTCAGTAAGCAACTCATGTTCATTTAAAAAAATCTTTATTAGTAAAGCTCTACATACAGGTATGTACAACTTCTCCAGTCCTAGCTTTTTTTATCAGTGTATCTAACATCTCTGCAGCTATGTTCTGCTCTAAACCGGGTCATGGCCTGGTTTCCTTTCCGGTTCTAAGAAATTATCAGCCAGAATAATTTTCCAGCCACCATGCCACCATGTTTTGGCACACATCAAAGTAATAAATACTTTATCTACATGTCGGTTTGAATTTATATTTACAGCGGATTAATAAAGATTCTCCTGAGTGCGGCAGGTCAGCCCCAGCTGTTGATGTGATACTGGGCGTCTGATAGGCTGGGATCATGGAACTCCTTCCCGCTTCTCTGCAGCTTGGGCACTAACGGAGGAGGTGGCTGACTCAGAAAAATGTGGCTGTCTCTGTCTGGCTGTGGGTCAGAGAGGGAAAAAAAAATTTCTGTAAAATATTCTTTGGAAAACATCACCTTCCTGGAAAGTTATATTAAGCAACAATTTATCAGAAAAAACAGATAAACAGAGAACAAGAGGAGGGATTTCTGTAATTCAATTCAATTCAATTCAGTTTATTTATATAGCGCCAAATTCACAACACATGTCATCTCAAGGCACTTTACAGTTCAACCAGATCATACAGTCAAATTGATACAAAGTTTTCTATCTAAGGAAAACCAGTTGATTGCATCGACTCAAATACAATCCCCCACACTAAGCATGCTTGTAGCGACAGTGGAGAGGAAAAACTCCCTTTTAACAGGAAGAAACCTCCAGCAGAACCAGGCTCAGTGTGAGCGGCCATCTGCCGAGGCCGACTGGGGTTCAAGGAGACAGAAGCAGAGATACAAAAAGCAGCTGTAAAAGGCGGCCCCGTCCAGGAAACACACAGCCAGGCAGACGAGCTCCAAGGCAGCTCCCATGCCAGAGGACGAAGAGAGCACATCCACTCAGTCACGGTCAGAGAAACAGGACCACACTGGAAAACAGGCCGATCTCCAACATCTATTAACAAGGGTGTTGATAGAAGCAGCACAGCTGATGTTTTTTCCAGGATGACGTCACAGCCAAACAGGAACAGACGAGGCAAAGCTACTCTGAGGAAAAGCAGAGAGAGCAGAAGGTTAGAGATTGAACTAACAGATTCTGCAGAATAGGAGAACAGAGAGAGAATGAAGCAGAATGATGAAATGGGGGTCCCTATGTCCTCCAAAAGTCTAAGCCTATAGCAGCATAACTATAGAGATAGCTCAGGATAACCTGAGCCACCCTAACTATAAGCTTTATCAAAAAGGAAAGTTTTAAGCCTAGCCTTAAAAGTAGACAGGGTGTCTGCCTCACGGACTAAAACTGGTAGTTGGTTCCACAGGAGAGGAGCCTGATAACTAAAAGATCTGCCTCCCATTCTACTTTTAGAAATTCTAGGAACCACTAGTAAACCTGCAGATTGAGAGCGAAGTGCTCTGTTAGGAACATAAGGAACAATCAGATCTCTGATATAAGATGGAGCTTGGCCATTTAAGGCTTTATATGTGAGAAGGAGGATTTTAAATTCTATTCTTGATTTAACAGGAAGCCAATGAAGAGAAGCCAGGATAGGCGAGATATGATCTCTCTTTTTAATTTTCATCAAAACTCTGGCACCCGCATTATGGATCAGCTGAAGGCTTTTAACTACAGTTTCTAGTCTTCCTGATAATAAAGAATTACAATAGTCCAGACTTGAAGTAAAAAAAAAATGCATAGACTAGTTTCTCAACATTGCCCCAGGACAGGATATTTTTAACTTTTGCAATGTTCCTCAGATGAAAGAAGGAAATTCTAGAAACCTCTTTGATATGGGATTTAAATGACAGGTCCTGATCAAAAATAACACCAAGATTTTTTACTTTATTATCTGAAATCAGTTTAATCCCATCCAAATGAAGTGACTGGCTAATCAGTTTCTTTTTCAGAGACTCTGGTCCAAAGACTATAACTTCTGTTTTGTCTGCATTCAGAAGCAGAAAATTAAGAGTCATCCAGGTTTTTATGTCTTCAAGACATGCCTGTAATCTATGTAATGGGTTAGCTTCATCTGGATTTATAGACAGATATAGCTGGGTATCATCAGCATAACAGTGGAAATTAATCCCATGCTGTCTAATAATTCTACCAATTGGGAGCATGTATAAAGTAAAGAGAATTGGTCCTAGCACTGATCCCTGTGGTACTCCACAGGTAACCTTTGAGCGTGTTGAAGATCTATCATTAACATGAACAAACTGAATTCGATCAGATAGATAAGATTTAAACCAGTCTAGTGCTGTTCCTTTAATTCCAACAAAATATTCAAGTCTTTCTAAAAGAATATTATGGTCAACTGTATCAAATGCAGCACTAAGATCCAACAGGACGAGCACAGATACAAGTCCATTATCTGAGGCCATGAGAATATCATTAGTGACTTTCACCAGAGCTGTTTCAGTGCTATGATGAGCTCTAAAGCCAGACTGAAACTCTTCAAAAAGTTCATTATGGTGGAAGTGATCGCAAACTTGTTTGGCAACTACTTTCTCAAGAATTTTGGATAAGAAAGGAAGATTGGATATAGGTCTATAATTGCGGATAGAGGAGTGCTTATGATCTTATTTTTAATAAGATCAATCTTATTTATAAAGAATCCCATAAAATCATTGCTGCTAAGAGCAGGTGGAATGGACGGTTCAACAGAGCTATGGCTCTGGGTGAGTTTGGCAACTGTATTAAAAAGAAATCTAGGATTATTCTTATTCTCCTCTATTAATGAGGAGAAGTATGCTGCTCTTGCTTTACAAAGGGTCCTCTTATACAGCAGTAAACCATTTTTCCAGACTAGGAAGGACTCTCGCAGGCCTGTGGAGCGATATTTTCTCTCCAGTTTCCTAGCATTTTGCTTCAAAGTACGCAGCTCTGCATTAAACCAAGGAGCAAGCTTTCTATTTTTAACGGTTTTCATTTTCAAAGGAGCTGCGTTGTCTAAGGCAATACGCAGAGAACTAGCAACCCCCTCAACAAAATCATCAACCTGTGAAGGGGAATAAGCTAAGCTTTTGCACTCTGCAGCACTGCTCAGTGACACAGAGCAGAGAGAAAGTGAAGCAGATTCTTTAAAATTTATAACTGCACTATCTGATAAAGATCTACTAAAATTGAACCTTCTTTTGGGGGAGGAGAACTCTGTTAAAGTAATCCTGAAGGTTATTAGAAAGTGGTCAGAGAGGACAGGGTTGTGAGGAAATACTGTTATTTCTTCACATTCTATGCCGTATGTCAGCACAAGATCCAAAGTATGAAGATGAGAATGCGTGGGACTATTCACATTTTGAACAAAGCCAATAGTGTCTAAGATAGCATTAAAGGCTGCTCTTAAGCTATCGCCTTCAATGTCAGCATGGATGTTAAAATCTCCCACTATGATGACCCTGTCAGTATTTAATACCAAATCAGAAAGGAACTCTGAAAACTCATCTAAAAATTCAGAGTAAGGACCTGGTGGACGATACAAAGTTACAAAAAGAAGAGGTTTTCTTGCCTTGAAATTTGGATCAGGGAAATTAAGGGTTAAATGTTCAAAAGAGTTGTAGGAATTAATTGTTTTGGGAGTAATCAGTAAGTCAGACTCGAAGATTGTTGCTACTCCTCCTCCTCGCCCAGAACTTCTGGGGATGTGAAAATTTAAATAGCTTGAAGGAGTTGCCTCATTTATGCTCACATAATCCTCTTGCTGCAGCCAGGTTTCTGTAAGGCAAAACAAGTCAATGTGATTATCACAAATCAAGTCATTAACTAGTAGACTTTTAGAGGAAAGCGATCTTATGTTAAACAGACCGCATTTAATTGTTTTAACTTTTTCCCCAATTGGAGTTATTTTGATTTTAATTAGATTATCATGATTTACTCCTTTGGGAATCTTTGCTAATTTATTAGATTTTGGTCGTGGGCAAGACACTGTCTGGATGGAGTAAAGAGTGGGTAACAGTAGAGAAGCTGCAGAGATGTGTGTTAAACTACAACTCTGCTTCCTGGTCTGCACCCTGGGTGGTCAGGGTTTTGGAGGACTAATAAATGTGGCCAGATTCCTAGAAAGAAGCTTTTAACTCTTTTTCTGCTAAAACCGAAACCTAAAATGCAAGAAAAGATTCAGTTCTTATTTTGAAAAAAAAACAAAAAAAAAAACAAACATAATGCATGTTTTCTGAGGGGGTATCATGTCTGCAACCATACAGTATGGTAAAAATAATTTAGATAAATGCTGTAAAGGCTATCTCTCCACAAATCCACCAACTTTTCTTACTGATTATTCGAGCTAATAATATATGAAAAGCTTATTATTAAGGATTGGAAAGAAAATCTTCAAATTTTCTTCTGGTCATTTTATACTGTATGAGAACTCAATAGCAGACCTGCGGGTAAATCCTTATGGGTCACTCCTACTGCAGCATTCGTCAACCACACCCACTTAAAGTTTACAACCATTTACACAATAGCTGTTATTAAAATCTGTGTTAATGAAGACAAAGATGCATGCTGGTGCAGCTTCTGTGGGATACATACAGGCCTTAGAGATATGAAAATGTAAAATCATGAAAACTGAGAGACTAGTATTTTTGTTGGTTATGCTGCTCCCATACACCTTATAATGTACCCCAGCACTGCAAAAACAATCCAGAAATAAGTAAAAAATGGCTTAAATTAAGTATATTTAGCCTTAATTTGAGCAGGTAAATAAGATGATTTGCCAATGGAATGAGTATTTTCACTCTTAAAATAAGATAGTTAGATAATATTTACTTGAAATAAGACGATAAAATAGTTTTTTCTTATTTTAAAAGGAAATTGTCTTGTTCCATTGGCAAAGTGTCTTACTTACCTCCTCAAATCAAGAAAAAACACACTTATTTTAAGAAAAAATAACTTATTGAGATTTATATTTTTTGCAGTGAGTAGACAGCCTATATTAGCATATCAAAGATACTCCAGCCATCCATTAATAAGGCCTCTGTATCACTTTAGATTAACCCCCATTTTATATGTGTTTGGATAGAGTATGTTACTGAAAATGCATAAAAACATTGAATTTGATGCAGCTTATGCAACTTTGCAGTTAGAAAAACAACAATGTGATGCTGTAAAGCAGTTTTGAAAAAAAGAACCACTGAGTCAGAAATCTGATTTAATGTTTCCTCCACTCTGATTGGCTGTTTGCATTAAAATTAATCTGCTTATTTTTACAGATTACTATAATCCTGATACGAAGTTAAACTGTTCAGTAATGCTTACCAGAATACTACCACAAAAAATGTGAAGTATCCCAATAAAATAAGTAAAAAAGTGAAATCTACTGTATTACTAGATCTTTTATGCTACTTTTCCGAACAAATGACAAATTATTCAAATTCCCTCTAATTTCACTCTCTCAGTTCCATACATGTCAAGTTTTGGATTTGAAAGAAAGGGGAATTTTACAAAATGAAAAAAATATGATGCTGTATGAAATGAATACATGCCCCAAATTTGAATATGTTTATTTGGTTTAGCTTCTAAAATTGAATTATATTTACCTATCCTGCATTGAATTAAGTTATGTTCAGCTTACTCATAGGCTGTAAATAACCAAATGACAAATAAATCCGTTTTATCAGCTCAATTTAATTTATTTTAAGAGTGGAAACTGTTTTTGTCAATAAAGATGCATGCATGTCACATGGCCAAAAAGCCTTCAGAAACAAAGAGCTGCCTGTGATCATGGATCTTAGCCTCAAGGTAACTTATGGTTTCATGTGTGTGGACTTGGGCAACAACTAACTCCACCATATGACCTCCACCATGCTGACTTGCTCTCTGGCAAAAGTGGTCCGACAATTAAAGGAAATAATAATTGAGTTCACTTAAAAGACCGTCCTTTTAAGCTCAAAAGACACCCTTATAATGAACTCAGAAATTTTACTTCACATTGCATCATAAATAAAATGTTCATATATATTGTGTTACATAAATTAAATATTACTAAATATTTCTGGAACCAATTCATTTAGGTATCTTTAATGGGAAGAAATTGTTTCACCTCAATGGAGGGCTCGAATCATTTTTTTTAGTGTACTGAAAAAAACAAATACCCGTAGTTAAGAATGGTGACATATTGTAAAATATATTGACCAGATTCTGGAACACATGAGGCATAATCTTATCTCTTTCATTTGCAAATTTGAGCCCATTTACATTTATGTTTATCTTTCATATATTGTCTTAACTAAATCTTAGGCCATTTTCTTTATATTTACAAGCTTTATGAGCTCACATGCTCAGTTGATTTTTAACAGGAAAGGGGGATCAGCAATCTACAAGGGAGCAGCTCAATGCATTCAGGCATGTAGATATGTTTAAGATAGATATGTTGAGTCCCTTAGTAACAACTCATCATCACCGAAACACCACAGCTTACATGAGCATTGATGCTAACTATGCCCATTCCTCTATCACCACAATGCACCTTCTGAGTGCTAACTCAGTGTACCGTGTCCCAGATCTCAAATAATCTCAAACTGTTTTCTTAAACTTAGACAATGAGTTAACTTTACTTACTGTGTATTTTAGTATATTTTACTGGTTATTCATGTTCCTAAGTTGAGAAGAACCTTCTCTGTTGTGACTTCCAAACTTTAGAAGAAGAATGACTTCCATCTCATCTAAAGACTGCATCTTTCTAACTTGATTAACTAGATTTTCAGGTTGGTTCTATTCATATATATATATTTTTTAATTATTTTTATTGCTTGAATTCTCTTAGATGCACTCTTAATGTTGCATATAGTTACTTACTTACTTACTCGTATCATTTTATAAGCTGTGCAGCACTTTAGCCACAGGTTGGGAGTTTCACATCATAGATGTTCGGCTGAAAAATCTGCAGCTGCCAGATGTTTTTATGTTGTTATGAAACAAAAGTTCTTTGAGTACCTTATTGAATCTGTCATATTTAGAAATAAAACAGTATCTAACAATGACTGGTAGGGTTTAGGTTCCTTAAAAAGCCGAAATAACTTGATTATTTATATATATTTTTTTTTCTATGAGAGATTTGCTCCTATAAATACAACACAGCCAAACCTGCTGCAGATGGAAAATCCAGGTCTGGTAATCCTCCTCACAGGTGCAGGAGACTTGCAGTGGCTCCACCAGCTCCCCTGCAGCAAAAATGAATATTACGTACATGAATTCCAGCATTCCTCATGGGTCTTTGGAAAAATGGCAAAAGCAATAAGACTGGCTTCTGATTAAAAAGAAAAACATGATTTCCTGAAGTTTTTACCTCTCAGATCAAACTCCAGCCGTCCAGGAAGAGCTGAGCGCTCCACTGCTTTGATGCTGTGTCGAGCCAGCCTGCCCTGTGACCGACAACATGGAAAACACAAAGGGAAGGGGAATGTATAATGTTCTTTTCTTTTTTTCATTAATTATTACTGTGAATCTGTTATATTAATAGCTAATGAAATAGGTGTGAGATAGAAAATATCCCCCCATGTGAGCCATGTATCAGCGGAACAAGCGCCCTGTAGTGATTCACAGGTCAGCAGCTATTATTATGGGTTTTCCAATGAGAGTTATCATACACTACCTCATACTTTACATTTAGCCGCTTGCTGTCCACAGAAAGCAGCAGAACATCATGAGGAAAGAGAACCATCAGCCTCTCCTGGAGACCCTGCAAGAAAAAAAAATTTAAAAACACCATGTCCCCCATTAGTTAAAAACTGCCTAAAACAACAAATTCCACTAAACCTCAAAGACGCCTCATAACTTCAGCACAATAATAGGAACTCCCTCAGGAATATAAACTGTTTCATTATTTGACATTTTGTTTTAATATGAACATGTTTCAAAATATTTTTTTTATCATAGTCTGTAAAAAAAAAAAAAGGGTTATTTATGAAAATATGTTGAAGAAAAATCTTACACACTCAGAACAGTAGAAACTGAGCAGAAAGAATTAGAAATTCAAGCTTGATTAGCATTTATTCAACAGTAACTACCTTCTTAGATGTCATCAAGAAGGTATTTAGGCAAGGTCACACAGCCTCCAATTTTTATGTAATGTAAATCCCTTTTATTTTGCCATAATGGGGAAATTAAATCTCTGCATTTGACCCATCCTCTTGGGGAGCAGTGGGCTGCCATCATGCGGTGCCCTGTGAGCAAAGTGGGGTTAAGTGTTTCGCTCAGAAACCCAGAGTGGAGGCTGTGGGGATCAAACCGGGCACTTGTAACCTTCTCAGATAACAAGCACTGCTCAACCACCAGGCCAACACTCCCCAACATGACACTAATGGTATCTGATACTTCTCTAATAGCCCTTAAACAGTTATGGGAGAAGGATTTAAGTTATACCTTTTCAGAGGCTGAATGGGAGGGGCTACTTAGAAACAGGAAGAAAACATCAAGAGAGTTGAGGACTCGATTAGTTCAATTCAAAATATTACATAGAATATACTGGACTCCTCTTAGGCTAAACAGAGTGGGTTTGGCAGATAATCATAAATGTTGTAAATGCCAGGAGGATAACGGCACATTGGTACATATGCTGTAGGAATGCCCAGAAATTCAGGTCCTTTGGACATCGGTTCATAGAGTAGTCAGGGAGATCCTCGACAAGGATATTCCATTTTGTAACAGACTTTACATTCTTGGTGACCCCTTGATTATGAGTTCTTTGCCATCATTTCTGTCACAGTGGGCCCAAACTACAATTATGCTTGGAAGGAAATTGTTAGTAATGGAATGGAAGTTTGCTTCAACTCCATCTATTGCCATAGTAGTTCAAAAACTTCAGGCATCTAAATAGGTTGGCGATACCTCTAAATTTTAGGTCCAGATTTGTTTGGCATCAACTCTATTTTATTATTACTAGTTAGTTATTTAGTGTTGTTATTTTAATTTTATTGTTATTATTTTTGCTTTATTTAATTTTGCTACACCATATTGATATGGAGATGTGTAATTTTTGCTGCATATTCTATTAGAGCATTTATGTTTTGTACTCCATTATTTTCTATATTAATTTTGTTCTGTGTGTTAATGTTCCAAAGACTGAATCTGATATTATGTGGATTGCTGTTTATAGATGTTTATTGTTATTATTTGAAAACAATAAAGTTCAATTCATAAAATAACAGTAAGTACATCTTCCATAAAAGAAGAAATGCATTTTTTTTAAGGTACCCAGTCCATCGCAGGGCAACACAAAGACACACAGAGACAAACAACCACTCACGCACACAATCACACCTTTTGCCATTTACCATTACCATTTTAAGGAAAATTTTAGAGAAACCAATTAACCTAACAGTCACGTTTTTGGACTGTGGGCAGAAGCCAGAGTACCCGGAAAGAAGCCATGCATGCTCAGGGAGAACATGCAAACTCCATGCAGAAAGACGTCGGGCCCAGAATCAAACCCAGAATCTTCTTGCTGCAAGGCATCATTAAGACATATTATTTGTAATATGTCATATATTATTTATATATTATTTTTTATTGTTTGTTTTGTCTTATTTATTATTATTTATGATTTATCAGAAGGCTTAAGGTTATTCTCCTCAGATGGATCTATTTGTCCCCTATTTGTCTATTTGTTTTGAGATGTTGCATTATTATTTCCACTCTGTATAAATCTATTAGTGTGGTGCACCAGTCCCTCCTGTGCCTCCCTCTTTACTTTACAGGTCTCAGATTTCCTGCTTTTTTTCCTCAGAACTGTCATTGTATCTAAAAACTAAATAAAGACGCATATTCCAACATTTTTATTCAATATAATATATTACCTATTCTATATGTTTTAAAAGCCCACCTCTAAATAATGCACCAATTTTTCCAATAAAATTGCCACGATAAATTTATATATTTATCGGTGTATGATGGAACTGATTAGTCATAGCAATTATAACACAGACAAGCTTGTTGCTTTAGCAGTCCCACATTATGCCACACAAGATGATCAGGTATTGTGGAAAAAAAGGATAAAAAAAAAAAAATAATAATAGCAAAATAAGTTAAAGGCCTGATGGGGTTTTGATTATGAAGCAATCCTTCTGATGACATTCAGAAACCCGACTACCTGTCTTTGAGTGTTGATGATGTGAACAATAGAGATGTATCCTGGCTGACCCATGTGCTGTATAGGCGAGCCCTCCCAGTTCCATATGGGAGCCTGCAGCAAGTATTTTTTCAGCTCCTCTCTTTTCCAATGTTCATCACAAGGCAACTAGCAAGCAAAGATAAAAAAAGGGGAAGGTTTAAATGCACTGTTGGAATCACGCAGGCCTTTAAACCACATTTGCAAAAGATGTGAAAAAATTACAAGATAAGAAAGAGCACAGTGGGAGGGACTCATGGGTTGCATCATGGACTTGTATCTCCTGTCCTCTATGTTCTGCATCCACCTCTTTAACTCTGCAGCACTGGCACACATAAACACCTTCGAGTCCATCATTGGACCTGGACAACAGACAGAACAGAAGAAATTAAACTTAACAATCTGAATTATTGAGCTAAATCTTCACTGGGATTCGTCTCACTGCTGATCTCAAACATGTGTGGTGAATGGGACACTTCCGGCTCCAGCGATACAGCTCGGAGAGACAGCCCAGAAACAGGAAGAATACCCTGCAGGAAAAGAAAAGGCAAACCTTGAGTAACTAGAAGCATACATCTTTGGGTAGACTCAGAGGGAAAGATAAAAAAGAGTTAACTGATATCAAATCGGATACCTCATATATGAAGTCTTCTCTGGAGTGGTCCAATGACAGGATCAGAAGGTGAAAAGAGAACAACAACAGGAACCGTTCACTGGTTTCCTGTGAATATAGATGTAGAGAAGCAGAGGTATAATCTGCGTTCTTTGCCTCAGCAGGAAATAATACAATAAGATAACAGATTACATTAGTTAGGAAAAGTAGCTGTATCCCAATAATAAGCACATGACAACCAGAGGTTGGTAGTATCTAGTTACATTCACTCAATTACAGTTACTTTAGTAACTTTTTGATAAAAATATACTTCTAGGAGTGCTGGTCCATAATTTTCTACTTTGTTGAAGTAATATCTATAAAATATCCCTACTCTTGCTTGGGTATAAAGTTTCCTTTAGACAAACAGTTATGTTATGTTTATGTCGCAATCTATTTTATTTTTGTACACAAGACACAAGATATGTTTTTCTTTTAGAAAGACTCAAATATTTTGTAGGAATTAAAGGAAGAGCACTAGACTGTTTAAATATTATCTATCTGATTAATTTCAGTTTGTTCACGTTAATGACAAATCTTCATCATCCTCCAGGGTTAGCTGTGGAGTACCACAGGGATCAGTGCTAGGACCAATTCTCTTTACTATATACTGTATATGCTCCCAATGGGTAGAAATATTAGACAGCATGGGATTATTTTCTACTGTTATGCTGATGATACTCAGCTATATTTGCCTATAAGATATCCAGATTAAGCTAACCCATTACATAGATTACAGGCATGTCTTGAAGACAGAAAAAGCTGGATTACTCTTAACTTTCTGCTTCTGAATGCAGACAAAACAGAGTCTTTGAAAAAGAAGCTGATTAGTCAGTCACTTCATTTAGATGGGATTAAACTGATTTCAGATAATAAAGTAGGGTTGTCAAAAGTATCGATACTCAAAAAAGTATCGATACTGAAATGCTGTATCCGGATACAATACTCGTTTTTAAAAGTATCGATACAGTGCTACCACCAGTGGCACCTAAACAGTCATTCATCTAAAGTGCAGAATAGTGGAAAATGCACTTTCTGAACACTGTGTGATTAAATCATTCTGTGCACTTTTCAGTTTCACACTTCTTTTTTGTAAGAGGTGCAGCTGCTGAGAATTATTTTTGTTTCTTAACTGGTTTGGCTAGTGTCATTGTTATGTGTGCAAAGCATAACCAAGGAAGGAACACTTAATTTTAATTTTGTAAGTTTTTTCATCAAGCTTGCTTAATATTGTGAACAGCAAACAACCTTTATTGTACTTATTTATTGTACTTTATTTATGAATGAAAATATTTCTGTAGAATTTTGGAGTCTTTGTTTTTATCCTTGTGGTATCGAAAATGGTATCGAGTATCGAGTATCGTGAAATGAATTGGTTAAATTATTACGTAACACATTTTGCAATAATTGAATAAATATATTTGTTGAATTTTTCCTATTTCTATATGTTACCTGTGTGTAGCTGGTATAGAGTGACACCAGAGAGGAATAGATGACCTCTCCATAAATATGAGCAGGTTGGCCCTCCCAGCCCCTGATTGGCTGCTGAGAGAAAATCCTGTGGTGGAGCTCATCTCTGGTCCTGCCCCACAGCACCACCTACAGACACAAGCAATATCAGATGTACATTTGTCAGGGGATTGAACATAATCTACCCTCAGACAGAGCGTTAATAGATAAACTACACGTTAGAAACGAGTTTGTCTTCTAAAGCTTTCAGTAAAAAACTTCTCTTTTTTCATTTTCTTGCTCATAGTATCTGTTTTTACAGTCCTGTTTGTTGCTTGTTTCTTGTTTGTATATTAAGCCACTGTACTCAGAGCTATGAGCTGTTAAAAATAAAATGTTTTGTCTACACACAGTGGCAGTTGTTAAAATGGTTATTATGGCTATCTGCCCAGGGTAGCATAACCTGCAGGAGGCCAAGAGCAAAAACCTGAACAAAAGGTTTACTGGAACGCCCCAAACAGGTTTATTATTGTGTATTTGACTGCCTACTCATTTAATCACAGAACAGGCTTTTTCAGGGAGGACTCCAATGTTGGGATAATATTCAGCTAAAAAAAACAGTTACCAGCAGCTTCTCATACAGACACAAAGAAAACTTCAGGAGATGTTTACGATCTTAATGCGTTAGCAAATATTGTCTTCTTTTGTATACAAACAGCCCATATGGAAGAACTATTTAGCATTTTCTCTATGCTCCCTTATAAAACTGCTATTCTAAAGGGAGTGTTTGTGGCGCTCTGACCTCCTGCTCCTGGAGTCGTACTGAGGCTTTGCTTGGCAGCTGTGGTGGGAGCTGGTGCTCATCTCTGCTGGTCCTCACAGAAAGCTGGACTCTGTTTTCGCTCAGACTCCATACACTGAAAAAAACACACAAAACAAACAGGAATCTGAGTATTTGATCAAATCAGATTAGTATCATGTATCAGCAGCAGGAGCCGAGCGAGCAGCTCATAGATTTGCTCTGTAGCCTCACTGTAGCTGGGTGACCGGTTAGCAAACTGCAAATGTTGAAGTGTTTTATGTTTTTGGGGAAATATGCAGCCTTCAGCTGACCAAAGCGTTTGTTGCTAAAAGAAGATAAATTGGGATAAACAGTATTATAACCTAATGATAATGGCTTGTCTGCAACCCCCTAACCAATCCTAATCAGATTATAAAGGTCTGAGGGGAGACAGACCGGCTGCTTATTTATTCCTTTAACAATTTGTTGCTACAGTCTATCCTCTAATAATAATGACTCGGCAACAGATTAGAGGACATGCAAACTAAATTATACCAATCTAATCCAATTTATTCCATTTGAAACAAATTTGAAACAAATAACAAATAAAGCAACATCAGATAGCATTTCTTCAGCTCATTCATCATGTTAGAGTAAAATAATTAAATAAATAAGGTTTAATAACAACTACATAATTATACTATAACATATACTATAATTTCTTAAACATTTTGTCAATTTACAATTATTATTACTCAAATGTATTGTATGGGGATTTACTGTGAAAGAGCATCTGGATAATATTAAGTGAAATGGAAATATGTTTAAATATGTTTATTTTTTTTTTCTTTAGGTAAAGCTTGAAACACATGTAGGTATTTCAAGCTGAAAAACTCATACGGAAAGAAAAAGACAATTAAAATAAATGTATTAATACGATTACTTTTACTCTTTGGCGCTCAGACCTCAGCAGGAAACATTAGCACTGCATTTTGTTTGAAATGCATGAACAGGAGTATGAGAACAGGGATGTTTCCCCCCCGAGGCCTGAAACTGGTGGTGGAGTGGAGATGGATGAAAATGGTCAGTCTGTAGACTGCTGGTTGGTAAGACGGTGTACTTGAGCTGTATGGAGAGATCCAGTGGACTGCGTGAGCTGATACTAGAGGTTCACTCAGGGACCTGGAAGATGGAAGTCCAGCTTTCATAACACAGGTTGCATTAAGCTGTCCATGATGAGCAAGCATGAAGCGACAGTGGAGAGGAAAAACTCCCCATTGGGAAGAAACCTCTGGCAGAACCAGGTTCAACATGGCGGTCTTTTGACAGACTGGTTGAGATGAGACAGCGAATGCAGTAAGAGTCAGTGAGGAATGACACCCTGATGAAGCTTTGGCTAAGATGGTGAAGAAGGGGATGGAGGTGGGTTAAATCGGGGTCATTCGAATAAAGTCAGACACAGCCCAACCACTGCCTGTGCTTTGGGTAGCAGACGCAGTTATGGATTGGAGACCTTTCAAGAGGAACTCCGGATGCTAACTGGGCTTTGTGGAGGTGTAGTTCAAAGCTGATTAGCTTGTGTCGGAGGCGGGTAAGAGTAAGTAATCAGTTTTTTTCAGTTGAACTTGCGCCTAGGCTCCATTAAGCCTTATACTTTAACACTGAAGCACAGAAACACGTTTTGCTGCATCTACAGAAGCCGCAAGCCATTTGGGGACTCTTATTACAGATTATCAACTGAATTTAGTTGTGGACTTTGACTATACCATTCTAATTCTTTGATCTTGCCAACTGGCTTCATGTTTGGGGTCCTGCTGGAAGGTGAATCCCTTTTAGTCTCTTAAAGGATTTCTTTTAGGGCTGCTCTACATTAGAGCACCAACTATTATGCATCAACTCTGAAAATCATCCCTATTCCCAGCACAGATAAAGAATCCCCATAGCATCACGATGTCACCTCCATATTCTGCTGTGTTCAAGGAAAGCCCTGGGTAAGTTGCACAATTAGTTTTCGACCACAACTAGAGTCTCATCTACAAAGATTCAAAATGAGAGGCGCTATTCTGCATATAAATATATTTTTAGTTGATAATAAGTCGGCGTGTGGAAGGCGATCTACAAAGATTGCTGAGCAAATGTCAAGATGTGCAAACCGATTTGGTTTTAGCACATTAAAATGAGCAGATTGTGTGTTCCCTTGTGGCACTGTACCAATGCCACTTTTGTGGCAGCAATGATTGTGGTTATTTTTGTGTCAGTTTCCAGCTGACTTTCAGAAGCACTAAAACTGCAGTAGCAGTTTAGTTTCAGATTTGGAAAATTTGATTTGAATGTAGTAAATTTTGACATTGCATATTCCCCACCCATGAATTTCCAGGATTTGGTCATTAGAGTCAGAATTGCATCTTGATGCACACACACACAAAAAGTTTGCACACCCTGACTGCTGAAATGCAAATGCAAATCCCTTGCACCTTCTCTGAAGTTCTGCCTTTTGTGTGCATACATGTTTGAACCTGTTTTAAGAAGTGCAAACATTTTAAAGATTAGACCAATAATGTTTTGTTTGTTTTGCATGTAAGCAAATTAAACATATATATATATATATATATATTTATCTGATTTGACCACTGCTCTTACACTTTTACTATGACAACAATCTATAAACCACAAACATCAAACAACTTTGACTTCCTTCTCGCCACTCTTCTATACATTATTGTTCTTTAAAATATTAGAAACTATTGGTAATTTCCTGCACTTAACATTTGCAAAACTGTATATGATTCTACTGCATTAAAATATCATTACATAAATAGGCAGTTGTTATGTGACAAGTCGTTGAGTGGTATATTTATAATCATAGATATTTATTTTCAATCATATCAAGGCACTGTAGAAAACAAAACCAATAAAATAACATAATATTCCTTAGTTCAGCATTTTAAAAGCTTAAGACAGAAAGATTTCCTCCTGTCTGGTGGCTTTGCAGCAGTAGCATTAGGAGGTCTCTGACAATGTATAGAGTTCTAATCTAGGAGCAGTGATCCTGTAGAGTCTAAGAAGGGCCCATGACCCTTTCAGCTCCCTTAACTATCCTCTGCAGAGTCCTTTTATCTGTTAGTACTGCAGCTGGAGTTCCATGCTGGGGTTTATAGAAGGTGATGCATGTTTAAGCTTTCTCAGAAAGTGCTGTACCTGCTTGGGCCCATCTAACCCTCACAGCAATCTTATTTCAGCAAAAAAGGTCATTAAAAGATTTAGATTCCAAAAAAAGCCAAATGAATGTGTGAAATTCCCCTTAATGCCAGAAAAGATATCCAGGTTGTGTATCCATTGCATTTATCATTCTTCAAACATTTCTTAGACGTAAATCTCATCAGAAACCTTAAATATGTCTTATGGATCTTAAGGGAATCCTCTTTTCATAACTAGCACAGTTAACTTGTGCATATGAAGGCTGTTCACACTCCACTTTATCTTAGCCTATTCCATTGCAAAGTAACCCAGGTACTCTGAGGTTGACATACTGTATGTACATTTGTGCAATGCCTAGAACTACCACAACATGGGTTCTAGAATCAAGAGTAGATCAAGACTGAAGCTCTTAAGCATTACCAATGAGATACAAAGGCAACAAGGAAGAGAAAAAAAACCCTGTTATGAATACAATAATCACATCAATGACCAGGGCTACCAGAGCCTTTTTTTGTTCTTGCATTTTATGTTTTTAGGACCTTACATTGCATCTTCAACTTGAATAATCTGGTTTGACTGATATGAGAAATTTGACATCTTTGAAGATAAGCTACAATCTGTTCAAGATTTTCAGTTTAAACAGTGATTAATGTGTGAAAGTCTTAATGTGATAAATGAGTTTCCTTGTATAAAGGAATTCATCCCTAAAAAGGTTATATAGTTATAGAACTCATCAACAAGTCTTCACAGATTTTTATAGAAAAGGCTGATAAATCTTTAATTAGCCAATGCAGTCATATTTATCCTATCGTTTACCTACCATACACTTCAAACTTATAAGCAGATCTCCATGGTGTTGTGAAACCATGGAGAGCAAGATATTAACCAATTTCTTCATTCTGCTTAAAAATGTATCTTTATCTCAGCGCTAGAGTTAATATCACACTCTTCCAGTCAGTTTGTTTCTTTATTAAATTACCAGATTATGATCCTCTGTTCAATCAAAATAACAATTTATGGCTCCCTGCCTGGATTTAAGTGAGCCACCTGGATCTAAGCAACCAGATACGAACCTCCTATCAGATAATTACTGCATGACCAATCATCTTTTAGCTTGCAACAAGTTATCGAACCTCAGTTGATGCAATGAGGCGCTTCTCATTTTTTAAGCAACCATGTCAAAAGATGCATCCTGTGATCAGGGAAAAGATGTTCAGTCTGTTTTAGAAGAGTTAATTCATTGGCATTCAGCAAACAGAAACTCTAACTTGCAGATTCATAGTGATGAATCTGTCGTTAATATAGTTACAGCAGATCTGAGGAGTTTAATTTCTGAATTTGTATTTGTTGGCTCAGTTAAACTCCACAGAAAAAGGGAATGTGGCACACCAACATATGTGTTGGTGAGAAAAACAAGCAGAGTTTAAACTGTGGTTTCCTGAGGGGAGGAGGTAAAGTGCCCAAGGGGAACTTTTAAAAAATTTAGTATTTCTCTGTGACCACAACTTCCTTTTACCGCATATGTTTTCATACTGATAAACACTTTCAAAAAGTGAGAGTTTGTGAATTTATAAAACATCTCTCATACAGTATATACTAGATACTTCTTTTGAGCTTTTAGCCAAGTTTATTGCTTTAATGGCCACATTCAGTATAAACCCTCATGATAATGGTTCTAAGTGTTAAATAAAATACGCTGAAAAACTCAGAGGAGAGTTTTGTGTCAGAGGTCATGGATGAGTCTCCTCTGTCATACAATTTTTTATTTAGAGGAGGAAAGCGGGGATGAAGATGTTGTGGAAGAGGACACCATTGCGGCAGAAGCTTGGTTTGGTGTAGAAGGCTTAAAGCCGTACATGTTTGAGCCCATGCCTCTCAACGCTGTTAGCTCTACGCCTGCAGAAGACACAGACGTCCATCCCCGTGAACACTGCGATGGAACTCAATGGGAAAGTAAATTATTCTTATTTCTTATTTCAACCGTTGCGTATATTAGCTGCAACATATGAATCAAGATGCTATGCCCGAAAAAATTTGATTGACAGATGATCACTGACATATGATTGGCCGAATTTAGGTTTACAAGTTAATGTATAACTAACTGGTCAGCATAATATAATGGAAAAAACAAAACAAAAATACACAGATTTTAAGACTAATTTTCTGACTTTTGGGACAATATCGTCCGATAAAGATGAAATTTTTGTACATGTTTAAGTCAGAATGATTTGAAATTTAAATATGACTTCCCTACGACTTTAAGTCTATCAGTCAACATGTTGCATCATCCTTTGGAGGAAATGCATCACCTTTCTTTGCACTGAAAAAACCAGCTCTAGATAAACAGTGTTTTGTCAGTTATAGGCTGCTTGGGTTTAAGTGGATATTTACTTCAGACATTTCATCCCAAAAGTCCCATCTGTTTGTATGTTGTAGTCTTGAATGACCAGCTGCTGGCATTAATTAAACAAGCCATAAGAAGCTGTAGTTCCTGTTTTTGATTAGCCTCCCGTTAATCCCTGAAGCCTCAGACTGAGCCAGGATTTTGTCCAGCCCTTTTCTTTGTATTAAAACCTCTCTACGCTTTTGTCTTGCAGTAATCACCTAATTATATCAGCTTCACCTCACCAGCTTCGCATGGTTTAAGCTGAGGAAACAGGAATCTTTTAGTTTGTCTGTCTCAGTCTACTGCTGCATGGTAATTTACTGCTGATATAATCTGTTTTTTGTTGCTTTTTTGAAACTATTTATGCCTCTCTTCAGATCTGCTTTCTGACTTGGAACACCTTAAATTTTCTAAACTATGCATACCTCTTAAAACATTTCACATTTATTTCCTGCTACAAACCTTATTTTGTTGCATTTGATATGATCAATGGGCACAAAGTGCAGTTAGCTCAGGTACCTCGGAATCCCTTAAGCAAATGGCAACCTCGAAGAGTTGACAAGGACAGCAGCTACAGCCAAATACCTCCAAAGAGTGAGGCAGGTCCTAAGAAGCCTGCTCAATGGCAAGAATAAGTCTCGGGCAATAAATAGCTACGCTCTACCAGTAATAAGATACCCTGCAGGAATAATAAGCTGGCCAAAGGATGAGATACAGGCCACAGATGTTCAGTCATGAAAGCTTCTAATCATGCAGGGAGGGTATCCTCCAAAACCAGCCCCCTGAGACTGGACACTAGCGGTAATGAAGGATGCCGAGGACTAGTGAGTGTGAGAGCCACTATCCAGGATGAAACATCCCAGATCCATAAGTACATCAGGGAAAAAGCTCCAACAGACGACGTGCTCAGTGAATGTCTCAGACAATGGGGAAAAGAAGATGAGGTGCTAGATGGATCGGTGGTACATCCCATGTACCATACAAACATAACCATCCATCCATTTTCTGACACGCTTTATCCCAAGCGGGTCACAAGGGGTGCTGGTGCCTATCTCCAGCTGTCTACGGGAGAGAGGTGGGGTACACACTGGACAGGTCGCCTGTCTATCATAGGGCAACAAAGAGACAAACAGGAAAAACAACCATTCACGCACACACTCACACCTAAAGAGAATTTAGAGAAGCCAATCAAACCAACAGTTATGGGGATTTCCTCCTGTGGGAGGAAGCCAGAGTACCCAGAGAAAACCCACGCAAGCTTAGTGAGAACATGCAAACTCCATGCTGAAAGGGGCCAGGAATCAAACCCAGAACCTTCTTGCTGCAAGGCAGCAGTGCTACCCACTGCGTCACTGAGCACAACACAACCAGGTGGTGGATATTAGGAAATCCTACCAATGGCTAGACAAAGCCGGACTGAAGGACAGCACCGAGGTACCCATCATGGCTGCACAGGAGCAGACCCAGAGCTCCAGAGCAAAAGAGGCCCAGATCTACCGCGCCAGACAAGTCCCAGTCCGTGAGCTGGACTGGAGTTGTGACCGGTAGCCCGGGCCACAGGCGGCTACGCTCTACCCCTTATATTCGTTCAGCTAGCTAATCTGAATCGTTCAATTCCATTTCGAGAGGGAGATCATCTGTGGTAGTAGCACTAGACATCTTGCAGGCATGTGAATAAAACTAGCAGCAGTTTAGCAGGCAGGATGAATGAGGGGACAGTGATTCTTCTTCATGTAATGAATGCTAGCATAACACAAATGATAAATTATGAACAGTTTAGTTTGTGCCTTCAACTTGTTGCCCATAGGAAGACTAGGAAGACATTACTTGGATATAACAAAACCAAATATCTTCGGAACAGCCCCAAATGACACAAAACTAATATGGGTGAGTAGAACATTATGTAATAATGTAAAATCAAGAAGCCAATGTAAATAAAATGGTGTTCCCCTTTGAAGAGGTGGTTGCCAAAAATCACAAGAAAAGTGACTCAATGACACAATGGATATCAACAATAGGGGACATCTTCATGTTGGAGACAATGACCTGCCACCTAAGAATCAATTCCTCTGCCCAAATACAAATAATAATGCTTTTACACTTCTTTTGTATATTTTCTGCTTTTTTTGTTCCATGCAAACCTGAGAGATAATGACAAAAAAAGAATGGGAATGTCTTGAGAGCTGTACTGAACAAAATTTCGTTTTACACCCTGTGTGCAAAAAATGACAATAAAGTTTGTCTAAGTCTAAAGTCTGCCCATGTAGTATCCCTCAGACCTAAAAAGATTGGTGACCCCTGTAATAGATCTTCTTCAAAGATTTGCTGCCTGCCCCTACCAGAGACAAATGATTCCACCTCCATCGTGTTTCACAGAGGGGAACATTGTAAGCCGAGTGGAGAGCAGTTTTATTTTTATAACACTTACTGCTCAGCATGTAGGCTACAAAAAGCGTAGTTTGATCTCATATGACTGCGCTCCTCATTGTTTTGAATTGACTTGTTTTAGCTTTCTATTTACAATAACTCACTTCTTCCAAATCTTTCACGAGACCACATTTTTTTGCAGTGCACAACTAAAACCAGGCATGTTAACAGCCAGTCTGTGCTGCTCCTGCCAGTTATGGCGGACTACCATGTAGGTTTTGCAGTGAGATGGATTGAACAAAACTCTACGTATGTGATGAAGAAAACATGCAGTATTGTTTAATAACCTGATCCTGCTTTAAAACTTCCTCCCTGACCCATCCTCTATGGTCCTACCAGTTTGTTCTCTATTGGTCTCTAACAAACCTCTGAATATTCAGCAGAAACCCTGAATTGGTAAAGAGATTAAGGCTCTTCTCAGTAAGGGGACGTCTGGGTTGAATGAAGTTTTGATCTATCAGATTATTATATTGTTTAATATATCTGTACACTAGTTTTCATTGGACTAAAAATGGAAATCCTATTGAGGTATGTGGCCGTGACATGACACAGTGTGAAAAGTTGAGTTTATTACTAATTTACTTTATTTCTATTCCTACGAGTTATGCAGGATTTTATTAAATCAAGTGTTTTTCAAAATCAAAAAACATCCCATTGAATCTATGCATTACAAGCATTATCCTCCTCATCTGATGATGTCCAAAGATTGAAAATGAATATGAAACAATCAAAAAGAGTTAAAAAAAGAAAGGGAAATCACAATTTATAAAATGCATAGAAAACTAAAACAGCCCTCTAAAAAAATTTTTAAGACTTTTATATTAGTGAAATAAATTAAATGTATCAAAGATTCTGACCCATCTTTCAATGCAAAAGAATCTAAGTGATCTTTTCTTTATTGCAAAATGAAACAAAAAAAAATCAAATCTTGTAATATTAATGTTTTTATGTTTTCAATTGATTTTAGTATTTTTTATACCCTACATGCCACATCAGAGTCTAAGCGAGGCTTTTGTCGAAACATGGTGAAGCTTTGAAAACATAAAAGAGACATTTTATGTTGCCTTCAGAGTTAAATGCAAACAATCCCAGAGAAAACCACAGAGGTGGCCTTTTTCACTTCACACACTGTCACCACTTCCTCTTCCAGAACTTACATAACATGTTTGAAAATGTTGAAACTAATAAAAATAATATAATCTGCCAGCTAAAATTAAATTTCAAAGACTTGCCTCATATTATCCTTGCAGCTCTCTCTTACTTCTGTTAATATTTCTGACCAACTTAATAAAACAAAACAAAAATAATAATTGTAGCTGGTTTTCTTACCCCAAATTATCTCCAGAGAGTTCCAGCAGTTCGATCTCATCTGGACCAACTTCATCCACTCCTGTATGCCTCTGAGTCACGCTGCAGCATCCCATGACCAGCCAGGACTTCACCTTCTTACTCCCGTCTCAGCAACTGAGGACCATCTGCCGACGCGACCATCCACAGGGTTTGTGTGTGAGGCACAAATAAAACCAAGAAGATAACAGGAAAATTTTGGGGGGGTTGTTTGGGTTTAGAAGAGGATATTGTTCAGTAGTGAGGAGGAGGGGGAGGCAGGAGGAGGCTTAGTATAGTTCCCCCTTGCTGGCAGCATGCAGAGCAAATTTCCGTAGAGTCCAAAGAACAAAAGGTGTTACGGCTCTTAAAGAGACGCTGAAGATAAAAGTGGCAAGCTTTTGGCAAGTCACAGCTCAGAAGCTGTTCCTTCCTGTCAAGTGGCAGCAGAGGACTGAACCGCTTCCTCACTCTGCTTATTTTTCTCTCTGTACACATGCTGATGATCTGCCAACACGTCACTGTGGCAAATACAAACTGTTTGTGATGTTGCTTCTTAGACAACCCTGATCAGGTAGAGGAGGGAAAAGCTGCTTCTCCTCCTAATGTTGACAACACAAGTTCATTGATGCCCTTTGAGTTCTTGCTGAAAGCAGGTGGATGATGAAGAAAACTTCCTGTTGGGAAAGATCCAGTCATGTTTATCAGCTTCCAGCCCTGAATGCGGCTTGCCGGGCTTAGATAATTGCGAGTTGTGACATGGCAAGGTAAAGAGCTGCAGTCAAAACAAGCTGAAACAGCTCTGAAGCGCAGGCTGGTGGGGATCTTCCTGGTTAGAGGACGATAAGAGGGGTTGCACACAGTCCCAGGGGTTGTGAAGGGATGCAAATACTGTTGCAATCTTGACTGCAATTTAGGTCACCTGGCGTGATCTATGAACTAGAAGCTGCTTACAAAAAAAAACAAAACAAAGAAAAATGATCTGCATACCTCCAGCCAGAAGTGGAGACATTTGTGTACCATCCAAATTAGTCAGCTTCTGCTTTATGGAAGCATATCTAGTACTCAGTAGAGCAGGTTTGTGCACAAATTGACAGCGTTTGTAATGAATCATGGCCCAGTCCTCCAACAACCAGCACATTTAAGCAACTTATGCCTGCTTTTTCTTAGTTTTAAGACATTTAGCAACATTTACGTCAGCCCACACTAAGTGCCATCCCAGGTCCAGTTTAATTTTAACTTGGGAACCTCCTCCTGTTTAAAGGTCAGATGATGCTCATATTTCAGCTTCCTCTTTGGTAATTCTAACCCCACCTCCAATATTTATTGTCTTAAACTGAATCCAGCTTAACTTTTATAATGTTGCAGGTTTCCTTTACAAGGGGGAAAAAAACAACTCCTCAGCATCACTGAGCCATCGCTATGCTTTAGCGCAACAAACCCTGCTAAGCCTTGGTTTTCATTCACAGAATCCCACCAAATATTTTGTATTATTTAAAAAAATATATATGTATTTTTTAGTTTTTTGCTCATTGTTAGTGTCCACCCTCAAGTTTTGGCATTAAGTGCCGGTTTGTGCAGGTTTTTCTTGCCATGCTCGGGTTTACCTTCAAACTATATTTCCAGCAGTAGCGCTTAAAACATTTCTGGTTTTGTGACCTTTTGTCCTTTTTAAGCAAGACAAGAATCTTTTTTTTTTCCTGAACTGTTTTTCTTTTGACTCATCCTTTTTTCTAATATCTAATGACACATGTGACCGCTGTCTCACTGGTGAATGTATAAAAAGCCTTTCAAGGGCTTATATGATGTTTAAACTGCAATTTGTAAGAAAAGAAACCAGACTTAAGAGTTTTATTTAACTATCAAAATGTTTCATACACGTTTTACTGTCCAAAAAAATACAAAGAGTAGGAAACGCTGCAGAAAACAAGGGGTTTTATTCTTACAAATCTTTTCCACCTGCTCTCCTCAGACAATGATCACATTTGTTTCCATGTATCACTGTTCCTCTTTCCCTTGCATGCTACTCTGACCGCGTCCTGTTTGAGTTTTCATCAAGAGACCTGCAGTCAGGACAGAAGCGTGGCAATCCTTCTCTTCTGCTCAGACTTTGGCTGCTTCTGATTGTTTGTGGCCTTTAAATGATCCCCCATTGAAATGTAGCCGCTCAGTCTGACTTTATCTTGCGGTTGCATGGTTCTACCCCTGAGTAACTTTGAGCATTTAGGTGGAGATGTTGGGTTTTGAAGAGAGGATGTGACTTTGGGCAAAGGATTGTCTGCCCCCTTCTTCCCCTCTACCTTTGACTCTCTTTTAGGCTGTGTTGTGTGGTTTCTTTTAATTTTCTTTTTGTCTAACTTGATGCCGTTGCTTGTTTTGCTGCAGGCATGATCTGAGGCACCACTATACAGCATTACGAAGTCCTTCTGACTGGCTAAGGGAAGGATTTTCTTTCTCAGACGACACTTGTTGAACAACTCCAGAGTTAAATCTAGGCAGAAAAAGCCAGAGAACAAATGTTTAGATTAGTTTAAAAAAAAAAATAAGACAAGATAAGTAAAAAGAAAAAAACTGTGTACAGTGGGAATTTTTCAAATAAAACTGCTGCATCAGTTTGTAAAGTAGAAACCTTTTAAGACGTTTGGTGCTTCAAGGATCTGTTTGAGAAGAGACACATCATCTGAGCGAACACCAACCAATCCTTTAAATAAACTGGGACCATTTTATAAATTGAAATGATTTTTAACATTTATCACTTTGAACTATGGGTGTCAAACAAATTTTTATATGGGGCCCCTTAAGCATCATCAGATCTTTAAAAGGTTGTTTGCTGCTGTATAAATTAGACTTTTGATTTACATTTTCAAACAGCAAACTGCTCTGATATAAGTTTATCTATATTCACCTTGCAGTTTTAGCAACTGGTCGTACTTTGAAACGATATATGCCTTTACTTTATATGAGAGGCCTTTTTTGGCTCCTAACAGCCCAAGTACTCATAATGGGCCGGATTTGGCCTTCAGTTTGACCAAGCTTTAATCTATGTATTTACTTGACCGCAAAGGGACTTTCTTTAAACGCTGAACCTCAACTTCTGATGGAAACAGTGGACATGTTCCCCATGTAGATGATTTTTTTCACATGATCCCTGTTAACTATATGATTGATTGATTTATTGTTGCATTGTTCATCTTCGAGGGATTGGATAGACATCCTCCTTGTATCTTCCTGGACACCTGCAGACATATGCACCCTCTAAATCCCATATATCCAGTGATTATCCTCTTTTATTTGCATTAAAGTCCAGACTGGTCAGCTGGATCAGATCTTAAGAGTCAAAGCCACTAAAATATTTTACACTGGACTTTTTTTCTAAACATCATAAGATTAAAAATATTCTTGATGGTGAACTTTATTTTCTCTAGTGTCTCTCACACTTTTATGCTATTTTTCTGTTTGATGTGAAGCATTAGTTTCACCTATTTTTGCAATATAAAGAAGTTTGAACTTGAAATCAAATGTTCTTAAAATGATTCTAGCCACCGATTTTGAGGCCAGACTAAAGCCATGTTTACTTGAATATTTATGATAGATTTTCATTTAGATTAAGCTAACTAAATTTACCTGATTACTATTTAAAACACCCCAACATACATATTATGTCCTTTCTGCTCTTCATTTTTTTCAGGGATCACCACAGCAAGTTATTCACAAGGTGCACAAATGGAGATTTAAATTTTATATACATCTTAAATGAAAACATGTGATGAGTAACTAATGAGAAAAGGTAAAGATAAAAGTTGAAATAATGAAACAACTTGTAGGTTGATGATTATTAAAATTTTGCCTAGGAACAGAAATATATTTAGTGAAGACAACAACCAAATTACTAACTTCGATGTAACCTTAAAATAGGGGATGCAAAAGAAAAAATATCTTCCACAGTCCTGTCAATCATAAAGTGCATATAACTTAACAAATATAAATGTACTCTCTAAAAAGAATGACTTATTCCTCAATTTGAAAATTCCACCACCTACAGACAAATCTTTCCTGTATAATTACATAGTGAAAGAAAAATATTACAGGTTCTAGGATTTAGGGAAACAGCAATTCCTGTCAAAAGAAAATGTATCTTATATTATTGAGTGAAAACAATCTTCACCTGAAACGGGCTTGTTTATGGTTGCCATCTCTCTTGAATATAATCTGGCTGGTGGGCGGGGCAGGGTTCTAGTAATGGTTTATTTCTCTTTTTAGTAAAGACAGGAAAGCAAATTTGTGCAAATAAACTATAAAATTGGTCATTAGCTATAGACAATTGACTAGAAAACATTGCAGCATTTAAAGTAATAAGGCAAACGATGAATAACTTATAATAAATGTTCCTATTCAGACAAGTTATTGCACTGTTATACTCAATTGAATTATTAATGCTAAAGATAAATGAAATAATTAAAAATGATTTATTATATATTAATAACATTTTAAATATGTCTTTTTTATAATCTAGCATAAAGCAATAGCACCTAAAGTTTGTTAGTTTGTGTGAAGTTTGTAATTAAAGCTATTATATACTATACAAAACTCATCTGCCTACATTGATAACCACCCATTCATTGATGTCTGAATACTTTGAATAAAAAATAAAAAATGCGCACAGAAGATGCAAAAAAAGAAATGTATTACAACTAGGATATGCTATATGTTATAACTACATTTTCCTACTTGGTTTATTTTCTGATTCCTAGTTAGCATGATTCACTCTTTAAATTAACATTTAGTAGGTTTTACCGGTTACTGTGTTTTGTAACTTCTTTTTAGATTTAGTATTGATGTGTCTGTGACATACAGCAATTTTTAAATCGCGCGACAAATCGTGGCGTTCCTTATTGGTTTAATACGGGACACAATGTTTAGCTGCCAATTCCGTATTTTAAGGGACAGACTGCAACCCTTTGCTTACTGAATGTTTAGGGAATCAAATGAGCATCCTGCTCTGCAATTCATTACCAGTTTTTTTCTCAAGGTTTTGTTAAAAAGATAACCACATCAGTTGTTAAAACTTGTATTTATATTAAATCCAGGCAAATTCAATTGTAAAATGGCTCAAGTCACATAAAAAAAATTTAAAAATACACCAGATTGTGTTGATTTTTGTAACCCGTAACTATGGTGTCAAAGAAGTTCAATTAATCGAAGCGCTGTATTAGTTTTTGTTCTACAAGACCTTAAAAATTCTTCGGGCAACACTGCATAACTTTTAGCCAGTAGGGGAACTAGACCTGTAACTTCCTGAAAGCAACTGGAAGAAGTGCAGAGTTACAAACTGAAACTGTCTCTCTTTGTGTTTTGGAGTCTGATGTACATTATTTTGGATGAGCAAGTAGGGAAGTCATAGAGTTAGTTGTAAAAACATGGAAACATTTACTATTCAAGATAAAATCCTTCATTGGAGAACCAAAACATGTCTCATTAGGTATCTGTTTTACCATCTAACAACAACTCTTAGCTTAAATAGAGGTGTTCAAGGAGAGCTCAGACTGCTATAATGCTGCTCCCTTGGTCACATGACTCATTCAGTGCAAATCCAACCATCACAGGTTACATAGGACAGTTTTTGAGAGGAGGAGCCCACATGGAGCATTGATGCAGGTGCAGCCTATTAGCATATATCAAAAAAGTAAATAATTTGATAAAAAGTTATGCAGTTTTGCTTTAAATTCAGCTTGTAGAAATGCTCTTTTAATCTGAACCATAAATAAAATAATACTCAAGTCAAGTGCTTGTGTTAAAAGATTACACCTAAATACAGGAGGACAAAGCAGCAGCAGATTAAACAACATTTGGGAGGTTTTTACACTTGAGTCATTCAATTAACAACAGTACATTTGAACCTTATAGTAAGATGCAAAGTTGTGCTTATACTCTGCAAATGCGTTAAATGCTGGTGACTTGCCAACTGACCCAGCGTCTCTGAAACTGTGCGAGGTATCACCTCCTTCAGCACCTCACAGTCTGCATTAAGTGCTGGATTGCAGGTCATCTCTAGCAGCCACACCTAGAAGAGGCACATCACGATTTTATTTAATGAGCACATTGGGATCCAGCTCCAGCTAAGATGTGTAAACATCCACCTTAAAGGACTCGTCGACTAGGAAGTCGCAGCCGATCAGGTCAAAAAATCCAGGGCGGCAGTCTAACTTGTCTTTGACAGCAAAGAAACACTGTGTCATGATCTGCTGCATGCGCCTCTAAAGTGTGAAAAGAATAAATACATCTGTCAGAGAATATGTGGTGAGAACAGTGAGAACAGTTCAGAGTCATAATTACCTATATGACTCAAGAAACAAGACATTTGTCTCTTGTTTAACAGAATCACATCATAAAAACATTAATGTATAATCTTAAGGGAAACTATATTTACATAGCTATATGTGTATTTGCACCCAATATTATTTTGTTTTCTTTTTTAATGCAGGATTCAACAGAGATAGTAAGTTATTTTTTTAAACATGAATTTGCTGACAACTATTCATCTTTGAAAAGAGACGGTTTTTGCAGAGCTGGTTTGAGCTCCAAAGCACAACAACTAACATGTAAAGCAAAAACATGACTGATGTAAACTGCACAACAAAGAGTTGAAAAAAATCCCAAATGAACAGAAACCACAACAAAAGAAAACTGTTCCATCCACAGAAAATAGAGCAAAGCAGAAACCTTCAAAATACATGCAAAGGAGAACTGATGAAAATAAAGAAGAATTAACAGGAACTTAAAAAAAAAAAGTTGAGAATTCACTCTGTAGAATTGAAGTACAACAGACCACTAGAGGGAGACATCTGCAATGTCACATGGAGGCGTAGCATATTTATTGACGTCAATACTTTGCTGTTCTATAAAACTTAAAAGATAAAACCATATATTTTAAAATACTATAAGGGAAATAATATATTTTTCTTCTTCCCTGAAACTTTGGTTAATCTTTCCTGAGGGTCTCATCCATATGACTTTGGGGATGCCCCCCTTGTGGTCAGGCTTACTTCCTTTTTGCAGTGTGAATTTGCTGCTTTCTCTGATTCAGCTTTTCTGTGATTGCATGTTATTTTACTTTGCAAACATTAGTTGGTTTAGTGTTTCGGTGACAGCACCATTTGTCTTTAGCAGCGTTTTACTGCTTCATTTGTTGTTTGTTTTCTAGTTTGCATCATACATGTGTTTGCACCACATTTGGCCCCTTTTTCTACCTTTTCTCCACTGGGAAAACAGCTCTCTAGCACCTGTATGAGGGTTTTATTTCCTGAGTCGCCACTGGAGGTAAAGCCTCAGCAGCTTACTTCTTAGCAGTGTTTGTGTGGCACTGTTTTGGCTTCAGGGGAAGAGCTTTTCCAATTATGTCTTTTATGGAAGGGTTTGGTTCAAGTGCTGCTACTCAACTACTAGTAAAGGTATCATTTTTATCATTATCTTTCTTATTTCAAAACCAATAAGTGATCCAGTAATGTCCCCATAAGACATGTGTGTTGCAGAAGTTTTTTGTAAATTTTGTTCCATTGCATTAATCAGACCATGCTCTGCAGCAGTGACACGTCCTTCTAACTCCTGGTGAGACAAGAGAAAACAAATAGCCTGTTTCTACTGCATTATAGTAAACCCAACACTAGTGTTGCAGCAAAAGTGAGTTGTGGTTCACTTCTCAAAATGTAAATTACCACTTAATTTTAAATTAAACTTAATCTATTCCTTGCAGTTTACACAGCTAACAAAGATAATATTGAAAAATATTACCTATGATAGTGCCGAACTGTTCAGTCTTTTAATTTACAGTGTTTTGTTCTCCTTTCCAATGTCAGTGCAATCTGTCACTGATGTAACTCCATATGTTTTCAGCCTGACTGTGTTAAGTGACTGAGGTTTTCTTCTCATTTTGGATAATGGGTGTAAAGATCTCATATTCTACCTCTCTATCAAATCAGCTTTTCTAAGACGGATTTTTTTTTTTTAACCCCTCTCTTTAAAGGTGCAGTGTCTGATAATTACAGGAATTTACTGACAAAAATGTAGTATATTATCTATATGTATGTAATTTGTAATCACCTATCAGCTGAAATGCTTTCTTTGCCTTGGAAATTGCTATTTATAATTACATAGCAGCAGGTTTGCATTTATGGCGGCAGACATCTTTTGTGCTACGACAGCATAGAACTGAGAAGCTATTGACTGTAGAGATCGTTGTTCAGTGTTCATGTCGCTGCAATCTGCAGTTGACAATTAAATGTCGCTGACAATTTTTAGCTATAAATAACCTGTACACAATTTCTGGACCAGAGTGGATTTAGCTGGACAAACTACTGGACTTTGTTTCCAAGTTTGAAGACGTCTCGCTTCCCATCCAGGGAGTTTTTTCAATTAAAAAATTTATTTTTTGAACTGAAAAAGCTTCCTGGATGGAAAACGAAACCTCTTCAAACTTGGAAACAAAGTCCAATGGATTGTTTTTAATTTTCTTTTTTTTTGAATGACTATGACCTGGATGACTGAGAATCTTCACCAGCATTTAGCTGGACGTGTCTCTGGGCGTGACTCTGTCAGAACAGCTGTGTTTCAGATACTCTTTTTTTATCAGAATAAAATCTAAAATCTGACTGGCATCTTGATTAATGCAGAGATAACACAGCAGGCGTTTAGAAAAACAAATCTATTGTGGTTTTTCAGACCATAAAATATGTTGTAATCAGGTTATAGAGCTCTTTTTATAAGCTGCGGCTAAAAAAAAGCATTGCAATGCATGACAGTACAAAGAAAAACAACTTGTAATATTTCCTTTTTAGCCGTAACATGATGACTATTCATAGAGCAATGAGCTCATGTAAAGTTAACCACATTCTCAATTAGCTACCAGTGCCAACCACCCCGTCTGTATTGGTAATTGGTCCCTCAGAGCTACAGCACGCCGCAGCTCTCACCGCAAAGGCTCCCAGCACCCAGTCCCTGGGCAGACCCTTGGCAACCTGAAACCGGAGATTGACATAGGTGTTGAAGCTCTCCATAGACCAGACAGTGTCCTCCTTCAGCTTGCTGTAGAGAGGGTGTTTCTTCTGAACATACTGGAAACAGACAGCAGGGGGACCAGTGACACATGGAACAGGAAGTAAAGGTTACAGTTAGTGCAGGTTGCAACTCTTTGAATGTTAGGTATTGTGCATCTTTCATTTAAGCTGATTTCACAGTTAAGATATAGAAATTACATCTACATGAACAATGTCAGCTGTGATCCATGTGTAAAGCAGGCAATCATTGTATGCTTTGTTTCTTCATGTTCCATTCCACACAAAAAAAAGTGTAAAGGTTTTTTTAGGCTTTCCCTGTTTTCAGGATTTTAAGTGAAAATTCAAGTCATTCAAGTGGTAATGATATAAAAAAAACAGGTCAATATGTATCCCTCTGCAGGAGGCTAAAAGGTCAGAGCAGAAAAATCCATCTCATATGTTTGGCTTTGTTCAAAAGGGACCAATTCCTGTTTAGATTAACTATGTCAATTAGAAGTGTCTAGAAATGGCTGATAGTTCAGAGGTGGGGGAGTTACCTGGTTGGTGAGGTGAGTAGAGAGATTATTGGAAATTGGATCGTAGACGTCACACGTCAGCCGGACATAACCGTGACGAAAGAAGACCATATAAGGGGCAGTGCAGGCGATGAGAAGGTAAGATCGCACATCAAACTTCCTGCCGTCTAGCAGAAGCGGCTTCTGAATATAACTGGGTAAAAAAAATATGATGAAACAATGGATGCATCAGTTTAAAGGCGTAATGTAACTGTGGGGGGAAAAAAGTAGTGTTTACAGCAGGGTTTCCGCGGGTCATTAAAAATCATTTAAAGTTATTATATTATTATTTTTTAAATTAAGGCCTTAATTGGCATTTAAATCCATTCAATTTGATTATTGTGGCATTGAAAATGCTTTATGAAAAAAATAATTTATAGAAACAATTTCATCAAATATATTACATCGCCATATATATTTGCGCAGAACTGCTTCCGGTTGATCGTAAAGCCGTATGTTCGGAAAAGAAGCTTGAGGCGGAGAAAAAGCTAGAGAATGGGAAAATGCAAATTTCAACAACAGTGGCTAGAAAACGAAGAATTCAGGACATGGCGGCAGCCTGTCGATGGTAAAGATGATTATATATGATCATATATGATTCATGGGTACTTGTTCATGGCATAAAAATGATTTCTCATAGAATTAAAAGAGCATTAAAAAGCACTAGTCATGATTGACTAGTTTTTGTGTGATCAAACAACCAGGTATTCACCCACTGTTGGGCAATGTAGTTCCTTCCGTGGGCCAGGCTCTGCAGCTTCAGTCTGAATTCATCAACATCCTGCGTGTTCTTCAGAAGGAAGATCCCTCTCCCCTGGCTCCCATTGGTGGGCTTACAGATCCACATACAGTTCTCCACCGCTGTCACCAGAAACAGAGACATATCACTTAGATTTTAACCTGCTATAACAAATTATTCTTCTGTAACAGCAGGAGATATATCTAGTTTTGGTAAATGTCTTACAAAATCACTTCAATGGACAAAACTGAAGTATGATACTTTTATATAATATAAGGAAGTTATTTTCCCTCAAAATAAGCAAACACACACAAGTGAATGTCTAAATTCACTGGTGACAAAAAGTGAGTACACTCCTAGGGGAAAATGTCAGTTCACAAACAATTCAGGTAAACTTTTTTCTTTGGTACTTATGTGGTAAGATGTGTTTTATTTTAAAAGAAAATCATTCTAAATTTATGTTGGAACACAAAATCCTGAAAAGTGAAGCTGTCTGGGTTTCCTGTCTTACAGAAAACTTGTTAAGGACTGATTTCAAATGTGATCTCATTTACTCCAGATTGAGTAGCGCTACAATTACTGGAGTTTCTATTGTTACCTAAGAAAAAAATTGAAAGTACAGTAGGCATCCTGCAAATTCCTCTAGAATACTTTAAAAGAAGTTAAAAGAAATAACATTTTTCTGTTGCATTTGTTGTTTGTGTGTTTTGGAGTTTGCATCATATATGTGTTTGCAGTGTAGTGCAATAGCTCAATTCAGCTCATAGCATCTGATCTAATATTTTAAAATTATGTAATCAGACATTTATGTGCAAATTATGGCATTTAACTGATAAAGTTAAAAAAAAAAAATTAAAGAAGAAACACTTTTAACTAACTAAATATTTTTTCAAAGTAAAATGATAAGAACCAACCTTAACAGTATGTAATCCACATATGTGAGAAAAGGATAGAGAGCATCAATGTTTACCATTTACTGTAAGTTACTCCAAATTTTACTCAAGTAAGTGTAAAATGACATTCAAGTAAAACTACTTCTAAAAGATTTTTTTTAAGTTACTGAAGTAAAAGTAACATTTTACTTCCCACCTCTTGTAGAGAGAATACTTTCTTACCACCTGAAATGATTCCTGAATTTGAACACAAGGCAAACAGTAGATAATGAACGAGTGACGCATTGTCAGGTGTTTCCTTCTTAAATAAATGTCTTTTCAGTTAATCTACTTAGTTTCTTTATTCCTAATCTTTACCCCTATATAAACAGCACAATGGGATGGCCAGAGAGTGAAGGAAAAAATGTGGGATAACATCAAAGGAAGAAATTAAGGGGGTTTAGACTATTTTTTTATACATTGTTAAAGTGTAAAAACTAAACACACAGAGAAGGGATGTCACTGACAAATGTTGACTCACTTCTTTCTTTAATTTACCCAAAACATTACAGCGTTTCATGAAAAAAAAGCGGTACCATAACCTGCAAAGCATTTTGTAATCCCCTGTATAGAAATAAGTGACTCATGCAGAGACTTCAGTGCAGACTGTTTCACATCTCTATTATTTCTAGTGTGGTTTGGTTCTCTTTTGGCTTTTTTTTTTTTCCTTCTCTTGTCTGTCCCATGAATCCATCCGTCACCCAGAGATTAAACCGGCTGTTTAAGTCTTTCTCCTGTTTGCTTAGTGATAACTTTGTTTGACAAACCCGTACACCTCTTACCACAATGTGTTTGTTGTGAACCAATCAATCTAGATTTCAACTGTGACTTTCATCTCCAGGTCCTAACACGACATTAAAGGCGTTTGAAAGTCCTGAAATAACTTTGTTACTTGTGGCTTTGTTTGGTGCAGCAGCCGGTGCTGCGTTCAGGTTCTTCTTGTTTGTGTCTCAGCCCTGCCCTCTGCTGACTCATCTCCATGGCAGCAGCATGGTTCCCTGTTGATTTTATCACGGCCTCATGGGAAGTGAAGTGCATTATTTTTCCAACGTTCTCCAGCTCTTTATCAAACACGCACCTAGGCGACTGTTGTCCTGACACCGTCAAGAACAAACTCCTTGTCTGATTCATAAGTAGTCAGATGTGATTAAGCTTTCTGACATGAAGCTGGCAGCTCCACTTTGAAAGGTGAGATAGGGGGTTTATTGCAGGAATAGAAGGATAGGTTGAGGTAGAAAGAAATGGTTTTACCTGTTTTACCCTCCTGTTGGGTGAAGTGGGAAAAGAAAAGTTCCCTCTCCTTCTTCATATCCATGCGGTACGTTGAAGGAATGAACTCCTCCATTTTCAGCCACCTGTGAGGGACGGTTTAGAAAAAAATGAAGCAAGATCATCTACATTTAGAAAGTGTAGCATGCAGTCATATTCACAACACTTACTTATAGCTGTAAAAATGTGTGTATTATGATCTCAGTATAAATACAGCTGCTATCTGAAAGGTAGTTTTCTTTTTAGAGAACATTCAATAAACAGCATAGCGGACACCAAGGAACAAAAACAGATCAGAGAGAAAGTTTTGGAGATGTTTAAATCAGGATTGGGCTATAAAACAAAGGTAGATCTGACAACGAAACTTCTGTCTAATCAATGTAGTGGCATACGGTATAATAAAAAGAATATGCTGAATACCAAATAAGAATTTTATTTTTTATTTTTTTTAAAGACACAACGCTCATGCAGGTAGGTGCTCAGGTGTAATGAAAGACCTCCATAACTGAACTCCATGGTCTGGAAATTACTGTAGCTCTGTATCTCAATCTGTACACACCATTGCAGCCTGGAACACGGTGGTGGCAGAATTATGTTATGTAAGCCTGAGACGGTGGTTCACTGTAGGATACCAGCTGTAAACATACAGCCAGAGCAAGAATGGCTGTAGATTAAAACATATTACGTAATGTGTTATAAATGGCCCAGCATACAGCGTAAAATTGAATTTAGGTTGTATGGCAATGCTAGAAAATTTATTTTTATTGCAACCTGTGGCTCCAGAGCAACATGTTGCTATTTGGACCCTCTCCAGCAACTCTTAATGGTGGCTAAATGTATTTAAATAGTTAAATAATGTATTATAATGAGTATTAAAAGCTTTAGTGTTTTTTACAAGATGGAAGAGCTTAATATAAAATAAGCAGAAATATGTCTTGAGAGCCATTTTTCTTTTAATTAGCTTTGAAATTACAGGTTTCAGAATGATCTTTAAAGCTAAAAATACATAAATTGTGGATTGTTTAAGATGACAACTAATTTCCTATAAAAAAGTTGTTTCTTTGAAAAAGTCATATTTTGCAAAATAACCTTTGTCGGACTCTGAGCAAAACTGCTCTTTGGATATGAAAGGTTGCAGATCCCTGTCATGGACAATCTATGTCCAGTCTGACTGAGATATCTTACAGAGAAGAAAATGAAAATGTTTCTGTCTGTGCAAAATTGGTAGAAACAAATATATCCAACAGGAAGTTGTCCAAAACATTAAATTTGATTGTTGATTAGATGAAGGCCACACTGCTTTGATTTCTATCAGTAAACTATTTTAAAAGTCATGAACCATTTTCCTTTTACTACCCATATATTTACAATTCTGTGTGGATTTATCATATAAAATCCCAATAAAATCAGTGTAGGTTGCACTTGTAACAGGTCAGAATGAATACATGTTAAAGGTGAAGAAAGACAAACCAGTAAATGTTGATTGATATGTTTTTAAATGACAATATATCAGCATAAGAAGATATTGTGATATTTTAATGTATCAATATTTTTTCCCTCGTCTTTAGAAGTTTTTAAGTCTGTAAAAAAGAAGTTTTTGAGGAAGAAGAAGTAGTAGTATTTATTTTTTTTTTAGACTTTAGAAACTCAGAAGCTGATCAAATATCGGGTTAAATATCAGTGGGGTGGCCGATGTCCGATATTCAGTTTTAAGGCCGATACAGGCCGATACCGATAGGGGGCCGATTATATCGTGCAGCCCTAAATCAACCCTATCGCTGCGTTAAGGTTTTTGAGAGCTGGAACCTGAGACTTCTGTTAATCCAACTAATGAATTAAATGGTCAGCACAACCAACAAACCGGCTTCCTTCAGACTACTTTGACACTCATTTAAATGAAGGTTTATGACAGAGTAATAAAAGGGGGAAACAAGCTATTTGTTTTACCTGTGTCCATGTTGGACTTTGCGGCCGAATTGCTCAAACTCTCGCAGGCTTCTAAGGAGCCCGATTTTAGTGGTGAGAACCATGTTGTTGGGAATCTGGTACATCAGATGTCTACCTGGAAAACATTTCAACAAGGTTTTCATGGCTGTTTAAATTTAGAGTTCTTCTAATATAATTTAGCTCTACTGTACCTTCTCTAAAGCTTCTGTATTTAGCTGGAGATTTGGTCACACACCACTTGAGTTTGAAATCTTCTCTGTGTTCACTATAAATCCTCATCCACCCTCTGCTGTCAAAGTAGCTGCTCACTCTGCAGAGAAAATCAGCCACATGTGTCCAAGCAAACCAAAACCAGGTAAGAGTGGTGAAGGAGCACACACATCTCCTTTTTAGCATTAAGATCATTATTGAAATAGTAAATCTGACTCTCTGATGGCCCTTAATGTTGAATTGGATAATATTTTGTATTTTGCATGTTTAGCTCACATGTCAGCCCCATTGGTTCCTTCAAAAAAGTAGAATGGTCCATTTCGACAAGGCTTTTTTGTCATCTTTTTGTACTTGTAAGAAGAGGGCTGCCAGCTCTTAGGTTTGGAGATTTCCACTTTCTTCTCCACTTTGTGCCCACCTGATGCTTCAACAAATATAGAGAACCGAATTATAATGTAAACAAACACTGCCTTTCAAATGTATGAATGCCTATCAAACATTTTTTAATGGTGTCATATCAAAACACTTTTTTCTATGAAAGTATTCTAACTGATTTATTTATTTATTTTTTTAAAGCCCATGGTATTACTAAAGGAGCAACAGATATTTAAACTCAGATTAAAGAAACTATTTAGCCATACTGCGCCAAAACAAAATCTAAATAAGTAATTTTTTTTTAAATAAATTATTTTTTTCTTGAATTTAGGAGGTAATTGAAAGACTTTGCCATTGGAACAAGATAATTTATATTTGAAATTAGAAATTTTTTTTTGCATTGTCTTATTTCAAGTGCATATTATCTAATTATCTTATTTTAAGAGTAAAAATACTAATTCAATTGGCAAATGATCTTATTTACCTGACCAAATCAAGGTAAATGCACTTATTTTAAGAAATACTTACTCTGTAAATTAGGCAAATACAGCTTTTTAGGGAGCAGTCATTAGGAAAAAGCAACTGCTAAGTTGGTCATAGATAGAACAATCCTGAAAAAAAAACTATGTGAAGCTGAAAAGGATTTGAGACTGAGGTGAAGGTCGACCCTTGTGAAACGCAATATTAAACATAGAATAGAATAGAATAGAATAGAATAGAATAGAATAGAATAGAATAGAATAGAATAGAATAGAATAGAATAGAATGGAAAATCCTTTTGTTGTCCCACAATGGGGGAATTCTGGTGTTTACAGCAGCAAAAAGATTATAGAAAAATGATCAGAAATATGGACCTTAGAAAAATGTATAAGAATAACATAATAGTGAAGAGTTAAAAGATCCAAAAAACAATAATAATAAAAAAAAAAAAAGTAGGAAAAACTCAGGAAAATAAAGGGAGCTGCTGAAACAGGCTGCCTGATCTTCGATGGCACCTAATAACATGCAGCTAAAGCTACAGCGTGAACTTGAATTCAATATTTATTAATTTGGAACACTGAAGTATTAGATTTAGACTTAGACAGATATATTTTGTCATTTTGTATATACGAGTATATACAAACATCAAACCTAAATCCAATTCAGAAACTACAAGTAGACAAGCCTCATATTCACACATCCACTCTATCCATTTGTTTGTTGATTATGTATATATATATATATATATATATATATATATATATATATATATATATATATATATATATATATATATATATATATATATATATATATATATATATATATATATATATATATATATATATATATAAACATATAATCAACAAACAATTCATAAATTGTATGGCTGTAAAATATAAGTAGTCTGTATATGTGCATTTTAAGTAATTGTAAAATTATAAAAGTATAAGAAGATTTTTCTTCTTGAAGCAGTAAATCATCCTATTTCATAAAGTTATGGATTTATAAACATTTAATGTGTTTACAGATGATTTCAAACAACTTGCTAAACAGCTTTATCCACCCTCCACAGCCCTGCCCCCAAAACAGACACACACCTTCCCGCCCATCTTGCTTCTCCTCGCTGGTAGATGAGAGCGAGCACTTCCTGCTCTCCTCCTGAATCTCTGCGCCCTCCCTCGAAACATGCTCTGCTCCACCTTCTGATATCATTTCCTGTATGTTGGTACAGTCAGGTGACATGGACTGTTCTGTTTTTGGCTCCTCCTTCTCTGCATACGGAATCTGTTTATTTTGTTTTACCTTCTCTTGCTGTGCCTTCATTTCATCCTCCTGCTGCTGCAGATCACTGGACCACTTTATAAAGCTTCGTCTTGTGCAGATGGACATGTTTTGATCTGGAATTATATCATCATAAATGTTTAAATCATTGTAACCCAGGTTATCATATCATTTTTCATCATTCTAAACTAATACACACAGAGCATTGCAATCCAGACCTAAAACATTAAACCACATCATTTACTTGGATTTCATGTAATAAAAACAACTAAAAGAACTTGGTAATTGTAAAGTGGAAGTACACTGTTTCCTGTTTTTATTGTGCTTTTTACATTTTTTACACTGACTGACATTTTTGTGTTTGTAAAATAGGTCAAGCTCAGGATGAATATATAATCTCTTTTTAAAAAAAAGCTAAATGGAGACACATTAATGTCATGTTTGCTCTTTTCATTTCTCTGCAGCCAAATTCAATCCGGGGTGGTGTTTCTGTGTTTAGCTGGATCCCCTCCCACAGATGGCCAACGTCTATGCGATATTATCAGTCTCAAATATAGGCAATCTATGGAGTCCTCTCAGTCCATCTTTTGAATTAATACAAAAAAAAACAAAAAAAAAATCAAATCAAGAAATTTAACAGTAATCAAAGCAGAAACATAGTTTACATTTTTACCCTGTAAAACCGATGTAAAATCCCCAAAGCTTCAGATAAAGTATGCTAAGCTAGTGGTTGAATGTGAAAAATCAGCAGTTACTGGCTTTATGGGTCTCTTAGCAACAGTTGCCATTTGTAAACTGAATAACAGAACAACATCAACAACATCTTAGACAAACTCAAAACTCAAGGTTAATGTATCGCTTACATACCCGCTGTCTAACTTTAGCTTCATTCAATATTTACCTGCTGTAAGCCTTTGTTCAGTGAACCGTATGGTAATCTGAGAGCAGGGTGTCGGTCAGAACAGGGATTGTATGGTGATCCAGAGGGCAAAACAGCATTTTAACCCACTCCCTAACACATGTTTTGCATTATCTAATAAAACTAATATAATGTACAGGATGCACAAGATATCTATCTATCTATCTATCTATCTATCTATCTATCTATCTATCTATCTATCTATCTATCTATCTTAGTAATAAAAATAAAAGTCTTCAACAAAAGAGGATAATGACTCAACTCATAAGAAGTTTCTAAATCATTTCCAACCCATGAATTTTGACATGTTTGCAGAGATGATTCCCTTTGAGATCATGTTGACAAAATCATTAATCAATCTCTGCTGCCAAATCCGGAGCCAAGGTATGCGGTGGAGCAACATAGCATTTGTCTGCTTGCAAGGCAAATCCACTAATTACCTTCTGTCTCTGTGATTTGCCTCAAGAGGAAACACCCAGGCCGAGCTACCGTTGGAAATTATGCATAATCCCTAGTCTTCCCCACAACAGCGTAATAATTGACAGGAGGTGGGCGCCTCTCAGACACAAAACCGTGTAATTATGCAACCAGTATTAACAACCCATAAATCAGATTAGTTTGATGAAAATGTTTTTTGAAAAAACAAGTAGTTTTTTTTATCATCACATTAAGTGAAATAACAACCAAAACATATAACACATTTTTAATGCTGTGAGGAATAAATATTTTTGCCAGAAATCCTTATTTGGGAGCAAAACTGTTAAAAGGTTATGAAGTTTCAAAATCTTACCATCTACAGCTTCAGCTAACAGCCAGTCTAAGATACAAAGCAGACCTCTATCATCTTAAAGAACAATCATGTTTATGGGCCAAATTTTTTTAATAACCAAGAAATATGATATGACTTTGGCTTACATCACTGAAATCATATCAAAATAAATAAAATATGTTAAAAGATAGAGGAAATGCAATAACAATACGCACAAGTAGATATTTATGCAAATGCTTTTATATGAACCCTTAAAATCTTCACATTTATATTTTAGCAGCAAACCAGCACAATGATCTTCCTGTGTTGTAAAAACCTAGAATATGGATATACATCCATCCATTCATCAATTTTCTCCCACTTAGTTCTCGTTAGGGTTGCAGTGGGGCCTGTGCCCATCTCCGGCAGTCTATGGGCGAGAGGTGGGGTACACCTTGGACAGGTCGCCAGGCTGTCGCAGGGCTATAGATATCATTTAGGGTTGTTAAAATGATTCATGTTTTAACAACACTTTGGATTCCAGGCATTTTTGTTTGTTGGGTGCACTTCTACTGCTCATAAAGCTATAGTTTGATGTATAGCTTTGGAGCCAGTATGCTAAACCTTGGAAAGATCAGTGCGGCATTGGTGACGTAAAAGAAAGCAAAGAATAAGGAAAATAGTGGTTAAAGACAAGAGTTAATTATCACAATGCTAAGTGGTATAGACTCAGTTTTATGTGAGGGTAGTTAAACTATAACAAGGATGTTTCATTCTCAGTATTGTCTGGATAGTTGTCAGAGGGGAACTTGGAAAAATTCATACGTTGATTGAATAAAAACCTAGAAAGGTGGACCCCCACCATGGACTGCTCTCCCTGCTGCCCTCTGGGAGGAGGCTTTGCAGGATCCTCTGCACGTACAGCAGATTCTGCAACAGCTTTTTCCCCACTGCCATCTGACTGCTGAACTGTTGGGGGAAAAAAAACAATCAGGTCACAGATTCTGTATCACACCAAACCAAAAAGAACTCAAAATAAAATAAAAAAAATGTTTTCCTACTGCATATTTGCAACATATAAACCCTCAAAACTTTAAATCAAGACTCTGCATAACAAACCAAAATAATGCATATTTTCATCATATATATTTATATTTGCAATGCTCTGAACTTCCATATCAGTGCATTTGGCTAGGGGGACCATATTTTCATTTGAGAAAACCAGGACACCTTGGAGCGGCGGGGGGGGGGGTGGGGGGGTTGATTGAAAGAACAAATGTGTCATCATCGGGATTTGCTCCGCGATGAGAGGAAATGTTACTTGTTACTAGTTGTTTTAATGGTTATAGAGTCAGATATGTGGCGGTAATGTTTTATCTAAATGTTTTTATCTGTTACTGTGTAAATGAGTTTGGCTGGAATTTAAGGACAGATTCTAATAAATCTGCAGAGCGGGGACTATAAATCTGATAGGAGTTAAATTTTTTTATTGTTGTTTTGCACAATATGCTTAACTAAGTATTTTTGGTTGTTGAAGATTAGATATTTTGCAGATACATTTTGTAGATACATTGTTTAGATTTACTTATATCTCTCTACCCCTTTTATAGAATAGAATAGAAAATCCCTTTATTGTCCCACAATGGGCAAATTTACAGCAGCAGAAAGATTATTGAAAATGGTCACACAAATGAGGACCTTAGAAAAATGTATACCGTAAGAATAACATAATAGGGAAGAGTTAAAATATAAAAAATTTAATTCTGTAAAGTTTTTTAACAATATAAAACTGGAGAATTAATAACCAATATGCAGCTATAGACATTTTTACAGTAATGGATATTTGAAAATAGCAGCAACATCAGAGATGTGCAGAATGACAGCAGCATGTTATTTAAATGACTAAGGTTTCTATCATTACATTTGATTTTATTTGTTCCTGCTCCCGGTGGTTGGAACCTTTATTCCACTCTGGATTCTTATGAGTGTAGTCTTTGTTCACTTTAACTTTTTTTAAAATAAATAAATAAACAAACAGTTTTGAAAACCTCGGTATTCATTCTTTTCCTGCTTTGTGTGTCAACTTTCACGGTTGCTAAGCAACAGAGCATACGGCGGTAAAACCCGCTGAAGGGAGGACCTGTTCGAATTTACAGCCAAAACTCTTCCGGCCTCCTTATTTTCAAGGACTTCGAAGGATCCAGTCTAGGTAGACCGCGTCCTTGGAGGATGAAGCCCAGGTTTTCGAACAGAGCCTCTGATTAAGAACAGGGCTGCCCGCACTGACGCGGCTCAGGGATTACGTCACACGGAGCGTTGTGCGCAGTGAAATCAGGACATTTCCTCACTTTCTAAAAAAAACCCGGGACGCCCGGGACAGGACGTGAAATACGGATATGTCCCGGGAAATACGGACATTTGGTCACCCTAATTTTGCACCATCTCCCACATTTGATCCCTGCTGCACTTTATGAAATGATCATTTCACTGCTAAGCTGCTGTTTATTCACTGTCTGAAGGCTGTACAAAACTAAATTTCGTTTTGTACACACTCTGTGTCAAATGACAATAAATATTTTCTAAGTCTTTGACCGTGAGTCTCTTACCGTCGCATATCAGTTTGGTCTGAAAGGGATATGGAGAATCTTCACCTCCGGAAATGCCATTAATTTAGATTTAACTCAGATTAGTAATTGCCACTTAACCTGACCCTAAACTTTTCTGTTAACAAAGCAGTTTGAGAGCCTTTATAGCATTGAATATTGTAGGTGGGTTTACAATTAAAACAGCATTTTCCATAATATCATGAGCTAGGCTTAAGGTGCTTTTAATTGTCCTGCATATGAAACAAAAATAGCTTTTTTAGAGTTATTAGCACCAGACCAAGCATGTTCCTGTTTAACAGAGCTGTGTGGAGCCAGTGTCAGCCACACCTTGATAAAGAGCCGCCATCTGATAGACACAGCGTGCAAAGTGCTGCGTAGGAGGACAAAGAGAACAGGCTTGTTTTACAGCCCCGTCGACCTCGTGCTTTAGCATATGCCAACAGTCTGTGTGTGTCTGTCTGGATTAGGAAAATGTAATAAAATAAACACACACATCTGTATTTATGGTAGGTATTTTTCTTCCAGGTTAGATTTTATTTTATCTACTGGAAAACAAGTAAAACATGAATTCTTTGTTTACGGTTTCTATTTAGAATAATTGTTTTAAACACTTATTTCTGACTCAAACTTATCTATGTAATATTTACTGTTGTAGTTCTATCATTCAGTGTGAACCACATCAGCACCAACCAGACATTTGAAGAGGACAAAAAAGGAGGTTTTGGGTGACACACGTAACTTTATCATTATATGAAAACTAGGTAAGCCTGAGTGTTTGAGCCTGTCTGTCTCGGGGTGGTTTCGCTATACGTTGTCTGTGTGTATCTTTGGGGACTCGCCCATTCCCATGTCATTTCAACTGCCTCTGACTGGGGAAGTGCTCAGCAATTACAGGGATGCAGCCCGCAGCAATGGTGTCTCTACACAGCCTATTATTTGGAGGGATCTCTCTGTCAAGGTGTTATATTGGAAGAAATGGAATTGAGTTACGCTGTAAAGAAAAGCCTGTCTCAGTAGAGCCTTGCTCTCTCTTCCTATTCAGGGTTTCCTTACAGAATTACACTCAGTAGAGTATATGAGGCCTGTTCTACCGGGTCTGTGTATTGGTGGTGTTTCCCAGGGTTTCATTCACTTATTTCATCTTGTGGTAAACTGAAGATGAAAACTGAGGTTAATAATCCTGGACATTAATCTGCATTGTCTATGTATTTTTAATAAATAAGTCAATCATTCAAATCAATATTATATTTTGTGAGTAATATTGATGTGAATAATAGCCAGAACCCTGCAAGTACCTATTCAAATATCTCCACTGTCTCTTAAAGCCATCTGAAACCAAACCAAGTCAAGTTTTGGATTTTATCATGAAGAAAATTTAACAAAATGTGAGCTGCCAGTAAGTTGCACTCAATATTTCAAGACAGGTGCACAAGAAATCTAAAATAATCACTTGTCATCCATTTGCAAACTACAATATGGTGATCAGATTTAGACCCGGCATGCTAGCAACAGTTCTGTTTTAGGAGGCAGATGAATGTTTTTTTAGACATACATACACACACACACACACACACACACACACACACACACTTATACACAGTGTATATATATATATATATATATCCATCCATTATCCTACATCTAGAGAAGCCAGTTACCCTAACAGTCATGTTTTTGGACTGTGGGAGGAAGCCGGGGTACCTGGTGTATATATATATATATATATATATATATATATATATATATATATATATATATATATATATATATATATATATATATATATATATATATATATATATATATATATATATATATATATATATATATATATATATATATATATATATATATACAGTACACATCAATTTCAAGCAGACGGTATTGGTGTGGTATCGGTATAGGCCAATACTGAAAAGTCAGGTATCGGGTATCTTTATCAGGGCCAAATAAATGGCAAATAAGGCAAAATAATGGAAAGAGTTTCATCACTTAAATCAGTGTATGTGGTATTTAGCAAGCAAGAAAAACATACTTACCACTTTACTTACTTATCTTTGACTATGAAGGCCATCAATAGAATACACAATGTGGTTTATTAAAAGCTTGTTAATATTTGTAAGATATTTTTATATTTTCAGATATAAACAAGCTTTGATTTCTCTCCAGAAGCTGCTTGAGATAGGATCAGTTCAGAAGAGGATAGAGTTAGGCCAGAAGCACATGCAGCTAGATCAGGGGTTTGAAATCTGTCTCTTTGGACATTAAACAATGGCTCTTAATTGTAGCTAAAAAAGACAAAGAACCAAGCAAAAGTTTTGAATTTAGTGTACTAACAAAGCCGTTTTAAAAGATTTTGAAGATTTGAAATAATAATTCAATGGAATTTCCACAACAAATTACATTAAAAGAACTAGTAAAATGTTTCCTCATTAGTTTGGAAAAGGTTTTATTTTATATAATTTTCCACAAATATGTACCGCATAGCTAACATTTATATATGACAATGTTATTTCTTTTATCTAAATGTCATTTAATGTTTTTAGTTTTAATCTACGTTTATTGAGCTGGATCCAGGGCAAACTGGCTCTTTAGGTTTTAAAGGTTACAGACCCCTGAGCTAAATAAAGTCTTAATTAAACTGTGTAAAAAGGCAGCAGCTGGATATGTTTCATAAAAATGTTAAAGTGAGTATCTTTCACCAGAGGTGAAACAGGCCATTTAATGTATCTAGAGAAAACTTTTTCATCGAAGTTTAAATCCACAGCTGCTGCTATTCTTCTGTTATAGATATTGAATAATCTGGATTTAAATGAAAACATCAGAGCAACTTTACTGCAGATTATAGATTACAATCTTTTACCTTGGAGTCACACTCTGGTACCGTAATGTGTGTTTTATAAGAGCAACAGGAATAGCTTTACACACTTATAGATGTTTACGAATGATACAGTTTCAATTTAATTTGTCGGCAAATTAACTATGGACCAACAAAACTCCATTACTGTCTATTAATTTTAAAAATTTCCTTTTCCAGTATCTACACCTTCCTAAAACTGGCAAGTGTTCCTTCATGTTTTGGAACCTGATAGCAGTCAGTTTTGGACCAACGGGTTGATGTCATGGAGTTACTGCAAAGAAAGAAAACATTTACCCCTCTAGATTTAATCCTACATTAGAAAACCAAATATTTCTGATCAGGTAAATTTGTTTTAGCTAAAAACTTTTAGCTTAGTTAGCTCTAGTATTCAAGGGGAGCTTAGACTGCCATCATAGTGGTGCTCTGGTTCACATGACCCTCTAAGAAATGATTCTGACTCTCTCAAGTTACAAAAGTGCAGCCTGCACAGAACATTAATACACAAACAGTGTTAAAAAAATATTCCTGTATATTGACCTAAAGAAATCTTTTAAAATTGCTTAAGTTAAGTTAATCTGTCGATGAAAAAATAATCAGTTTTAATAATAATGAAAAAAATATGTGGTCTCTCAATAACTTGGCATACAGTTTTAGGTGGGGGTGAGGAAGTTTGCATCCATAATACAACATTAAATGAGAAGTAAAAACATATAAACTCATATTACATTAATATCTCAGATCAAACTGTCTTTATAGTGTATGAAACCTTCGAGTTAAAGGTATAGTGGAGCATTTTTAAAATTTTTTGAAAAGACCCGCCCTCTCCACTTTAAAAAGAAAATCCACATGCACAACCCTGTATCCACTCTCAAGAGGGAACGCCTATGAAACGCGTGCGAGAGCTTTCACAAGCCCATTTCTCCTTGTGAACGCTCTTTTTAAAAGTTGCTGTTTGCATCGCTCATACACATTTACTTTCCAAAAGAAGATTTGCAATTTTTCCACTATGATTCACCAACGGTAACTGAAAATAGGGACGAGCAGGTAGGACAGCCTTACATAAAAATATCACGAGAAAGATTGACAATAAGTAGTTAAGTAGTAATTAAAGATCCACCTCGAAAAAGAACATCCTCCACTATACCTTTAAGCTAAACACTAAACCTGACATGATTTTCCACTCAGTGGAAGATTGATTAAAGGGACAGTTTGACAGGTGAGTTCTGTAACAATGTCCTCTAATCAGCATCTTCACTTTAATAAAACTGAGACTTTTCTTTTAGCTGACTACAAACCAGAGTTGTTAGCTCTACAATATAACCAACAAAGAAAAATACCATCAGGTTTGCATAAGCTGATTAGTTAAGTAGGAATCAACAGATGGTCAGTGCTAAAGGCTGTAATAATACTTATCCATTCTGGAATGCAAAGAGTAGTGCTAAATAAGTGTCGCAGTGGGTAGGACTGCTGCCTTGCAAAAAGAAGGTTGCGGGTTTGGTTCCCGGCCCGGGGTCTTTCTGCATGGAGTTTGCATGTTCTCCTTGAGCATGCATGGGTTTTCTCCGGGTACTCCGGCTTCCTCCCACAGTCCAGAAACTTGCCTGTTAGGTTAATTTGCTTCTCTAACCTTAGGTGTAAGTATGTGTGTAAATGGTTGTTTGTCCTGTTTGTCTCTGTGTAGCCCTGTGATGGAATGGCGACCTGTCCAAGGTGTATCTCGTCTGTAGACAGCTGGAGATAGACGCCAGCACCCCTCGCAACCCTGCTTCAGGATGGATGGATTTTTTTTTCTTCAGAGTTGAAAGTATTTTCTTCTAAAAGAGCTGTTTAAAAAAGATTGGCATTAGGCCTATTTTTAGAGCATCATAGATGTTGCAGTTCAGCCCCAGCACACTGCCTTCATACATCACGTATTGTATTCAATGCACCAAGTGCCTGAAGTGGCCCCAAAAATATCCAATTTGTGATTCATAAAGTCACTATTATAGTGTCTCAATGAAAGCGTATATAAAATAAAATTTCTAAAGCTTGCCATTAGATGTAAGTAATACAGAGGAAGAATATTTGCTCCAGAAAAAGATGAACCCATCTCTGGTCTCTGCCATTGTGCCTCCCTCTACCAGTGGTCTGTTGCTGGGCTGGTTGACCTTTAGCGACCTCTTGAAGCTTTCATTAATGTCTTTAAAACCATAACTGTACAGACAATACTTTTGCTGCCCCATCGTAGCACAAACGCTTGAAACCATTTTTGTTTGATTTGGTTCATGTGGGGGGGCTGGTCAACCTTTTAAACTTTGGGCAATAGAGTTAAAGCGGCACACATAAAAACAAATGCTGCCAAATTGATTGCTACCAATTTTGTTTGATTTGAAGAAGGTGAGGGTGGGTTTAATCTTTGTTGACCTTTGGAAGCTGTACCTAATATCTTTAAAATGGTAACAGTGCAGACAAAGATTAGCACATATGTTTCACACTATTCTTGTTTGATTTGAGGCCAACTTATACTCAGGTCCTGCGCAGATGAGCCTGGAAAACATATAAAGGTGTGTCAGGAGGTCCCTATGTTAAAAATACTTTTAAAACTCTAAATCAAGTCACAGACTCTGCATCACACTGATAATACCAAACCTAAATTCTGCATTTTTGCACCATTTGTATTTGTCTTGAAATGCTCTGAACTTCCATGTCAATGCATTTTGCACCATATCTTTTTCTCCCACACTGTTTACATTTGATCACTGCAGCACTTTATGGAATGGAAATGTTCATTCACTGCTAAGCTTCTGCTCATTCACTGTCTGAAAGCTGCACAAAACGAAATTTAATTTTGTTTACACTCTGTTTATACAAAGTTACAATAAAAGTTGTCTAAGTTAGTCTTAAGTCTAAGCTAAATGAAGTGCTGCTAGGAAGCATCCTGCTTCAGTTCAATTTCAATTTAGTTTATTTATATAGTTCCTTGTCATCTCAAGGCACTTTACAGAGACAATTTAACCAGGTCATACAGTCAAACTTATTCAAAGTTTTCTATTGATTCTCTATTGTTTTCTATTGTTTTCTATCGACTCACTGACTCCAAGGCAATCCCTTACACAAAGCATTCTTGTAGCGACAGTGGAGAGGAAAAGTCATTTTTAAAAGAAAGAGACCTCCAGTAGAACCAGTGTCAGAGTGAGCGGACCTCTGCTGAGGCCGACTGGGTTTCAAGGAGACGGCAGCAGAGATCAATTAGAAGTAATAACAGACTTCCTAACCTAAGGTCTTTCCTTACTACCAGTACTAATCAGATACCACCTATTACTGCGACTGTAGACTCACTTCCACTGCAGCATTAAGTGCTGTAATTGATTTAAGGCATTCCGATTGAGGAAAATAATAGAAAACAGCTTAACCCCTTGATACCTATTGTTGCAAATATGCAACAAACCATATTCTATGTTGAACAGTTTGTTTCAGCTGTGGCTGGTTTTAAAGCTCCACATTATTGCTGTTGATGATGTAGTTGTTGTTATCGATGAAGAACCCATATTACTCAAACAGCAAACATAGAAGGTGTGGGGCGTGCTTTAGCGGTAAGGCAAGGCAAGGCAAGGCAAGGCAAATTTATTTGTATAGCACAATTCAGTACAAAGACAATGCAAAGTGCTTTACATGATTAAAATACAGGAAGATAAAACAGAATCAAAGCAAGTAGGAAAAATAAAAAAAATAAATAAAATAAAATAAAAAATGCAGGAAAAAAAAGAATATTAAAAACAGTTGGATTAAAGGAAATATGTTTCAGTTGAACTGTTTAACTAGAACAGTCGAAGGCAATCCTAAACAAATGTGTTTTTAGTCTTGATTTTAAGGAACTCAGGCTTTCCGCTCTTTTACAGTTTTCTGGAAGTTTGTTCCAGATAAGTGGAGCATAGGAACTAAATGCTGCTTCTCCATGTTTAGTTCTGGTTCTAGGTATGCAGAGCAGGCTGGAGCCAGAAGACCTGAGTGGTCTGGAGGGTTGATACACTGATAGCAAGTCTGTGATGTATTTAGATGCTGAGGCATTCAGAGATTTATAGACTAACAGAAGTATTTTAAAGTCTATTCTCTGAGATACAGGGAGCCAGTGGAAGGACTTTAGAACCGGGGTGATGTGCTCTAGCGGTGCAGTGGAATCTGACCTGAGGACCTTTGCCGCATGTCTTTCACCTCTCTCATACCCCCTTTCCTGTCAGCCTACTGTCAAAAAAAAAAACAGCCTCTAGTGCTGTAAAAAATAAAAAATTAAAATTTAGAAAGTGCACTCCCCCAATATCAGTGGGGACATAGGAGCTTTGGGCAAGCACTTTTTTCTAGTACAACTGTTGTTAGAAATTTGCACTTGGGCTAAATTGCTATCTTTTTTTGTGCCATAGTCAAAGTAACAATCTCAATTTGATAACTACTTAAAGGCAAAAAACATGTGCAATCATTTTACATACATGTATGTGAATTCAGGTGTCAAGGGGTTAAAAAAATTCTTGCAACTGTCAATGAGAACACTTAAATGTGTATTAACAATAATAATTTTGAATGCAGTTATACACTACTGAAGAAGTGCTGAACTTCTCTGGACAAACAGAAAAATGGATAAAAACAGAAGCAAAAAGAGGTATGAAATTTTCCTATGTTCAGCCTGTTAAATCTGTCCTAATTTTAAAATGTTTTACTTCAAACAGCATTCTGTGAATTTTAAGCATATTTGGTTTTATTAAGCTCAGGATAATTCTTCCAAATTCTTTCATGATGATAAGGGTCAGTTTCTTCTTTGAGTTCAGGCCTTTTTTAATGATTTTAGGTGCATTAAAGAAATAAAAACAACTGAAAAAAATCACAAAGTCAGACTTATTCTTGCAACTTTTCATAGAATGAGAATAGTTCTACGTCGCATTCCCCATTGTTGTATTTCCTTCCTTTTACTTTGTTTCCTCTTTGTTTTAATCACACATAAAAACTTCTGTCTTTTTCAATGTTCCTCAATGAATGTAAAATACATTTATCTTAGGTGGAAGTATTACAAAATACCAGAGTTCTTTTGGTATTTTTTCTTCTTTGTGAAATAAGAACCATTTATTTCTATAAAAGTCCATATTGTCATGTTTGGTATTGCTTCAATCATATTAAACACACATCTTCATAAAAAATATGTGTGTATATCAACTCCAATGCTTCAATTAATATATTAAGGCAATACTCTTTTGAAGCAATTGGAGTACGGTATATAAAAAAAAAAAAAAAAGCAATTATTTCATGACTGAATGTGAGTTAACTGTGGATATTAATATAATTATTTGTTTTTGAATATAACTGATTGAAAGGCCAACTTATAACCAAACATCTGCTACAGTAACTACAGATGTAAACTAATAGATGTTCTGCCATATTGATTCTGTCTTCTTTGTCCATCTAAGCTGTTGAGGTTTTAAATAGAGTCAGACTAATGAAGATAATAATGTATCTGACTGTGTCTGACTTTTAATTAGTTTAACCCTAACCTACTGTATGTATCTAGCTTTTTAAGAGAGAGACTAAATGTTATCAGTGTCTGAGAAACTTTTCTTTGATTTGAGTTAATTTTACTCAAATTTCCCATAAAAGACATTTTACCGAAATGGCAGAAGAAGTACTGAATTGAAGTAAAATGTTATTTTTAAAACTTTTTTAGGCAGTCCCTTTGCTCCAATTTTAAGTTTGAACCAAAGCCAAGACAGGGATTTACAGTCTGAACTTCTCTCTGAGCTCTGTTCTGTGATAGTATCTGAGAGAAGCGAAAGTGAAACACATCAGCTTCTTTAGATCGGATCAACTAACAAAAACCGTCCTTACTAACTGCAGCATGGGACAGATAACGTGCATAAACAGAGCTTTTTTTATTTTCCTTTTTTTTTTTATTAACCTTTATTTAATTAGGAATGGTTTAAACATTTGAGTTAGTAAGGCAATTTGGGAAACATGACATAAAATCTTAAAAGTGACTTAAAAAAACACAGTGATCCAGAGTTACATTTAACTTAGGCCTTTGAAGGTTATTGAATAGTTTTCTTTTTACTAAACAAATATTAGATCCAGCCCGGTGACATGTCACATTTAAACATTTTCATATCAAATATATTTTTTCTTATTAACTTATTAATAAAGTTATATCTACATCCATACATGGACAAATAAATTAAATTGAGGGTAACTGTCTGAGGAGTGTATCTATTTTTCACTTTATGTGCACGTCACCACGCCTGCAGGAGCCGTTCAGTCTTTGTTGTGTTCCCGTTCTACCTCAGTGGCAACCCCAGCTTAACGTACCTGGCCGTCTCAAACAAAACCGGTAGAATTGCAAGAATCCTGTCTGATTGCACTAAACATGCACAGACCGGTGCAAGAATCCTCTACAGGCCGTCTGCCAGCCAGGAATGTGACTCAGTGATGTCACTAAAGCAGATAGTAACCACTGTTCTGTTATAGATACCTTACAAAGTCCAACTTTACCTTACCGACTTTACCAACTTTAATATCTTCTCTGCAGAAATAGGAGGCTTTTTATGAACTAGTTGCTGAGAATTAAAATATCTAAACAAAAATAGTTTTAAAAAAACTGGCTATAGTACATTTACTCTGTAATATAGAAAATGCTGTTACCTTTTGGGTGTTAAAAAACATCTAGTTTTTTATGCCATTCTTTTATCAGATAATATTAAAATGCATAAAGTTCTGAATTTTATATCAGTTTAAAAGTTTGCAAAGTACTATTTTCATTATTATTATTTATTATTATTATTATTATTATTATTATTATTATTATTATCATTATTATTATTATTATTATTTCCCAATAAAAATTAGAATATTCATAGATATATCATTGTATAATGCATATATATCTTTATATGCATCAAAATATCTATACCTGTAGGAGATTAAGATTTAAAACTATCCTAATTAAACATTTGGATTTTATGATAAATGCTGCAGTTATCGTTGTTTTTTTAAGGTTTCTGTTTACACTTTATCTTAGAAAACAGCATTAAAATGATCTAAAACATTCCCAGCAATGTATATTAAAAATATTTGTTTGTAATGAACTCCAAAACAGAGTCTGGAAGGCCTCCTGCTATTAAATCAGATTCAAGTTGTGATTCTGATTTGGAGATAAATGCTAATATGAATTTTAGTTAGCAGAAACAGTAGAATTACACCTATATCTACCAGGGGAAGCACCAATTCTGAGATTTAGTGTAATATTTCATAATAATATGAAAAAGAAGAAAATTTTCTATATATAATTACTATAGAAGCCCTTTGAGGCCTGAGCTTTGTTTAATCTCTTAAGAAAAATGAGATTTACCCCTTTATATTTCACTGAAAAGCAGTTCAACCTTTTGATAATCAAATAAAAAATGAAATTTTTTGAAAATAATGTCTGCAAAGTAACAAAGAGGAAAATCCTGTTGTTCCTTTAGTAGAATAGATGAAGCCGTTTCTTTTTGATCACAGGTCTGTGAAAGGTGACTCAGCAATGAATGGTGCTCTGGGTTTAATCATTAAAACAAGCAGGATGCCAGGATTAGATTCTTTAAATAAAGAGTTACAGGAAAACAATATAATTACCCATAGATAGCACAGCTCCTATAATAATTTACCAAAACCAGAACCACGTTGGAGACTGAGAAAAATGAATCCCACTGAACCTTTTAACTTTAGCAAACAGATTCAACATGTTTTCCTTCGTTCAGAGTCAGATTTTTGAGGGGAGCTTCAAGGTTTGCGATGTTTCTGGGAATTGCAAACTCTTCCTCCTGGCTGAGGAGATCAATGAGGCTTGAGGCCTGTTATGTTAAACGGCTAAATGGTTTTTCTGTTTGTGTTCAGGCTGATAAAATCTACGGACTCCGTTTAGATAGTCAACTGAAACCCAGAGCCAATCTAACACAATATCTATTGTCTCTTTCTGTCTCTGTAATGTAGATAAAAGACTTTTACCTTTATGTGGGTGAAAGTAACCAGTGAGTTTGCTAGAAGCATTTCTGCAGACACAGACGCCTAGTTTGTGGCACAGAAACATGCCTTGTGCTGCCTGGGTTATCAGGCCAGCCTACTTTGAGCCGCCATACAGGGGGGCACAATGAGGGCTTAGCTGATGGAGGGACCTCATGGGTAAATTGAGGCATTTAAAAAGAAGCTCTGTTCAGCGGTAACCTGATCCACACCTGACTGAGGCTCAGCATTCCGGTGTGTCCGAGGGAAGAGTTCACGATTACCAAGGAAGCTGCTACAGAAGGGCTCCAGAGAAAGTAAAAACTGTTAAAAGTACCCCCAAAAAGTAAGAAAAATAAAACAGACAAAAAGGCAATTTACAATTTAAGCTCCTTTATTAAATGTTCCAGTTTACATTGTAAAAATATTTTCACATTTGAAATTACAGAAAGATTTTGTGCATTGCAACCTCCACGGTTTTAAAAGCTATAAATATCATTTCTGGGTAAAATGAAAAAAAAAAACAAGTTGTTGCTGTTATAATGAAAAACGAATAAAGTTAAGTTATTGTACATCATTCTGAATGTAAAATGCATCAATCTTGCTCTGGACAGCAGCTTAAAGGAGAAACTTTGACTCATGACACATGGAAGAAGCCAAAAGAAATAAATCCAACTTCCAGTGCAAGGATCACAGTTCCACAGTCGTCCTTATTAAGCCCCACATGCCTCTAACTGTATAGACGTTCTTTTGCTTTTAGAGGCTTGGCTTCTGTCAACACCAACGCACTTCAGATGCACAGAGCAAGAGGAGGGGAAGTAAGAGAGCAGAAGGTAGCGCCATTTAATGGACGGCATTACCAGACAGTATTAGACACCAGTAATTACATCTAACCATGTCTGGTAAGACGCCTATCAACAGGCTGGAAGGGATGACTTCTGAGTGTTCATCTGTACAAAGAGGAAGAGCTGCAGGAAACAGAACAGTGTGGAAACAGGTTTGCCCCCTTTTTGTCTGGAGAATATATTTTTGTCCCTTTATGTCCGTTTGAACTCGTAGAGCATGCAGAGAAGTAAGTAAAAGCACAAGTAAACAGACTGAGGAACACAAAGAGAGTTAAGCTCGGTTAGCTGAAATCATTCTGCTGAATACAAAATATGTGGCAACAATACAAACATGACATGTAACAGAAAAAAAAGGTTATTTCATTTTCCTGTGGCCTGGATAATAGAGCTTGGTGGGCAAATAAAGGTGTGGCTCAATATTTGTGGGGGTATATCTCCCTCCTTTAACAAACACAGAGTTTATGCCTGCTCTACTCTTTTTTTTTTTTTGTCTGTGCGGAGGCTTTATTACTACATCTCTGCCTAGATAAGATAATGATTTAATGACACGTAAAAAACAATAATGCATCCTCAATTACTTTTTAGTTTTTAGTTACCAACAAGAGCTCTAATTTCATCCCTTTAAGTTTGTTTGGAGTCTGTTGTTAGCAGGTTTTGCTTGATTTTCTTCCTGTAGACAAGGCTTTGAGAGTCTGAGAGGAAGCAAGTTTTTTTCTCTCTCTCTTTAACCACCATCAGGTGAGCTCATGTGTCCGTTTCAGGATGTGCCACGCAGGTAAAGCTCTGCCGACCAATCACTGTTATACAGCACAAAGACTAACGCTGTTCAGGGGAGGGAACAAGGAAATGTCGCCCTGCAGGACCGGTGGAACCATCAACCGACTGCTATTCTTTAACTTGGGTGGGGTGAGGTTGCTACAACAGCTTTTTGTGTTGTTTTTTCTTGTGAGACAAGCAGAGGGGAAAAACACTGTGCTTGACATCTCTTCTCAGTTATAAAGTCTCTTTTTGGTCTAAATGTTTGTGTATTTTTACATAAACTATTATCTGTTGTTGTCTTTCTTTTTTAGTTTGAACAATCAACAATGCGAGGTAAAATGGCCGGGGGTATCTGCAGCACTAACCCTAACCCTAAACACAAGACCAAAAGTACACTTATTACACTAAAATTAAAAGTACCAAGTTTACTTTTAGACATGAGCCTCTAATGTAAAAAATAATGCTCCCAAGTGGAATCGGAGAAATATAGAAACCCAGGAAACATCGTTACCAGACAGTGTTAGAACAACAGTTGTACAATCCAGCACTGTCAGGTAAGATGGATCCTGAGAACCACTTCTATCGTCACTCAAGCGTCAGGCCGGATCCCGGAGGTTCAAGAGGAACAGGTCGCTGCTAACTCTGCAGAAAGCTGTTTGTCTGGTTGGAGTCAGCAGATGATTATCATCATCATTACCAGGCAGTATTAGAGAAAGGGATGATATCCAATGCTGCCTCGTAAGATGGAGATAGTCACCCAAACACATCCCCTATCTAAGCTTACATTAGCAGCAGAGCTTAAGGCTGAAAACATGGAAAAATGCTTTAAATAATATGAGGTGATGTTAGTTTAATTGTTTTAAGGTTAATGGAAACTGACTTTTTTTAAAAAGCCAAAGTTTAACTGAAAACTTTTTAGTTCAAAACAAAAAAACAACAGCAATGGAAGAGACTGGTCTGCCTGACCTATTTTTGAGTTTATAAACATGACCTGTAAGGCATTTAACTTTAATTCCTGTCAAAATGTATCGTTTAACTATACTTTTGTCTAAGAAGAGAGCCTTAAATGACACACTTTTCCAACCTTTGATTATCTCAGTGTCATTTTTTTATCTTACTTTTCTGGGCTACATAAAGACAAAGACTGGCTGACATGAAATGGCCGAAAGATAATCATGGACATCCGCTGTCTAACTGGAAGAGCGTGACGCCATCAGGAAGGGTGAGAGCAAAGCGCCACACGAGCCAATACAGTCGGTGAAGGAAGCGTACAGACATGGGGGAAACACTCCAACACTGAGTAACTGCTGAAGCTGTGTTGTGATGGGGGTTTACCGCTTAAACCTGCTGTCACAGAAGACTGGGCCACAGAGGTTGTTAATGATTGCCAAAACCTGTTCTGACTAGTCTAAATCTAAGGCACCACTAAGGTTGGGAGGGCTTCTTCTCACACAATACATGGCTGTAAGTAATTTCAAAAGTGCCACCAAGTTTATAGACAAACGGCAGGGAGCTGGTTAGGTTACATAGCTTACTGTATGCAAAGCTCTTTGAGTTTAAACTGCAGCAGGTTTCTTTAGAAATGTCTGTCTCAACATATGCTCAAAGAGAAGGATAACTGTCTTTTCCTTTCCACCCTCTTTTTTTTTTCGTTGGCAGACCTCTCTGCCCCGTTGTCTTTGTGTTTGCCGTGTGATGAAAGGCCGATGGAATGCTGCTCGGCTCGACCTGAGCCAACGGTGTGTATGCAGAAGGTCATAGAAACAGCCTTCGTTTACTGAATAACACGGATCTTTCACAGGTACAACGCGTGAAGTCCTCACACCCTGTGCCAGCATTATCGGGTTTTACGCTTATGTTCCCTTTTTCCCTTAGCAAACATGCAAAAATTATCCTTATTTACTTATTAAAGTCAGTTTATATCATAAATACTGCCTTCAATTAGAAAAAAAGGTTTCAATAATCCTGTGAGTCTAAAAGCTGATTCTCAAGGAGAGGGGGAGGGATAAAGACAAGGCTTTAAGGGAGGGAAAATTCAGGGAAAAGAAGGTGGAGAAGGAAAACAGAGAATGCACCTGTAACCTTACCGTCGTGAAAGGTACCCCACGGAAAGAATGAAACAAAACCAAAGTAAAGAGAACATGTTTAGAGGGAGGGGACTGAAAAAGAAAGACAGAGAGCCAGAGAGAGAAAATAGATCTTGAGTTTCCAGCCGGCTGCTTGAGAACGCTCCGTCTTCCCTCCAGCCGGGCAGGCCCCCATGAAATGAGAAAGTCAAGCAGACATGCTCTCCCAGACTCTTAGTTAGTTAATCATCAGCATTATAAACCAGCACTGCAGGCCCCTCTGAGGAAGAAAAGAGGAAGAGATATAAAGAATAGGTAAGCCCAGAAATAAACAAGCAGGTAGAAACAAAGCAGTGGAAATAAAAGTACCTGAACAAAGTGGAGCTTGTTCGTATCATTCGACTCATACGTCCTATCAGTTTGTCCTCCTTTCGTCCAAAAACTTCCTCTCCCGATCATGGCTATTTTCTGCCTTTTTTTTCTCCTTGCTTGTTTTTTGCCCAATTGTTGCTCGCGGTGCTCAGGGTTGTGGGAGTCTGAACGGCGACCCACGCTTCTTTGCCTGCTGGTAGCGAGGCGTGATCAGGTAACTCTGCCCTCTTTGCTGGAATGTGACTCTGCTGTGAAGTGAACAACCCGATAGGTAAACCAGCCTGGCCCTTAATCAATAGTTGCTGTCTTTGTGAGAAAACAATGGCGGGGGGGAAACCCAAAACCTTATTTAACTCCTGGCCTTATCTCAACGCAAGCTAATTGGCCCCTCAGAGCAGCCGGGGTCCAGCCGAGCCACTGTGATATTTAGGCCCTGGAACTGGTTATCATCCAGGTGCAACTTGTTTTACTGTTTTTTTGTTAACATATTCAGTGATGTAGTTCGCTTTACATATCATTTGGTTGCTCCACCCCTACCTCCCACCCTTTGCTACCTCTGAATTTCCACTTCCATGATTTGAATATTTCAAATGAAAGTCTAAAATGTTCAACTGCTTTGACTTTCTGAACTTTTCCTTTAATTTCTGTGTTTTGTTTGATAATTTCATTTATTCTACTTTATGCATTTCACCTGATTATAATGCTTTAACTAAAATATATTTTGTTTTCTCCATAGTATTAGAAAATTTCAACTTTTGAATAAAAGCTATAAAAATCTAAAAAACTTGTAATTTTTTTTTTTTTATAATAAGCACTTTTTCTGTTTAGAATATCCCATTCTGGCCTTTTTTAATGGGCCCTAGTGAAAAAAATGTAACATTACTTCATATAACTTAGTGCTAAAATGTATTTTAGCATTTTATATATTATCTAATAACTTTTAGTCTCTTATAAACCTCTTATAAACTCTGCTGGTGTTTCATTAGTTCCAGTCAAAGTCGTCCCAGCTCATAATGCTGTGTCATTCACTCCTGTCTCACTGTTGCTGCTGTTTTAAACAAGCCTTTCTCCTCCTCAGGTGATAAAGGATAAACTTTCACTTGATTTCAAACTTGATTTCAACACTTTCAAGAGAAGTCCACCCAGCCAGAACTCTGTCCTGTACTTCCTTGTAGTTCGCCAGCAGAGTCGGCGGCTCTCATGTGACCAACAGCTATTCGAGTGTACAAAGAGAAATGAACAAATTTTTCCCTCTCAGCCAATCACAGCCCTCCACCTTGCCCCGTAGTCTTCTCCCTACTGTATTCAGTCGACATTTTCCCTCCATTTTGCCCCCCCTCTCTTTTTGTAGACGTTTGCTGTCGCCAGGCAGCCTTAAAGCGCCTTTGAAAGTAGTCCAGAAAACAAGATAATGTACACCTTCCAAGCTGTGGAAAACTCTCTGTTATGTTTAGTCTCTGCCCTGCCTGAACTTGCAGCGATACCTCAGAGGCAGGAAAAGTGGATGAGCAGACATTTTACATCCGGCTCGCATCCACTTCCCAACACTAAGTGAATGAGGCTATGAAGCTCCATCTTGAAAGCCCAAAAAAAAAAGCAAGCAGTAACTTGTTAAAGAAGGATTTTAAAGTAGATTAAAGGGTTTTAAGGCTTAACTGGTAAAGAGGAAAGCATCGTAAGGAGTTCCCTATGAAGCACTGACGATGTTTCTTAAAGTAACCAACTACAGCTGTTAGATAATTAGTTTATAAAGCAGATTCATACCGTAAAGCCTCGGATGTCTCTTCGTAAGAAAAATTGTGTGCTTTAAAAGAGGGATTCAGCGTCTATCTTCATATCCTTTGACAAGTCTGGCAGTTTGCCTTTACCTGCCCCAACTGGTCTATCCAGTTTAGGAATGAGCGTTGGCCTCTATTGTGTTCTCTTCTTTCTCTCAGCTTAAATGGAGTTGGAATTTGATCCAGTTATTATTTTCGCTTCCCATCGAAACTGCTTAAACCCTTGTTTAAAAGCAGGCATTGCGTCCCCACCCAAGGACTCCGTACAGCTATTTGATTTGTTTGCCACAAATTTTGCGTTCAAAGCAGCACACCTTAAAGTTTTACACCGTTGAGCAACAGGTTATGACAACTGCTGAAGACTTAAAGATGGTGAAAGAAGAAGACCAAGAAGCGATTTTTTTTTACCCCATCTTTCCCAGGTGCGGTCACTGAGCCAGAAACCCAAGACAAGAGGCAGCATTGTATGAGGGCTCTTGACGCCCCTGTTGGCTAGCTGCTCCCGCTGAAGGACGGTCGACCTCTGGAGCGGCGATCTGAGCGTAAAGGGAAAAAAAGGCTGTCCCTCTCAGGTAGTCTGCATCTGTAGAGACGGAGGATGAGCCAAGCCCCGGAACAAAACAAACCAGTTTGAGGCGCGTCACTTATCTTCCTGTCGCCGAAGCAAGGCTTAGTTTTTTTTTTTTCCATGCGCTCTCCTTGGCAGTCTGAAGCACTTAAGCTCCTCAAGAAGACAGAGGCTGAATTTGTAAAGGGCTTGGTTTACATGTAGCCTGAACCCCCTCCACCCACTTTTCCCCCACAGGTGTAATTTTCAGGTCGCAGCCAATCTCTTTAGCCTCTGGCGCTCACAGGTGCGTCCTCCGTGCCGTCTTCAGCCAATAGTAGAAGAGACTAAGCCCCCCCCATCCACCCCTGACCCCCCCGCTCATGCCCTCAAACTCCCACCTCACCGGTTAGCTCACCTCCAGCCTCCTCATAAGCCCCCAGGTACCTTGTTGTGTGTTTTTTATGATGTCAGCTCAAGCTTCTGTGGGAACGACCTCCTCTGTTCATATTACAACTCAGACAACAACTGCGCCTCCATCAACACGAGCTGACGAACACACCCATGATGTCTAAGCAAAGAAAATAAATTGTTAAGCCTAAAAGAAGCACAGGTCAAACTATATGCAATGCATCAACCTTTACCTTACTATAACCTGAGATACTTGCCCTTTGCTCTAATGACTTCCCTTCTCCCTCCTCTTGAGTCCATACACATTCTTTTTGTTCTGGGACAATAAGCTGGCTGAATTACAGCGAGCACTACAGCTAAACAAAGTGCAGGTGAGTAAAACCTGAGAGAGACACAGCGGCAGCTTTAGGTCAGTTAGAAATAGAGTAATGGGAGAGGAGGAGATAAAGAGCCTGCTGGGGATATTGACCCCTGAGGGCCCAAGAAGGGCCTTCAGCCTGTGTCCTGAATTGTACTGGATGCTGGCTGGGCAGAGCGGTCACTTTCGGTCTTCAGATTTAATTGTTGGGATTAAACCTTCAACAATGAGCACAATGCCAAAGCAGTATCCCATTTCTCCAGGGGTGTGGCAGTGGTTTCAGCTGAACTGCACTGCCAAAGATGGAAGACAAGAACTTTTTTGAATCTGCAAAAACGTAAAACAAACTGGCCTCTGTGTTTTGGATTGTTTGTTGATTTTACTGATCCCACAATATCTGAATGATTTATGATATTTATGGAAAGATATGACAAGGTCATTTACTCTGATTGAAAGTTATGGCCGAATACAAATCTTTTGCTCAAAGTTATCTTAGCAGGACACAGGTTTGTGATTGATTTTCAAGATCAGCGGGATCAGTATCATCCTCTATCATCATCTAAAAAAATAGATTAAAATACATTGTAGTGTTATAGTGAGCCATTGCCCACATGAAATGAAATTTTTTTAAAGCAACTTGAGAGCAATAATTGAATGAAAAAACAAGGACAAAATGCATTAAATATGTAATCTACTATAGTTGGAATGCTCTCAGACAATTTCCTTGAAATTAACAGTTTTACAACTCTTTCTTTGGCCTTTTAATTCTGCTAAAGTTTAAGCTCAGTCATTTGTAGTTATTAATTAACTTTTCTGTGCTTTACATTGGTAAAGCTAAGCATTTTTTAGGGGGAACAGATGGTGAGTTCCTATACTCTGAAAGGTTGGCTTTATTTAGACTTTTCATTTGCATACCAAATGAGTTTTGGAGTGAAGCACAGAGGCCTGACCTGAACTCATTTGGCTACCGATGGCTATCTGGGCAGCCAGTCACGCAAGACAGGATGTAAGAACATCCATCAGTAAGACTGAGCAACAGCTTCAGGATGTACAACAAACAAAGATACACATGTTTTGGTTTGCACACAAATGTTTGCAGTAAAGCGCAAATGTAAATCCATTATATTTGATTATTTGAATGCATTTGGTGCGCTGTCCTGAACTCAACATTTTAGGGTTTTAACTTTACCTGATTAATTTGGTAAATTATTGTAAGTTGTTGTGGATTCAAATATCAATGTATTGCTGTAACCAAAATCCACACTAGTTCATGTAACAGAGGCCTGGTATCCAGGGTATGGGTCACAATGTGACCAGCATCACAATATCAGTGACTGGTTTCCATTGTGTCAATAAAAAAGCTAGATTAACACCAAACTGTTGGGCTACTCTATAAAAGCTGAAATTCAACTCTATTGCAGACATTTTGAACTGAAAAAGCTTCTTAGATGGGAAGCAAAACATCTTCAAACTTTGAAAACAAAGTCCAATTGTTTGTTTTTTGTGGTTTTACATGGAAAAACATCAAACTAAACCTTAGTCATCTCAATCCAGCACATTTTATATTTTGTAAAATTAAAAACAACCATGCTCTATTATCTGTTTCTTATCAAATTATCTCAGTTATCCTACAAGATGAGATCCAGTTCATATTTAGCTTCATGCAAACCGATTCACAACAAACTCACCTTATTAGATAGAATTCTTTAATAGAGGTAAATTTTATGATAGAATGCTATAAAAAAAAAGTTGAAAAACAAACTATTGGACGTTTTGCTTCCCATCCAGAATGCTTTCTGAATTCAAAATGTCTGGAGTAGCGTTGAGTTCCAGGCTTTATAGAGTAGCCCAACAAAAGCCATAACATTCTAAGCCATAACAAGGCTTTGTTGGGCTACTCTATAAAGACTGGAACTCTCTTTATACTCAAGACATTTAAAATTGAGAAAGCTTCCTGGATGGAAGGGAAACGTCTTCAAACTTGGAAACAAACTCCGATGGATTTTTCTTTCACTTTTTTGGAATGACTATAACCTGGATGACTAAGAATCTTCATCAGCTTATTTATGACTCTTTGCTATATTCGAATGTCCAAATGTATGGTTCTTTGTTAGGTCCTAAAAATGAACAGGAGCTGTGGAATAAAGAAGATCCAGATTTTCTCTGTAGGTAACATTTCCATAGCAACATTACAGTCTTCCTGTTCAACACAAAAAGCAGTACTGTTGTTTGCTTTACATAGGCTGCAAATAGGAAACAAGATGCAAAAGAGAATGAGTGAGATATATAATCAACCAACATCATACAAACTTTCACATGTATAATAATACCAGCCATTAAATTCAACATATAACAGGTTTATCAAGGCATAAATAAAATACGGAAATCATGAGGAAATTAATGTAGCAGCTGACCGTAGATATAAACACCTAGATGTCATCAGTTTAAGCTTTTGCCCATTCGTTGGTTTTAAACCGGTGTTGAGGGCCCCACTAAGAGAACAGAACAAACTTGTGTGCTGCTAACAGATCAGTTCAACAAAAAAATGCAAAAAAGCAAAAACTCACAAAATAACATTTCACAAGCAAACGACTGAACAATATAATATTATTCTAACAGTAATACCTTTATGAAGCTGTGTTTCCCTCCATAGCATCAGGTACATTTCGATGAGCATCTGTCTGGCTCATGACTCATGATTCTAACATTCAATACAACTTATGCAATTACACAAAGTACATTTTGTCATGAAATACATCTTACCAACTTGTAGGCCAATTTCATTCATTTTCTTTGTGACAAGGACCATTTCCAAATAAAACATTAAGATAAATACATTGCCTTTTTTTGCCTGTTCACTTAATTTAATATGTGTAATTTTGGTGAAAAAATAGGTGTCAGCCATTTGTTCTCATAAAAGAAAAGTTTCCAAGCTTTTTAATGTAAAGGTTTTACATTAAGGTTTTTGTTAGTTTAGCATGTTTGTTTTTTAACCTTGAAAATTTTTTAAGCATATCTTTAAAAACTAAGACTATATTAAAATAGTTCATTGAAGTTCTGTTTTTGAGCAAAATGTTGCTGCATGTTTACAGCCCTACTTAATGTTACAGCAAAATAAACCCTCCAAAACATGGTTAACTAAATTTTAAAAAAAATTTGTTTTAAGTGGACATAAATTTGTCGTCTCCTCAAGATTACAAAAAGTGTTCATGAGCATTAGTGAAATTTGGTTTGAGGGCAGTTTAGTTGTACGTTTTTTTATGAGGTAGGGTCAGGGGCCACACAAAACTATTCAAAGGGCAGCAAATGGCCCCTGGGTCACAAACTGGATACCCCTGATCTATAGAATACATACATACTTATGTTAAACTTATATTTAATTACAAATGAAAGCATTTTTGCTTGAAAAACCTTTGTTCACACTTATCAGAAACTTAAACTAGAGTCTCGGTTTTTTAAGCTGTAGACTGACTTCACCAAAGTTTAGTTTCTGTAAAAATAATTTATCTAAATTTCATTTTCTTTGTTAATAAGGCTACACTTCATACGTAAATGTATATAATACAATAACTGCTGGACCTTTTAATGTGTATCACTTATGTTTTTTTATTATTATTTATAACTCAGAGAGATTTTATATATCTTAAATTTAATGAGAATACAGCTAAACTAAAACCAGATAGGTTTGCTTATTCTAAGCCTACATCTGTAAATCCGAGCCATGCTGGACTTCAGTGGGGAAATTTAGGCTACTGCTCAGTGTGACTTTTAAAGTAAGTCTTTGAAGCTTTCCTTCTAACTAATTTACTCTCTGGTCTGAAACAAGTTATTGAATATGCATCATTATTGACTGTGACTGTTAAACGACAGCCCTGAATAATTCAAACAAATCAAGCGAAAAAAATAAATGAGGCTAGCATAAAAAGTGGCACTGAAAAGATAATTGTTTGAATCAGAAGAGCTAGATTTAAACCTGCTTTGTTTAAGGAACTGTTTGAGAATAAACAACTTTTTACATCATCAGTATCAGTTTGGATTGATGAAACGGAAAATTATGTTGGTGAGGAGAGGAATGAGAGGCTATTTCAGCAACCTGGATAAGTTAGAAAAGCCAAATAAGAAAAGTAAATCTATCCTTTTCTCCGTTGTTTAATAAAACCCAAAAATACAATAATGAGACCATTGATTAAAAAATCCCCTCATGCATTTGACTGGTTGCAACATTTTACAATAACTGAAACTAAATTTTCTGTAAAACCAAAAAAAAAAAGAAAGAAATAGAGAAAATGAACCACTGTCTCGATCTAGGAGCAGTCTATGATAACTGCGCTGTTCATCCAAAACCAACAAATGGCAACCTACATTCTTAGTAGAAAATAGAAAGACCCATCTTGCTAATATTTTCTCTTTTACATAAAGCTTCTCCAGAACATCCATCCATCTATTTTGTACACTGATTCAAAAATGCTGCATTCAGGAGTAGAGATCAAATGAGATCGAGTATTGGAGTTGTATTACATCTTTTAGTCTATTCGTAAAAGGTTTATACATATATATATATATATATATATATATATATATATATATATATATATATATATATATATATATAAAAAACCCAAAAAAATATTCCTCCTAATGTACTTTTCCAAGTTTCCAAGCATTTTTTTGAACATGTTGAATCATGACGCAGTGTTTGTTTTTTCAGGTGTATTGTAACCATTGAAATTATTTTTAATAAGAAAAAAAAAATCTGTTTCTTTACCAAAACCAAAGGGAGCAGCTTTTAAATGCGCACAAAGAGCTCCTTTTTCATCTGAATATCGAGCAGGTGCTAGTAAAGTGTTTTGACCCAACATTACCTCCCAGCCTGCCTCAGTACACAATGCATAATAATGTATAAAGAGCAGGTGTTATACAGGCAAGCTCAAGAGACACAAAAGGTCTCATTTAAGATTAAGTTGTAATCTGTTCACATGAGTGTAATAATGCATGAAATGTGTTCATATTCATCGTTTTTTTCTTTTCTCACTTTATTCTGAATGGGTTTGCAACTCAATGTGGCTACAGCAACGAAATACTAATGATTTAAACATTTTACCATCTGAATGTAAAGAGTCTTAAATATTAAACGCTTTTACAAGCTAATGCATATATCCTCGGGTAGTGACTACCATGACTGGAACCTGGAGCTTTTCCACTCTTTGTCAAATGAGCAAACAGACACAGTAAGTTATGTTTATCTTTGCTGTATACACCTTGGTCATTTTCCAATGATCATACCGAACCTTATTCAGCATCCAAGGTTTCCTTTCAAACTGGCCAGGAAGCTCGCCTGAAGGAAAGGTGTAACTGCTATTATTATGCTTATTATGCCGCCCGAATTAGGTCATGTATTCTGAGGAGTGACGTCTTATGACACAACAGACATTTTCAGCCTGAAAAAGTGAAGGAAAATACCCTTTTCTCCATTGATTAAACAAAACTTTTAACTGCAAAACGTTATCATCACTTGGAAACGCAGTAGGTTTGATTTATCAAGGCCTTCGCTATGATTTATCATGGAATGTTCTCTGTAAAAAATTATTTTTTTTTTCTTTTTCCTATTTAAGGTTTTATTTATAAAATAAAAAAAGACATGAATCTTTTTGTCTAACAAACATTGCTGGAGCACATTACATACATTACATAAAGGCCCTTTTTAACTAAATGACCTATTCCTGTTACGTAATGGACTTGCAGCCTCCTAACAAATAAAACATTCAGAGCAAGTGAAGCGTTTTAGTGATCAGTTATTTCACAAAGTCCTCTGGGCTTCTGTATAAACATGGGTTTTGTTTTCAAACTGGAATTATGGAGAAATAAATGTCAGAAAATAAATTTTAACAATGTACATTTAGAATAGTACAGTGAAATTAAGTAACTACCAAATTCTTGTCTTTACAGATTTGTACGATCTCATGAATACATCCAAGAACATCTGCATTTGTTCATGGAATCCAAATATCAGTTGTAGCAAGGTGCAAAGAGGGAAAAAATTTCACTATTTGATTGAAAAAGATAATATACATTTTTTTTCTGAAATATCCATAAGGAAGAAAATGCCTCTATTCCAATACAGCCAAAGCTGTAACTCAAGGAAAAGCACAATTTTTCTGTCCAAAGGGCATAAATAAGGGGTTAAATGAGAATATTTGCTGTGATGTGGTTAAAAGGTCTGAAGGCATAATAAGAGAAACTTTACCTAAACCTACAGAATAAAACGTCAGATTAAAAAAAAGGTTTCTCCAGTTTAAAAGTGAAGAGATGAGTAGATGTTTAATGCTTTGAGCATAAAATCACCTTCAGAATAATTCAAACCAGTTATTAATGTTTCTCTTACAATTAGACCATCTTAATTATAAACCAGAAAGGGCATAAAACTGAGCTTTAAAAACAAAGTATGCTGTGTCTTTTAACATGTTTTTACATTTAAGAAATCTTTCCAACAGTTTTGAAAAGGATACCTAGATATAATGCAATCAGCCCATAGCTTCTGTGTTAGCAGTATGCAGCATCTGTGTTCACTCTTTCATGTTGTTTTATCCACCTGTTCCCTGCCCTGCCCTTCTGCTCAGGTGACTGTGGGATAATTACAGAGATTTACATTGTCTTCAAGGAAATTGGAGGAGATAACCCAGGTGTGATGTTTATAGGCCCCTCATTACACTGATCAGCACTCAACTGCTGATTTCTGACAAGTCTCTAGCCAATTAGTGTTCTGTCTCCCACAGCAGCAGGCATCCTTCGCCACAATAAAGCAGGAAAACAATAGATATGCATTTTGTGTGTTCAGTTTTTTTGCAATATTTTCTTGTTGGCTTTTTAAGTTTTGAGTAGAGAGAGTGTTATATATTTTGTCAAAGCTAAAGAATCACCGAGGGAGCAGCGTGCACAGCAACGGTCTGGCAGCCGCAGCCCTGCTCCAACTTGCCGACTGCCACCACCAGCGGGTAATTGGCCCCAAAGGATTCAGGATGGGACGCTGCGTGCGGATGGCAGAGACGTATCCCATAATCACCAAGGGGCCATGTTGCCATAGGGAAACAGAGTGAGGCACACCAATTATTATGAATGCTTTATTCCACAACACACCTGTTTGGCTCTGCTGCTGGTTAACTGGCAAACTGAGAGCTACTGAGAAATTCTGCTCATGAACTAGTTCCAAATACATGAGCAAATTGTTCAGGGAATCTTTTAAATTTGATTATTCAGCATATTCGGCTAAAATATTATATGTACTGTACCTACACAACCCTGTAAATCACATTTATTTATATTTGATAAATGGCGAAGAATGTGAGATGTTAAAAAAATAATTTTTCCCTCTTTCATTTCAATAGCTTGCCTACACGTTCCAACCTACACATTGCAGCAACACTATATATGTAAGAATCCATCAATTTGTTTAGGTGCAGCAATCCCTCCTATAGCAAAATAGCCACAAAGCATCATGATACCACCGCCGTGCTTTTTAGATGGCATAGTGTTCTCAGGCTTCAAGCCTCCCCCCTTTTTCTCTCCTGTTATAACAATTGACTTTATGATCATTTGGTTTGATTAGACCAGGGCAGAGATGGCAAAAGTACTCACTTTCCGTACTTAAGTAAAAGTACAGATACTTGTGTTAAAAAATACTCTGGTAAAAGTGGAAGTACTGATTAAACTTCTTTACTCAAGTAAAAGTAACAAAGTACAGGCTTTTAAATTTACTTAAAGTATAAAAGTAAACGTAGAAACCACTTTTTTCATGGCGTTGCCTACATTTTAAATGGATGTCTGCCAATAGGACTAGCTCTCTGTTCATTTTCAATCATCTCGTCGTCCATACTACTATGCTAACGCCACCGCCACCAAGCTTCAATGATTTGCCGCGAATTAATACTGCCGAATCTGTCGATTCATCTTGTAGTAGTGCGTCAAATGCAACGTAGATTCCCATCCATTTAGATTGAATTTGGTATTGATGACGTGTAAAATAATAACGGTAACTCCATTGAAATGATTCAAAACTAAAGTAACGAGCCAATTTTTAAAAATGTAAGGAGTAGAAAGTACAGATATTTGTGTAAAAATGTAAGGAGTAGAAGTAAAAAGTCGCCATAAAAATAAGTAGTAAAGTAAAGTAAAAATATCAGAAAAATCTACTTGAGTACAGTAACGAAGTATTTGTACTTCGTTTCTTCCCATCTCTGGACCAGGGAACATAGTTTCTGTCTCTTTTAATCCTGCGCCAGTACCTATTGCAAAGGATCACTCTCCTAATACCTTCTGCAAGCCTCTTCAGAAGGTTTTTCTGCTTTATTATTATTTTTTTTTTTTTGGTTCATATAAACATTTTGCTAAATAAAAACAGATTACATTTAATTCATGAACAGTTTGAGAAACTGGCATTCTGTATGGTTTATACTTGGATAATGTTGTTCCTGCACATGAGTATCTTCAGGTTTCACCCTAAGATGAACAACCTTTCTCTTACAGGTATTTTGTCTAATTTATTATCATTTTTTCCATGAGAACAAACAGCAAAGCAAAGTGTTTCTTTAAAAAAAAAAAAAAAAAAACAATACTAAAGACTACATTTTTTCAATTAACAAACTGATATTTCAGGTACTACCGGGGTGACGTAAAACATGGAAATCCATATATTTACTCTCACAAAAAATGAGAAACAGTTGGTTTTTACTGTAATTGGCAGCACATTGCAGAAATTGTCATTAATGGCTTATGAATTTGCAGATATAAATAAAAAAAATTGTCTCAACAAAATAAAACTCAAAAACCATTCATTAAGAAAAAAGACTGATGATATAGAAATCTTACAAACCCTTATACTTTGGGATACAACACCAGAATGAAGCCAGATCTGTTCTTCCCAAGACAGACAGCCTCACTCATCTCAACATAATCCAAATAAACCCTGATCACTGAATTCACAAAACATCATTTTATTTCTTTTAGAGTATTACCATATTTAGAGTGTCTCATATTATCCTGGGCTATCTCTTTAGTTATGCTGCTATAGGCTTACGCTGCTGGAGGACACAGGAACCCCTTTTTTATCATTCTGCTTCATTCTATCTCTATTCTCCCATTCTGCGGAATTCATTAGTTCAACCTCTAACGCTCTCTCTGCTTTTTCTCATAATAGCTTCATCTGGTCTATTCCTGTTTGGATGTGACACCATCCTGAAGAGAAATATCAGATTTGCTGCTGCCATCAACACCTTTGTTTGTGAATGTTGGAGCCTGGCCTGTTTTTCAGTGTAGTCCTGTTTCTCTGACTGTGACTAACTGTATGTGCTCTCTTTCATCCTCTGACATGGGAGCTGGCCCGGAGCTCATCTTCCTGGATGTGTGTTTTCTGTACGGGGCTGCTTTTGGAGCTGGTTGACAGTTAGTTGCCTTTTGTATCTCTGCTTCTGTCTCCTTGAACCCCAGTTGGCCTTGGCAGATGACCGCTCTCACTGAGGCTGGTTCTGCTAGAGGTTTTCTGCCTGTTAAAAGCGTGTTTTTCCTCTCCGCTGTCACTACAAGTATGCTTGGTGTGAGGGATTGCCTTCAAGTCAACGAGTTGATGCAATCGACTGATTTTCCTTAGATAGAAAACTTTGATTCAGTTTGACTGTATGATCTGGTTGAATTGTAAAGTGCCTTGACATGATGGGCTGTGAATTGGCACTATATATATAAAATGAAGTGAAATTTCATTGAATTAACCAAGCAGTTGCGTGTGATGATAATAATAAAGAATCTGCTACATTTAAACGATTGTTTAACAGCAACAAAAAATTTCCCAAATGTCTCTAACATCATCAGGTACAACAAAATTGCAATGCATGTGTGATGGGATATGACTATTTACATTTATTTATAAAAAGGCAATAATCCAGTTTCTAAAGAAAACCCTTTTTTTTTAAACGTTCACAAAAATTCACAACTTAAAAATACTTCCTGTTCAGAATGAAATTTCTAAATCAATAAGTTAGTTGTCATCAATAATTAGAAGCAAGATGTTATTTTTATAGGAAAAGTATTTCTGTTTTATAATTTTCCATTAGCATACTTTCCTTTTTTTTAAGTATGGGAAAATCTAAACTTTAAGCCCAAAATGATTATTTGAAAGGTTTGCTATAGGGATCAGAGCATGAGGAACTACTGTCACAGAGAAGCTACTCATCCGTGAGAAGGGGCAGTTCAACGTCAGCGGATGGTGTCCTGCTTCCTGAACCAACATGCATGCATTCACACACACACATCCACCCCTTTCCCCTGTTGCCTGTCAAACACACCTGCAGACTCGCTGGTTGGGTCAAGTTTCAGTCATTCACAGTCGAGACGTTGAAGTTTGTTTAGGAAATGAGAGTAAATGCTGACCTAGAGCTTGTTATTTATTGTGTTCATCATTAAACAGAGTCGGGCCGCTCCTTCTTCAAGTCCAAATTTGGTATTGTCATGTTTTTAAAGGGTTTGTGTGCGTTCGCATTGTGAAGTGCAATGTCAGCGTACCATCTCCAAACACACCTGTCCGTTTCTTCCAAAAGACCTGCTGTTTGATCCAGTGTAATTAGCCCCCTGTGATATGTTTGCCAAGACATTAGCATTAACAGCAGTGACGATTCTTTTCAGGGATGTATGCTTTAAAATATGTGTTTTAATTCATCCAGTCAAGCTCTAAATGAGATTAAGAGAAAAAGGAGTGCCCACTGAGAAAGCCTTTGTGTCACTGCGACTGTGAGCTTTGGAAGAGACAAGCTGACTACAGGCAACACGCAATCAGTAGTTTATTATCACTATAGTAAGATTTCCTGAGGCCAAATTTATCACTGAACAGTTTAACAATGTTTAACCCTTTAAAGGGCACTAAGTGAAATACAGTACTACAGTGACAATCAAAATTTCAAGCCAGAGTGTTATTAGAGGGCAGGACAAGACATTTTTACATTTGCAACGTTCAAAAAAATATATTTGGAATGTAAAATTTAAGGTCAATGTAATAACAGGAAACTGCCACTTACCCTAATATATCAAGAAAAATAACAAGAAATTCATGAAAAACACTCAGAGTGAAATAAACTTTTTTGTTGTGTTTTGTTTGTTTGTTATAGCAGAACCTTAGAGCATTAGTGTTGATAAAGGGACTTTTTACTTTTTTAACTTGGCTTATTAACTGTTTAACTTAACATTTTAACTTTTTCACCTTGCTTTTAAAAATTTATTTTGTAATACTCCTTTTAGAGCTAAGTTACAGCCAGTGATATATTATTCAAGGCCTCATCTAATTGGTCAAATGCCAAAATAACATGTAGCAGAATCTTTGCTGAATGGCTGGATGTAAATCTCTGCCTTTTGACCTCAATAATGGATGGATAATTTCTGTTCATAAAACTTTCCCAAGGATGATAAAGCAATGATAATAATGCAAAGAGCCTCCTGGACATGATGTCCAGCTCGTTTGGCTCTAAATAAAACATGCCAATACACAGTGCTAAATAAGAACAATTAAAACCTCTTAAACTTTCGCTCTTTTATCATCCAGACTTTAGCATGGAAGTCTATGGACAATATTTACATCCTTTAGAAATATTTTAAAACGTCTTACAGGAGTGTGTGGGAATCAATTTAATGTCAGATAAGGGGTCTAACATATTTGTCTTAGTTACAGAGACATGTCCAAAGTCTTGTCCAAAGAATTCGCCCCTAAACATACAGTCTCTGTAAGGTAGCAACACAAAGAAATGAAACCAAGCCATCAGCAGCAAAACCTTGCTCTACAGAGAGGAGACTACTGTGCAGATTAAAGCTATCTAAACAAGAAGATGGTTCATGTTGTCTCCTGCTCCACCAGAGCATTTGAGTAAGCAAATCTTCCTTTGAGATTTGTGTTGTCTGGTGTCACATGAAGATAAAGAAGCTCATAAAGAACCATCATTCAGATTGTGTCCTATGAGCAGCAGCAGCAGCAGGCTCTAGCACAGCCTAGACACCCTAATTATGTTGTTAGGGGTTAACAAAGGACAAGGCAGCCATTGAACTCAACAGTAAATTTTACTATATATATATATATATATATATATATATATATATATATATATATATATATATATATATATATATATATATATATATATATATATATATATATATATATATATATATAAAACAATCTTCTGGTGGGGGATGGAAAACACATAGACAACACAGCGAAGTCTGAAATATTTCTTGTTTTCAAGTCATGGCTTGAAAACTGATCTTAAATCCCAGATTGGCAAATTTATTTAATTATTACATTAGTTAATCTATAAAACAACAGAGGCAATCCTTTGTTTTGTTTTTGCTTACAGGATGTGGCTTCAGTATTGCGTTTTTTTTTTATTGGCATTATAAAGGTTTCAGGTTATGAGTCATATGCATCCAGTGTTTGAAAAATAAACAAGTCAGTGAAAAGCTAAAAGTGACCATGTTCATGGGATGTTTGCCAGGGCTTGCTGTAGGTTCTTAACTTCAGTAGGGTAATTTTCCACCTTGTATGGGAGAAAATCTAATGTCCAAAAACCTAAATTTTAAGGGTACGTTTCTACATCCTTGAAAAGGCTTTTGCTGCAGACTTTTTTTTTTTAGAACAGTGACATTTTATCATTAGTTTTTTTTTTGTTCTTATTGCCATTAGTTTAAGAAAGGGCTGCTCAGTGGCACAGTGAGTAGCACTGCTGCCTTCCACCAAGAAGGTTCTGGGTTCCATTATTGACCTGGGGTCTTTCTGCATGGAGTTTGCATGTTTTCCCTGAGCTTGCATGGGTTCTCTCCGGGTACTCCTACTGTTAGGTTAACTGGCTTCTCTAAATTCTTCTGAGGTGTGAGCATGAATGGTTGTTTGTCTCTGTGTTGCCATGCCATGGACTGGCGACAGGGTGTACCCTGCCTCTCACCCGTAGAAAGCTGGAGATAGGGACCTGCACCCCTCTCGACCCAAGCAGGGATAAGCATGACAGAAAATGGTTTGATGGATGGATAGTTTAGGAAAATATGGTTAAAATCAAATCCTAAAGAGATCATGGAGGGGGTGGATGTCTCTTAGATAAAAACGTTGCTGCTGAAACAAAAGAAGAAAAGGTATCAGTAAAGCAGAGCAAAGCAGAACTGACTCCAACAGTTATTAGAGTAGAATACAGAACCTCATCCTAACCGCATTAATTAGTCGTTTGGAACTGAGGCATCTTTAAATGAAAGGGAAGTAATGTTTCACAAGTGAAAATTTATTTTACAATATTGTTTGGATGAGGCACTGAGGTGTTTTTAAATTTGGTTCTTTGTTTGCAAAGTCTTCTTTATTCTTTCTGCCCAGCCTATGCTCAGAGAAAGCCTTGACCTGTAAATGTACATTCAAAGTGCGTTGGATAATGATCCGTGTCTCCCACGGCGTCCATCAGGGGGTCAGGCTGCAGGGTGCAACAGCAGGTTTGTGCCAATGATGCAAGACGTGTTTGTGATGTGGAGGTTCCCAGGGGAGTCACGGTTCAGGTGAAGACACCATCAGGAAGCTACCCACTGGTACCAGTTACCAAGAAACACAGCCCCTCCAACATCCTCACATGTACCTCTGCACTTCCTCTGTGGGTCAGGGCTACAACAAAAACATGATTTCAGATTACAGCATACATGTAGCTGTGATGCATGTGTATGGCTTTGATAGCGGTGTTGTAAAGACACTGTAAAGCATTGTGCAATCAGAGTGGAGAAGTGGAGTAGTAGCAGATATTTTAGCAGATGTTAATCATTATAAACGTCGTTTAGAGAGGTATCACTTATAATTATAACCCTCTGGGCTTTCTGGCTGTTTATTACACTGTAAACAAATATAAATGTCGATTGATTTTATTTGGATTTTTAGTTGTAGATGATAATGAAATGGAAAGAAAAGGACAGAATAAAAACTGTATGTTATTTTAGTGAATCAAGGCATTCTCACCTCCTGGGTCAAGACTTTGCAAAACAAATCCTCTGCTGCCATTTCAGCTGTCCTTAAGGGATTGTCTTTAGCAGCAAAAAAAACGTAAAAACACTTAATTTTCTAAAGTAAAAGTATTGCCCCTGACAATATCCACTTTTGCTTATTTGTGAGTTGAAAGAGTGATCATTGGAGTCAGAATAACTTCAATTAGAAAGGAAGCGGACATTATCAGATTTTGAGGAAGACATTTCTTCAATTTGGGTGGATTTTACTCAGACAGAGTGTGTTCTTGTGTTCAGGTCTTTTCTTTGAAAAAAAAACACTCCGGCTCAGATATGATAGTGTATTTAACCAAATCTCTAAAGGCTCTTACACTGTATTTCTTCACGTACGTATGTTCAGGGTTGTAGACTCAGACCAATTTCCCTCCACCTGCTAAAGAAAATCATCCCCCCCAGCATAATAATTCTCCAACGTGTGGCGGGTGATTTGCAGTGTTAGATTTCTGTATCTATGCCAAAAAGGTTAATTTTGTTCTTGCCTGGCCTCTGGTCTGACATTAATAGCTCTGAATATATTTTTTTTAAAAGGGAGATGAACATCAATGCACACTACATTTGCAGCATCTTTTTGAAAAATAATTTAAAAAAAAACTGTAAAATGGTTATGCCCTTATATAAAATTATAGTTCATTGTGATTTTAAGAAATGAGAGCGTTACAAAAGATTAGATTAAATATTTCCTCATGCAAATGAAAACTTGGCATCTGTTGAAAAGAAAAAGATAAAACATGACGCAACATATTCTCTAAATAATGTGATTTTGAACTCCAGCAAGGTGCTCTGAAAACAGGCAATTCTTTTGCAAGCTTTTAGAAGAGTTCACCAGTGAATGTTTTCTTTGTAAGGACTTACTACTTGAACCAGACATATAAAAAACAGGATAACATGTATTTAAAAAAAATAATAGATGTGAAGTCATTTGGATTATACTTTATCTTTACACCTAGTTTTATTTTAGCTTCCACTATTACTGAAGTTAGGGTTGACTATGTTTGAATATTGTCTTTTTTTCTGTCAGGTTTTCTTTATTTTTTACTAAAACTGAATTGAATTACTGTCACATTAAAGGTTTAAAACAACTTTGGTACTTAATGACAATCATAGACTATTATGTGTCTTTACCGCTCAGAAAATTACAATAATCAATTTGTGTTCGTAGCTATGATTTAGTAACATTCAGAAAATTACCCAAACCCTGTTTCAGAAAATTCACCAATTATCCTGAGTCAGGTTATTATTTTCTTGGTACAACTGGAACAACTGATATCGTTTAGCCAACTTTAGGATGAGCACAAGCACATTAAGAAGTCCTCATCAATGAAATGTGGAAAACATAATCCACCATGGCAACAGGACGAAATACGAGGCCTCAAACTGTGAATTTCTCTCCAATGGAATTTAAAATATCGATGGAGATTGCAAAAAACATAATTTACAAAAGGCAACAATTTCCCTGCTGCATAAAAATGTGGAAGGGAACCAAAACATTTCCTGACCTCAGCTAGAACCTGTGACAGAATCGGGATAACTTCAAGCAGCACTGCCGAGCCTGGATTTCTAAAACTGAAACTCAAATATATGCAGGGATTTACCTCCGAATTTATTCTGAGTTCTCGCATATCCCACTTTCTAAAGTGGAGCCCTGGGGTTTGAATTCCTTTGCAAAGCACTGTATATCTGACAAACAATGAACCATAATTTATTTCTAATGCAGATTTTCCTCCACATTCCGCATAACTTGATATAAAACTGTCAGAGAACATTGCCTTTAATTACTGCCTTTTGCCGGTAAATCACAGATTAAATTTTAAAGAAAAAGAAGAATTCAATTAAGTAGGATTTATAGCCTGGGAAGATCCGCTGGTCTTAGTAATCCTCATGTTCGAAGCCAAAACATACATCTGAGCTAAGCAGTGAGAAAGATAATCACCCATTGCACTCAAAAAGATATAAAGGAGGACAACGGGCCTTAAAGAGGAGATAAATTCTCTCATTAAATCTTTATCATTTCATTAGCTGAGCAGCATCCATGATTTCATGATTCAATTTGTAAAGGACTTAAATGAAAATTTTCTGAAGTGGAAAAAAGTTATTTCATAATAAAAAAAACCTTTATCTAATAAAATAGATGACTAATCAAATAAATGCTTTTCAAATGTATGATTTAGACATAATGAACAGTTCCCAGTATAGTACAGTAAATAATAGAGTGTTAAACGTCAGAAAAAACAGAAAAGGGAGTGTTTTTTATATCTGTATTTTCAGTCAGAAGTTTCCTTGTGTTGCAGCTACTTAAACACCGAAAAATGTTAGAGATAAAAGTTATATTTATTTTCTTTCCTAATAATCCAAAATTCTTTCATGCATCATTCTTTTGGGGAGACATTAATGGCGTCATTATTTTTGAAGCTTCAGCTAGCATAAACAGATAAATATGACTCATTTTCATCGCATAATAATTCAATAGCATAAGTGGCAAATAACCAAGCTCATCCTTCAATCATTTTGCAAGCTGGCTATGAAGCCTTTTGTTTTTTAAATTTAAGTGAAATAAGTCGGATCCTTTTTCCATCTCTGTATCACAATTAAGTCTGACTTATAGGAGGAAGACTTCTGCAGAGTGCTGTGGATGAGATGTTTGAAAGCTGCAAAACTAAACAGTGTGGAAATTCATGACAAAAGAGTTCCTGCACTAAAATCAAATCAGTGTTTCGAAAATATTTGATTTGATATTAAAGTTCTCCTTCATTCGTTTATTTTATTTAGCTCATGTCCTAGGCGATGGGTCTGTCTATCTCATCTTGTCAGAGCTTGATATTTAGCAGTGATGTTTTGCCCTAAGGTCCCAGTATATGCAGTAAACAATAATGCAAGGCCTTCTTGTAGGCAAACAGTGATGGGAGGCTTGAAAGGCTGAAAACAGCAGCATCTGCTTCATTTAAACAATGACGTAGACTTTAAAGCTGAATACAGAATTTGTAAAAAGAAAAAAAATCGATCACAGCAGGATTTGAAAAGACAAGCTACATTGGCATCAGTGCGCCTGCCTCCTGTCTTTACTGGCTAATTCAAAGGTTTAGTTGAAATGTTAAAGGTGAGTATAAGCTGTTTAGATTTTTAAAAAATGCATTAAAAGATGCCCTCCTGACACAAAAATCATCATAGTTTCCAGAAGTTAATTTTTAGATTTATTAGCTGCTAAATGCTTTGTTATGTTTGCATAGTCATTATGTGTGTGTGTGTGTGTGCACGCTATTGTTTTGAGTCAGAGTGAGGACCATTTTTCCAACATCACCATCATATTGAGGATAATTTCTAAGTGAGGACATTTTGATGGTCCTCGCTTCCTTTTTTACTAAAGGTTATGTTTAGGGATATGGTGCACATTTAGTTGGGCTGAAGATCAAGGTTAAGTAGGCACTATTAATGGTTAGGTTAGAAAAGGTTAGAAATGACTCAATCCCTGGAAGTCATATTTTGAGTCATTTACAAGATGAGAAAATGTGCGTGCATGTGTGTGTTGCACACTCACACCTGTCAGAGCACACGTGCATGTTCCTGAACAGAAGTGGAGGCAGAAACTGAAGGCTGGAGGTGTGGGTAATCAGAGAGTTGGAAGAGGCCCCCACCTCCACAGGGCTAAGAAGGAGCCAAAACCCAGGGAGCGGCTCAGGCTAGTCATTGGTTTATCTGATTACATCATCATATATCTGAATTATATTTTTATTTTAATCTTGAGAAATAACTGAATTACTTTTTCAGAAAGTTATATTAAGTCCAGTTATCCAATAGATTAATATGTGATATGTGATAATGTTTTGTATTTCACTCATTTGTTTTTCAATGTCTTAAAAATGACTACAACTGATATTTTTAGTTAAGCAACTATGACCCCTTTAAAAGATCATAAGAAAATCTGGCTTAATAAATGATAAGAAAAAGCGGGATAGCTCAACATCTCTGTTTAACCCAAAATGCTTCATTAAAATAGAAAATAAGAAACTGAAAGAGCAAAATACATCTAGAGTTTACTTTGAGCTCCAGAAATGCAAATACTATGAATGAAAAAATAGATTTATGTAAATGAGGTCACTTAAATCTGAAACACTCCATCCACTCCAGTCGACCCTGCATCCATGTTAATCTGCATTGGCTCTGCATCTATCCTCAGAGTTAATTCAGCCTTCCTCCTGCAAGTAAATGATCAGCACATTTCACTCTTTTGTGTGAATCACAAATAAATAAGTACCAAAGTCCACTGCCCTAAACATTATCCGAGCGTCTCACCCCTATGGCCGCGCGGCAGGACCAGAGCTACACATTAACACGTTCAGCTCTCCCAGCCAGAGCTTTACAACCCTCCAAACACACCCTTTGGATCAGGGCGCCACTCTGTAAACATTGCAACTTTTCCAGACGCTGGGATCGTAGGTGCACATATTGCCTGCAGCCAATCGGAAGTGAACAGAGAGGTGCGATATGCTTCCATAAGAGCCTATGGGAGGGCAGCAGTCATGGAAACCAGCTGCTCAGCGGGTGATGGCTGGGGACATGTTGAGGGTGCAGCTAAAGGTTGTGTTTTGGCAAGCTGAGTGTGTATGCACTGCTTGATGATGGTGTTTTATAGCCTGTACACTCTGTATATCTTCGTTCATGTAATCTTCTCTCTGATCATGGCACTCACATTAAAGTTTAGCCTTTTGTTTTATTCCTAACAGACAATGAGAGTTTAGATTGAAGCAAACGTGCTAATAGTATCAGTGTTTCTGGGATACAGGTCTCCAAAGACAGGAAGGTAAAGAACACCTGCAGCTTTAACCCCAGCTGACCTACCTCCTGATGAACGTAGTAACCTCTGGCCCAGATGATCCCCCAGATCTCTTCATCTCGGCCAAACAAAGCAGCACAGAGGGAATCCTCCAAAGTGGTGGCTTAATTCCTGTCCCCACACAGTAGGACCCTTATGCTCTGCAGCTCATCCAGCGCTGTGAGACGGACTGCATTGAAAACCAGAGCTGGGAAAAAGTGAGGCAAAGATGCTGCCAGCTGTGATATGTGTTGAGAGGAATGCACCAGTGTTATCGCTCACTGAGTTATGCGAGAATGATTTGGTGGAAACCTTTGCCTGGTACAGTATTGGGCCTCTGCCTCCTCATGCACAAGCTGCACACACACACACATTCACACATGAATGCCTACCTTGAAGGTTTTCTAATTACCCTCAGTGAATGGAAGGCAGCCGGACACACGGAGGGCAGACTGCCTGGGTTATCACACACTTTTCCAAAGACTCCCTGATCTTCCCTTAAATATACGCTCCTATTTTTAGCTTTCATCTGTGGGAGCAATCTTAAGATTTGCTTAGGTGCCATTTTGTAACCTGAGTCGAATTGAAACATTTTTTTTTATTGATATTTCAATCGTAAAATCTCACACAAAGAGAAAAGACAATTAGGAGAAATTTATCAATACAATTACTTTGTCTTTGGTGCTCAGACCTCGGCAGGAAACATAGCACTTAATTTTGAGAGACATGCATGAACAGGATCAAAGAGTAAGGCTGTTTCCTCCCCAGGCCTGAAACTGGTGGTGGAGTGGAGATAGATGAAGTTGGTCAGTCTGTAGACTGCTGGTTAGAGAGACGGTCTGCTGAGCTTTATGGAGAGATCCAGTGGACTGCGTAAGGTGATACTAGAGCTTCACTCAGGGACCTGGAAGATGGAAGTCCAGTTTTGATAACACAGGTTGAGAGAACCTGTCCATGATGAGCAAGCATGAAGCGACAGTGGAGAGGAAAAACTCCCCGTTGGGAAGAAACCTGTAGCAGAAGCAGGCTCAACACGGCGGTCGTCTGCCGGACTGGTTAAGATGAGACAGGGAACGCAGTAAGAGTCCTGGAGGAAGGACACTCTGATGAAGCTTTAGCTACGATGGTGGAGGAGGGGATGGAGGTGGGTTGGAAGAGTGTCATCTGAATGAAGTCACAGCGCATCCACCGCGTGCGCACAGGAGCACACAGGTGAGTATCGGAGGCCTTTTAAGATGAACTTTGGATGCCGATTGGCTTTCGTGGAGGTGTGGTTCAAAGCTGATTGGCTGTGTCGCAGGCGGATGTGTGAAAAAACAAGAGTTTCGTCAGTTGAATTTCTGCCTAGGCTCCATTTATTCATTTACAAAATCTAAACAAAAATAATAACAAGTCATTGCTTGGTGAACTATAGCAACGAGAGCAAATATTAATAAGTTTTTAGGCAAACAAGGGTTCTGATAAATATTGTAGGTTAAAGGTTTTCTATTACTGTAGGTTTAGATGTAGAGGAAGTTGATTTTGTGACCTGTGAGACATTTCAGATCCTTATTCTGGTAAAAAACCCCAGTTAAAACCCAGCCAAAGTAGAATCCACCAGCTTTTCATCTAAAATATCAGCTTTCAATTGGCAGAGTTCAGTGTCACTATAGCAAACAGTGGGCATGTGGGCTCCTCGTCATATTGATTTGTTTTTAATGCCAAACCTAACTGTTTGTTACAGAAGGGCTAAAGCTTTGGATTATAAAACCAAAGTTCTTGACTTCAGTTCTTGACTATAAAACAAAGAAAGGAAAATAAAAATGTATGAGCAGCTGAAGATATTGCATTGAACAGCGAGAGACATCATGATGTTTATGGTAACAAGGGCAGATAATTTCCCCTTTTAGGATGGTGCCACAGCTAAGCAGAGCTGAGAGGCCAGGCTATGAAGCAAAAAGCAGAGAGAAAACTGAACATGAATAAGCAACAAGCTGTGAAACATAATTAATAGTAGTAGAAGAAAGAAGCAGATAGGAAAAGTGTCAGGTTTGTCCTTAATTAGTGCAAAAACACTGCAAAAAATATTAATCTTAATAAGTCACTTTTTCCCAAAGTAAGTGTATTTTTTTCTTGAATTGAAGAGGTACACTGCAAAAACGATCTAGAAATAAGTAAAAATTTCTTAAATTAAGTGTATTCACCCTTAATTTGAGCAGGTAAATGAGATAGTTTGCCAATGGAATGAGTAATTTTACTCTTGAAATAAGATAATTAGATAAAATGCACTTGAAATAAGACAATGCAATTGTGTTTTCTTATTTTAAGTGTAAATTCTCTTGTTCCATTGGCAAAATGTCTCTTTTACCTCCTTAATTCAAGAACAAATGCACTTATTTTAATAAAAAATGACTTAGCTAGATTGAAATTTTTTGCAGTGTAGGTAAGTGAGACACTGCCAATGGAACAAGACAATTTACATTTTAAAAATAAAGACTATTTAAATATTTTTATTTCAAGCGCATATTTTAATAAATAAATTATCATCAAGTACACTGCAAAAAATTTAATCTAAAGTGCTTTTTTTCTTGAATTGAGGAGGTAAGTGAGACACTTTTCAAGACAATTGACATAAAAAAACAATTGCATTGTCTTATTTCAAGTGCATAATCACTAATAATCTTATTTTAAGAGTAAATCATTAATCTCATTGACAAATAAACTTATTTACCTACTCAGATTCAGGTGAAATACACTTAATTTAAGACATTTTTTCTTATTTCTAAATAATTTTTGCAGTGAAGATAGCATTTAATGGCTGGTATAAAGATTGGGCGGCACCATGATGCTCTAGCAGCGAACTCTGGAGATTTTAATTCTACCTCCCTAACTCATTATGCAAGGTGGTGAGATAAATATGGGGCCCCAAGGGCCAGTAAATAACAAACACAGGCAAGTTTCATAGTTATACTTAGGGATATATGAAGTAATGGATTACTAATTAAAAGTTTACAGAAAATTAGTGGGATTTTTATTAATAATTCTATTTCTCTATATGGGACCTATATGGGAGCTATTCTTGTTTTAAGGATAACCTGTTGATGTGAGGTTGAAAAGCTATCAGCTATCTTTCATCCCTCATTAATCCGTATCAAAAACGGAAAATAACAAAATCAGATAATAATAAGATAAGGAGCACACCTGCTGGGACAAACTTCTTTAAGGCAAGCAAAACACGTTTTAAAAACGACTTAGACTCAGATAGGCCAAATGAACCCCTAAACCAGTGCAACGACAAGCTGCAGCCTGGAGCTACTGAGGTGAACAGAGCGACAGAGAAGCGAGGAAGAGCAGTATCAGGTGAACATATGAAAGAGGGGAGGTCGCTGGATTTAAGGCTTTTTGTCTTTGGGCGTTCAAAGGAGACAGCTGTCGACTGCACAGGGCCAGGCTCTATTCATGTGGGAGGGACCGCAGACAGAGACCCCGCCAACATACACACACATGCACTTCAAAGGAAGGTGTGTGTGTGCAAGTTTGAATCCAAGTCAGGACATCTCTCAACTGATTGTTACTGTTATTATCATCGTCATCATTTAACAATATGTCTGTTTTATTCATGTGAACAACACTGTATGTCACTTCTCATGCTCTCCATGAAATCTGGGCTTTTATCATAGACACACATAAAAAATGATCCTAACCTACAGAACTGTACTTTGCAACATAGTTTGCGCCCTTTTTACTTTCTCATATTTTCTTCACACTGAAAAGAAAAATCATTGTTTCCCATTTATCTAACAGTCCTCCATAAAGGAGTGATACATGGGCTGGAGATTTTTTACAAACAAAAATCAAAATCAAAACCTTAGTAATGGGGAGTCGTTGAGGTCGCTTTTGGCCTGCAAATTAACCTGAAACTGGACGATGCCTCTATAATGGGAAGTTGCCAGGCCAACAACGAGCTCAATGGCTCCCCATTGAAAAGGGGTGGACCTTTTTCAGTTTTCAGTTCCATATGCAAGTTTTTGTAAGCCATAACAAGGCTTTTGTTTGGGCTGCTCTATAAGCCGGAAGCTCCACGCTACTCCATACATTTTGAATTGAGAAAGCTTTCGGGATGGTAAGCGAAACTTCTTCAAATTTGGAAAACAAAGTCCCCTGGTTTGTTTTTAACTGTTTTTGGAATGACTATGACATGGATGACTGAGAATCTTCACCAGAAAGATGTAGAAAAGTTTAAAGAAGGCTATAAAACATTATGCCAAGAGTTATTTATCTAATTGATGAATAGGGGAAGAGTTTTTTAACCCTGGTCCCCAAAGCCCACTGTCCTAAATGTTCTGGGTGTTTCCCTGCCTCTACACAACAACCTGAATGAAAAGGTGACTAACAGGCTTTTGCAGCCTTTAATGGCTGCAGACGCAGTAATGCAGTCATTTGAATCAGGTGTGCTTGAGTAGAGACACATGAAAAACATAAAGGACAAAGTGCCCTGAGGACCAGGGTTAAGAAACCCTGAGTTAGAGTAACTTTGATGGAAACAAGTCATACTTGAAAATTCCCTTCATATATACCTGGCCATTATGGAAAATAGGAAGAAATTTACTCTCGCTTCCAGTTGAAGAATGTTAAAGATTAGAGTTCAGCTAATATAAGTTATATGTTTTGATTCTTGAAGCCAATTTTACTTTTTTCTTTAGCTATTTACTTGATAAAGATGACATATGGAGTCTAAAAGGGGTCAAAATGTTTGTAAACTTCTAAATCTTAGTTCAGACTGAAAAAATAGAAGTCTATATTTAATGTCCCATTTTTAGCTTATAATGTGAGGAACTAAAAAGCAAACATAAAATAATAAGAATTGACTCTAGATTCAGTTTGGTATTTTAATTTGACTTTTTCATTTTTTATTCTTTTTTTAATTACAGTTTTAGTTTTTATATTTTCAGATTCAAATCCCTTTCTGTCCGTTTCTGTTTCTTTTTCAGTTTCAGGATTTTTTTTTTTACACTTTCAAATCAGTTTTTTTTTTTTCAACTTCAGATTTTGACCCCAATCTGACAGGAACAACTCCAACTACTTGGTGAACACATTCTCTGCAGCATTTTTCAGCCTTTTTGGCAGAATCCTGTAACAAAAATATATATAGTTTCAATCTATTGGAGATAGAGGCAGAGCTACAGGGGAATGGTTTAGTTCATAGCATTTTCATACACCAGAATGGCCAGATCAAAGTCTGAACATCAAACTGATCTGATTACTATTTGTCACTTGGTTATCAGCTGATGTAGAAAGGAGAATGAGTAAAACTTTCAGTCTAGTTATGCAAAGCTGGTATGGACATACATCATCATTATCATCTGTATTTATATGGCGTTTTGAAACCTCCAAAGCTGAAAACAAAGTGCTGAATATAGCTCAAAATACCTCAATACCTCAAAAGAAGAATGCCACCTAGTTTACTGGAGGCTGTATGGGTGAATCCAGATCTTTCTTTTTTTTTTTATTAGAGAATGCATACAAACACATTGACCAGTTTTGAGATCCTCATTTGTTAAGATTACAGAAAACTAATTTGTGGTTTGTTTGTTTTTTTTGTAGTTGTTTTTTGTTTAAATTTTTACAAAATTTGAAAAAGTGACTTGAAAACTTTTGCAAGGTACTGTCCTAATTACAGTTTTTATGTCCCCTCAGGGTACAAACCAGTTCTGCATTTGAAACAACCATTCCCCCTGTGTGGAAATTCCCATGTTTGTTGTCAAATCTTTTGCAGAATATCAGAACAAAGTGAGATCAGTCCAGGTTAAAGCAGACAAATTAGAAACATCACTTTTTAATTCACGTGTTTTAGATTTTGACAGGAACAAGTCAGTCACAATCTCACATATTTATTATAGGTTTACTTCAACAAACCTTTAAGTTCTGAATTGAATCATTTGGGCTCTTTTTAAGCGAGTACCATTATAGATGTAATTAGCATAATGTAGAGCGCTAAGTGAGTCAGGTGTTTGTGTAATGCATGTTAAGTGTGAAATAAACGGAAAACTGCCTTCTCTCCTCCCATGAACTCTTACCTCAGAACACCTGAGCAGTCGTTGCACTGGCTCTTTTCTTACTGTCAGCAAAATTATTTTCCTTTACATTTAGTTTCTCTTTTTGGAAGGCGTATCATGTATAAACCTATTGATCTGATTTGAAGAGACATTTTGTACTGAAAAATATATTTCAAATAGGCTTCTTATTTGACCCTTTACATCTAAAACATTGTTTGATGAGCAGCCTGACACCTTAGTAGTTAAGCTGTGATGCATCTATAAACCTGTAGCATATTTTCCTGAATTTCTTGCTCTGTTCTGCAGATGTGACATCAAGCATCTCCATGCTGAATGGGTCCAACCAAGAAAACTAACAAAGCATTAATTTCAATGAGGATTTTGTGGATACTCAGAAGTGACCAGAATTCAGCTCAACTCAGACACCATTTGTAACTCAACTCCACGTAAAGAGAAAAAAGTAAAAAAGAAAAAAATCTTGTCAACTACGAGTGCATGTTACGAGAACAAGCATATGAGTGCTGCAGTTCTATGTTTTAGCCACAGGTGGCAGAATGATTGGAAGACTCGGTAATACCTCTTTAACCATCATTTAATCTTCAATTTAATTGTTTTGGTAAGTTTACAATAACATCACAGTGTCAGACACTGTTTTTTATGTTTTACTCCTGTTTCTAAAATGTATGAGTTTTACATAATATTCATCTAATTCAGCTACTTTTTTTCACATTTAATTTCCAATCACATTATTCATTCATGGTAAGATATAAGGAGGGACTGGAAAATGTGTAAAAGCTTTGCAAATTTTTGAAAAAATTAACTAATTAAAATACTCACAAGAAAAAGTGGTTTCAAATACTTTTAAATTACTAATTAAATACCCATGTAAACACCCTGCGCAAATACCATGTATAATAATTCTGCTATATGTGGACGCACTGTATATACTGTATAAATCCCATGCACCTTTTTCTTCTTTTGGCACATTCTTTTTCTCTTTTGACTATATGAGCTGATGTAATGAGTACATTTTTTCCACTGTGAGGTTAATTAAGTCAATCAATCAATCAATTCCCACCACTCTCATTAACTCCTCTAATGGAAGAAAGGAGAAATAATTAAATGCTTTACCTCTTCTCTTTTGGAGCAACATAATCAACCTTCAAGAGATAGATCAATATTTATGTTTTCAGACATACAAGTTATCATTCAAAAAAAGTTCCCCTTTGAGGAGTTTGTAAAAATGTCTCATTTAAGACACTCAATCAAATATTCAAAGTGGATTTATGTTGTACATTTTTTGGAGTTGAGACTTTTTTGTATGAAGATTGAATCTGCGGCTGAGTGACTGTCTGCCAGCTCCGTGTCTGGTGTTCCTCTTTTTTTTTTTCTTTTAAAGAGAAATTTGTTTGTTGCAAAGCAACAACAACAACAACAACTTTAACATGCTGAGTATGAATGTATAAATCAAATTACCCTGACGGTAGTTTATAAAGGCTTTCATTGATAATCTTGGGACACTAAAACCAAAAGTCAGAGCAAGCTTTCAGAATATTAAAAGAAGCCATGACATCAAGGACAAATAATAAATAAAGTATAGATGCACAAAATAGGGGGAGGGGGTCGCTCATGTGGTATTTATTTGGTCTTGTGACTGGGATGCTGCTTAGGACTGGCGGTGTTTAAGCAGAGAAGCAGAACTGTGGTCAGTTTTCATGGTGTCCACAGGAAAATAAAAGATATGTGATATCAATAAATATCTGTTATTAGCTGCAACTTTAATATTGGACAGCAGTATCAGTCCTGTTTTTTATATGCATAAAAAAATAAAGCCATCCCTATTTGGATAGCCCTCTTGCTACAATATTCGTAATAAGGAAAAACAAGTTAGGTGCTGAAAGAGTTTCCTTTGGACGCCCAGGTTCTTTCTTATGATCTGTAAATTCATGCTTGTGTTGCTTTTTTTTAACAGAGTGACACTTTGTGTATCTGCTCCTCATTACTGCTGTCCACAGACAGCCCTATGTTTGACAACAGCTAGATAAGACTCTTCAGATCCTATTCTGGCCTCGGGTTTGGCGTGCCACACAAAGTTAGCAATGGCCTCCATATGGGCCCTCATTTCACAAAAAGCCTTGGGGATGACCCCAAAAACATGTTTTAGACTAATATCTAATATATTGTAACATTATTATACAGTTTGGTGAAAATATGAATAAAATTGAGGGGAACCATTATTTCCCAATCCTATTTCATGAGATAAACAAAGGTTTCCTGTTACCTGAAGCATTTCTGGGTTTTTTTCCCTCCCTCCAGCTGCTGATTCATTCCTGTAGCATCTCTTCAGTTGATATTTGCATTAAAACGCAAATCAGTCAGACTGAATGAAAGGGAGAAAGTTTGTCCGACCCGGCGGAGCTGTGGCAACACAGCAAAACATGTATTCTGTCGTTAGGAAGCAATAGCAACCAGAGGTGAAGTAATTTGAAGTAATTCAACACTAATTCCAAGGCATTTCAGTGATACAAACACTCATTTATGTTAATAATAATACTTTTCTTTCTTCTCTTCTCTTCATGTATTTTTATTCCACTAAAATGGTGTAAAACAGAAATTTTGACATAATATCATCTCTAGACTCTTTCCAGTCTTCACCCTCTACAGCATAGAACAGACAGAAAATGCATAAATCTTAAATCAGAATAATGAGGTAACACAACACCCTGCCTCCTCAAAGCATCCCTTATATTTCCCTATGCAAATATCTTTGCATTCGCTGGGATGCAGCTGCATCAGCTACAGAAGACAACCTGCTCTGTCAGGCTGCAACCCTTCCTGACTTTGTTTTTTTTTTTTTTCTCATCAAGCCCAAATGCAAAACTTCCTTTCAGACCGGATGAAACTGAGACAAAACCTTTTGTCCACTGAAGATGCTAAAAGGAAATCCACAGGGATGATGAGGAGGGGCGGCCACTCCTTCAAAGGTGTGGAAAACATTAGATAATTGTGGATATTTCTTCACCTTCTCTTGCCACTGAAACCAGAACTTACTTACATCTTAACTTTAGAATGAGACAGACCAAAGGTAGATCTGAAGTGGACATTGTAGTTATTTCTTATCTATTAACAGATTTTAAGAGAACACATTTTCTCTTAAAAGATTGAATTTATATATTCTGTTAATATGCATAAGACATAAATTGTCTAGGTCACATAAGAAAAGATAAGAAACAGTTATAATACTTTAAAGCAACTTTAAATGCTTTTTCCTTCCTGCTATTAACATTGGAAAATATATATTAAATGCACACTTTATTTTTGCTGCATTTAAATCATTAACTACTGTAATATTTTGCAGGGGTGTTTTTTTCCATGTTGGCTTAAAAATACAGCCTTACATTTGGCTGTCTTTTTAAAAATGTTCTGTTTACAGAGCAGCACAGAGACATAAGTCCCTGTTCATCTTCCATGGTAACCATCTGAAAAACATACTAGCTCCATGTTTTCATGTTTAATTGTTTGGCCAAACAGCTCTGTAGACCAACATTTGTTACCCTTCGAGACAAAAAATACGTCAAACGAGTGTATTTTGTGAAACAGTGTTGAGTCCCTGCCCGTTATTCAATCAAATTTTAATTTTCTAGAAGTTTTTCCATGTGCTCAGGTAAGCTTTATCAAATATATATATTCTAAAACATTTTTAGATTTATAGAAATGTCCCAAGTAGTGTTTTTCCATTAATAATTTTGAGGATTAATGACAGCAGAACATGAAACTCCTGATGTAGAGTAAAGGGACAGTCAAGCTGGTGTAGATAGGCGGGGGCCCCAAATGAAACCCGTTGTACCTTATGTGACTTTTGGCTGGCCCTGGGGATTTCATAATCTCTGGTGAAGCATCTGGGTGTCAACTGGTCATAATTAACCAGTTTCCCATGCAGTGTACCCATCTGCTGCGGCGGCTCCCCCCACATATGGGCTGTACGCTTCTATAGGATGGGTAATGATCACCTTCTTAACAAATCTGCTGTGGAACGAGACAACAGCAGGTTTTAAACAATGCAGCGCCGCTGGGGGGTTTACAGGGTGGGCTATAGAAGTGGTTAAGCAGGAACCGAAAGGTGTGGTCGGTTTGTATGGAGGAGAAAAAGGGGCCCCTTACTGACATATGAATGTTCAGCTCACAATGTTGGAAAAAAATAGTTTTTTTCTTTTAAATGCGGCATCCAACGCTTTTTCTCTGAAGCTGGAGAATAAAAGCCTTTCTCATAACAACATAACTAAAGGTGTGGGGGGTAAAAAAAAAAAAAAAAAAAAAAAAAAAAAAAAGCACTGTGGCTCAGGTACCCAGAGAGTTGATCCTGACTTGGTGGATGTTGCATCAGAATCAGCCAGGGAGAGAACAGGCACAGAGAAACCAGAAAAACAAGCTGATCACTTTAACTGTCGAAACAGCACCTCCATTTAGGTTTTTATACAACATTCAGTGTCTGAAATATTAAAAGCATTTAAAATCATTCAAAGAGCCAACATTTAGACTGCTGCATGGCTCCTCAATAAGATTTGAATCAGTTTAAATTTGAATTTAAAGTAGGTGAGCCAGCATGACGGAGGTGTCCGTGCAAGCTTCTGGGCGTGCTCCACATGCTATATTGAGGTCAACCGTTTATGACTCTTCCTAGAAATGATCCCACTTTATGAGGGGCTCTGCTGATCTAACATCAGTGCTGCTGCAATTGTTTTGCACCATAGATCTGTTTGTGTGCAGGGGAGGAGACTCCCCTGCAGGGGACAGTTTTACTTTGTTGATAAAACGTGCAAAGCAACGACTGAAAGAGGTGAGCTGGGGTGTAGGAACAGTGAATCCAAAGGTTGTTCCTTAGTTTGGTCCCTCTGGCAAACTTATTTGTCTGCTTCACTTAGTCAAGTTTGTTTATGCAACAAATCCAACACCACAGAAGACAAGTTAGTAGATTGGAGTATATTCTATTGCTTTAGGTCACAGAAAAAATATATAGGGTACGTGTTATTTGATCAATGTTTAACATGTTTGGAAGTATTTTTTTATTGCATCAGTTAATAACAAAAGGAAAGTGAACACTTTTTCATTCAATTATCTCTATAAAATGCCTTGACATGACATAAATTGTGAAATGGCGCTACATAAATAAACTGAATTTAATTAAATGTGTTTATTTCATCTGTATTTCCATATAATCCATTCCTCCTATCTAAATCTATCTAAACCCAATCAGATATTGTCCACCATAAAAAAAAATTCCTTTAGCTGCTGAAAAGATCTTTAAGGTGAATAGAAAAAAGTGAATAGATCTTTAAATGAATAGAAAATGAAGTATACATTTTGGCGCCTTCAACAACAGCCTGCAGAAACATGGGTAGATTCAGTTTTCTTTTCTTTGCATTTGAATTCAACACACGAGTCCAAAGTAATCTATATCAAGTGCATGAAGAGTACAGAAAACAAAAAATTCAAACAAAAGAAACAACCAAAAAAAATGTTTAAATAATGTTGAGTCCCTTCTTCATGGATTCGGAGCTGATAGCGAGGGATGACAGCATAGTAGAGCTGTGCTGTCCTCTAGTCACCACCCTTTTTTTAAAAATAAACAAGAAATAAGGAGAAATAACCCCTTGACACCCAAGGAGTGTAATCTCCTTTATCACAAACTACTGATGTGAAGAGGAAGCAACACACTTTAGAGCTTTATCAGTAGTTTTCTTGCTATGTGAGCGAGGTGCAGTAGTGCAATAGGTTTACCTACAAAAGGTTGATAAAGTCTTAGGTATTTAAGTCATTTTAAACAGTTATAAAGTATGTGGTGTAAACAAATCATATTTTTCTTTTCCACTTTTTTGCAGACCAGGTGAGTAATTATAAAAGAGCTTTTCAATGCTGAAAAAGCTGTTTTTGTCACCGTGTGTCTCTGGATAAGTTGTGTCTAATGGATCGTTTTTGTATAAAGAAAATGGTTTTCTTGATTGAAAAAGAGAATTTTAACAAGAATATATGTTATTATATGAAGATATAAGACAAAATACACTTTTATTTTTTTTAATAACTTGCTCCTGAAAAAAAAAAAAACTAATATGACCAAGTACTATGAAGAAGGACCACAAGCTATCCATCTCTCTAAAAGCATGAAAGCTAGTTTCTACTAAGGGGGGTAAAGTTGATTCTTTTTATAGACTGAGGTTAATCTCAGCCTAAAACAATGCAGTTTTAGTCTGAGATTAGTTTGAGCCTAAGTTATGATGAAAATTATATAGATAAGCTGCTATTTGCTTAGACTGCTGGAGGACATATGGACTCCTTTTGATTGATTGATTGATTGATTGATTGATTGATTGATTGATTGATTGATTGATTGATTGATTGATTGATTGATTGATTGATTGATTGATTGATTGATTGATTGATTGATTGATTGATTGTTTGATTGTAGTGGATACATTTACCCCTTACATCAGCTCTTACATCTGGCAGCATCTTTGGCACCTTCTTCTTAGAAGAAGGTGCCAACGTTTCAAGCATGCTTGGTGTGAGGGGTTACCTTCAATGACTCGTGCAATCAGCTGGTTTTCCTTAGATAGAAAACTTTGATTCAATCTGACTGGATTATCTGACTGATTTGTTTCTGTAAAGTGCCAAATCGAGATGACACGTTGTGAATTGGCGCTTTATAAATAAACTAACTTGAATTGATTTGCAATTCACTTGAGTTTAGACCGAGCGTCCAACAGGTGCCAGTGCCCCATAGAACTGGTCCTGGCCGCTGTTATGGCCCCTGTTGAAGACATAATACTAAATGGTTATATGATGATATGCTCTCACACAGAAGCCACAACTGATTAGTTCCTTAGATCTTTTGAATTTTCTATCTTTACAGTTTTATTTTAACAATGATTTAAAAATGATGTTGATATACTTCCTACGTCCTGTTGAGACACAATCACAGTTTTCATCTGCCATACCGGGAGTCCACAGAACCACAAATGGCACTTATGTTCCAGTCTCACTTAATATATATTTCAAGAGATGAACTGCTGTCTTTTTTTTATGTTTCATATTTTTTGTTCTATGCCCAAATGACCAAAAAAATAAAAAATAAAAAAAATAAAAGGTCCTACCCAGGCTGCACCTGGTAAATTTGGGCAACAACCGGACCGTCCACCTCAAATAAGGAGATAGATTCAGAAAAGGGACCACTGGCTGATTTACATAAAAAATACCAATTCTCCATTTACTTCTCTGTTGTAATAATTTCTTGACCTTAATATTTGTGATCAATGTTATCCTTTTTTACTATATATCCAATTCAGTGCTGATGTAAATATAACAATATTTATGAGTATAACACCCTTTTAATTACCGGTATAAAACATAAAGAATCATTGTCTAACTCAGCTGTCCCAATTACCACTGCTTTAAAGTTTGCATTTACCACACAGGAGCAGGAACCCCCAGAAACTAAATGATTCAGCGACACTGTTTAGCTGCTGGTGATGAGCTTGTTGTTGTTTGTAGCGGGGGGGGAGCAGCAGCTGATGCAGTGCGACCTGTTGATGGGATAACACACATTTAGTGACAGTGCAAACACAGGCGCCTTGAATGGCCGGTTCCATCCGGTGGAGTTGATATAGTAAACCCAGAGATATGCACAGTTTCCTGCATATTCTGCTGGTTTCCATGAAAACTCCACAGAGATAAATTCCCAGGTTTGAGTCTGAGTTATTTTTAAACTTGTCTTTTTCCGTGTATTCCCATTTCAGAGCAATGCAATCAGATTTGGTTTTTAAAAAATCTATTTGCGAACAGTTGAACTAAATCCTATCCATTTCAAACCAGCACATTTTAATTAAATTAAAATCAACCACACAGTTATTATTATTTTCTTATTAAATGGTCTCAATTAAATAAGAATCCAGTTCATATTTAGCTGCATACAAACTGATTCACACCAAACTCACCTCATTAGATAGAATTATTTAGTACAGTGTAATGAGATCATAGAGTATTTATTTAGAAGCTGCATCTTTAAGGAAAACAGGAACTTGCACTAAATTTTGAGTTTTATTTAATTACTTTTACCGAGTAAGCACAGGGCGACAGTGGGAAGGAGCAACTCCTTTTAACTTCCTTCTAAACCAGGCTCAGATACAGTGTACATGACAAAAAAAAAATGTTATTATTGTTTCTGCTAACATAACCATATGTTTATGTTTTAATAGTAATCTCTGTTCACAACACACCAGTAGAAACAATAAAAAATAAAGTAATTAATGCCACCAATAGGAAGAATGTTCTTAAAAACTACTAGGACGTCCCTACACTAGCAGATTTCTTTTTTCCCTCTTTACGAAGGCCATCAGAAATTTCTCAATCGTTGAGAAATAATTCTTTTTACGGAGAAAAAACATGTAGCTGTTTCATACGCTAACCTTAAAACTGGACCAAAACATTTCAGTTTTACCAAATAAACTTTATGGCATAAACAGGGCCTCAGTATAATAGGAAGCAAAGACAACAAGGCACTGAAAGGTTTTTATTTTTCATTAGAAATAAGCAAAAACAAACTATCAAACTTATTGCAGTAATATTTGCATATGCAAAAGCATGTAGCAGCATAGCTGTAGAGATACTGTAATAAAAATAAAAAATAAATCGACCAAAGAGCTTTTTCAAAAAGAAAAGTCTTTAGATTTGGCTAAAATGTCGTCCAGGGCCATGTGACTCCTTCTCTACTGTGTTCCAGTTAAACGTCTTGCTATGATGCTTCAAGTTTATTTATTTTTAGAAAATATAAAAAGGTTCCCTGTTATTAGCATCATGCCTCCTGGACAGCTCATATTATGGAGGTGCCACTATCTTGATTTTAATTCTGTCACAGCAAACACCTCTGCACTAATAAAGACTCACTCACCTCAGCATGCTAATTGCTTAGAGTGGCTCCAACTGCAGCCAATATTTGCTGACAACTCAGCTGAGATTATTGAGCTCTTAGAGGCTCTTTAAGTGTAAAGTGAATTTTAAGTACAAGTGGTTAAATGAAAATTGGTAAAGATAGTAATACCCTGGTACTCCCATCGTACATTCAATATTTTATAAGGAGAAACATAGTAAAGAAAACACCTACAAGTGAACTTACATTTAGATCAATAAACAGGTTATTTTAGGTAGAGATGCTCCAATCCGATACCTGGATCAGATATCGGTGATTTCATTTTTTGTAAATAATAATAATATTATTATTTACTAAATTATTGTTAAGAATAATTCTTGTGAAAAACAAAATTAAGAAAAAAATAAGTATACAGTCATATATTTATATTACTATTTTCTTTTTATGTATTTATTAATGTTTTTCAATGTTGCACTTTAAAAAATGAAATTGTCTAGAGCTGTTTTAAATGACATTTCTTTTTGTTTACATTTGTGTATACAAAATGACAAATCAATCTGTCTAAGTCTAATATTGAAGAGCCAGTCCAGCCTACCATGGAAGTGTTATATCGTTCTTTTTGCTGCTTATTTGTTAGTAAATAATATAAACTAAATTTATATCTGTGTTTATTTGTCATCTTTTTTTAAACAATACTTATGTCAAGGCTAAAGCATTTACTCACAAGGCAAGATATGTGGTTCATAAACTGAACATTTGATCGGTATCGCATACCGGCCGATACCTTCGGCCCGAAAAAATGTATCCAATTTTTGTTTTGGATGAAACAGGACGTCAAACAAAGGGAGACGTCGAACTCTGAAGCCTGTTAGATCAACAGAAGGAAGTTTTTTTGGTAATATTTTTGAACATTCTGTACATAACGATTTATGATATTTTGTAGGTTATTGCATGATCAAAGTATTTTTCTGCTTCACTATGGAACAGGAAATTATTTATTTTAGCAGACAGCAAAGTTAAGGCACACAAATTTTGTAACCCAGAAATTTAAACCTCAATTGTTTCTCTGCTTCTGTCTCCTTGAACCCCAGTCGGCCTCAGCAGACGCCCACTCACATTGAGCCTGGTTCTGCTGGATGTTTCTTCCTGTTAAAAAGGAGTTTTTCCTCTCCACTGTCGCTACAAGCATGCTTAGTGTGAGGGATGGCATTTGAGTCAATTAGTCGATGCAATCAACTAGTTTTCCCTAGATAGAAAACTTTGAGTTAATTTGATTGTGTGATGTGGTGAACTGTAAAGTACCTTGAGATGACATGTTGTGAATTGGCGCTATATAAATAAACTAACTTGAATTTAATCGATACCCCAATTGGGACAAGCGTGTCAGATAATGGATGGATGGATGGAATTTAACTGATTCAGTCCTTTTAGCAAGCACATTTGTTTTTTTTAGTAATCAGAATAGATTTTTAACAATGACTGTTGTCGTGAGTTTAACACATGCTACATTTTTCAACGTCTGTGGATTTCTTCCACCTTAATATAACCATACAGTATGTAAGCTAAATTCCACGCCTTTTGTGGGAGGGCAATGATGCGGATAACCAGAGAAAAAAATTATTCAAACTCTGGATCATGTTCTGCCAAAACAAAAGCTACCATGCTTGTTCTTTTTCCAGTTCCAACTAATACTCTGATACAGGAACACAGGAGGGGCTAAAGATCGCACCGACAGCTTGACGATTAACAGAAAAGCTGACCCCTTCATTCAATGATCTGTGTTTTTCACAATAAAGATTCTGATGTGCCGCTTTATTCTCAGGTGCGTTTTCAGTACACAATGCAGAGAATTAGACCGATCCTTTCCGGCAGTAACACAGAGCTGTTCAGAGGTCAATGAGGATGTTTTCAGGAAATCTCACTGCAGCTGAACCTGTTCTGTCACAGGAACACCTCAACAGCTCAGGTAGATAGTGGGTGTCTGAGCCAACCAGTAAAACCTGCCAAAAAACCAAAAAACTGGAATGGGAGCAGCATAGAGGTGTAGCTCCATGGCTTAAAGTCTGTCCCCAACATGCTGTTCAGCTCTGATTTCATTCTGATATCTCTTAGAAATACTTCATGGGCTTTTTGGCCATTAATACTGTAATTATAAAAACAAGGCCAGATTCAGACTATATTGATTTTTTTGCACAAAAACTGGAACGAAAGGAGAGTACACAGATGCCTCTGATGCCACTGAAGTCCATAAAAAGTGAAAGATGACAAGTGCTAATGTTTGAAAGGAGAATTTGGATTAATTTGATTAATTTCAGTCTGATTCGTAAACAAACTCAAGTTATTTAGTCATTTAGCAAACTGAGCCCCATGTTATACAGGGACTAATGCAAGCTAGATTTAAAGGAAAGCAAGGAATATGGATGATCATCTATACCTAAAACTAATGCATTCATACAAAAAACGAAAATAGTAATTTTCTTCGTTATCACTGAGTCTGGGAGCGGCCATTTATGACTAAATATAGTATATATATACACCTCACTCCTGACATCTTCAGGCAGTGACGTCACAATGCTGTAAGCTTAGCGCCATTCTTCCAGCTTTAAAAGCAAAATCAATGGAAACTACTATACACACCTGCAATCAACAACACTTATTTTAGATTTCTAGAGGACTTCACCATTGAAATTTACGAGAGCTTTAGTTAAACTGACAATGCCCACGTGTATGGTAGTTGGATGTTGTAAAACATCTGGTAAAAGTGGGGGGAAAAAAGAGGTATTTCACCTTTTCCGATTCGTGATCCACCACAAGTTCGTCGTTGGATTGCCAAGTTGAAGAGGGAGGATTTCCACCAGAAAAAGCACGTCATATTTAGCCAACATGTGGAAGAAGAATGCTTTCCAGATGACTTGGATTATAGCGCGTTGTGACAAACACCAGATACAGCACTGGGACTTGCTCAACAGCCGATACCGCACCGTGACGTCATAAACCAGTGGCAGGTAGGTGGCAGTAGTGTTCTTTGACAAACTTGGAAGCCTCTAGTAAATCACATTCAAATGAAAATTACTCTTAATTAAAAACACTTATCATTTATTGAACAGTATGTGATCATTTTATATTTAAAGTACTTTAAAAAGTTTGAATGCTGAATATGACCAGACTTTTCCTTTCATAAAAGATAAATAGATTACAGGTTTAAACCCTTAAGAACGGTTGCTGAAAAAAGAGAAGGGGCAGTGAAACCTCAGATCAAACCAGCTGAACATCATTCAGGTTCTGCTGTGCACGACGGTGAGCAGGCTGTGAGCTCCTCCTGTCTATCTGCAGTCAGTGGAAGCACAAACTGCTCCCCCACCCCTTCTACTAGACAACCAATCAGCCATGAGTTTGCAAATGAGCCTACAAGTAGCCATACTGGCTCGCAATGTTAAAAGCTTTCTTTTTTTCTATACTATTTGGAGATAAAATTTAAAAAATGTTGGTGTTTTGTTTTTGATTTGTATCTCAAAAAAAAGAAACAACATTTCTGTGATAATTCTCTTTTAGGCTCTAATTAGTTCAGGATGCATAACAACCATCCAAATAAGATAAATGTTATGCTGGTTGTTGAATCTTAGATGAAGAATATCTTAATTTTTCCTTCTTATTTAATAATATTTTCTGTTTCCCCCTGAGGGATCGCCACCTTATTGTGGTCAGGGGGTCTGCCTGCCTTGGTGACCCTAAGAACTAAGAGCTTTGCTTCAGGTAGGACCCCCAAGCAATCCTTTTTTGTGGAGTTGGTGACAACTTATTTCATTTTTTTTAATTCATTCACACGATAGTAATTATGAAATACTTAAAGTAACAACTAAAAGAAATTATGGTTGATGGAGCAGAAAAAAAGCAGACTTACATCTGTACAGTATTAACATAAAAAGAATAGTAGCTATTCAGCACATAAATAAAAAAAATATAACAAAAATAAACAAAAAAATAAGCATATTCAATGACCAATATCACTTTATCATATCGATTTTCAGTATGCAGATGAATATTTTATTGTTGTTTATCTCATTGTCAAGTTTTTACTATTAACTGACACCTTTAGTTGAAATGCATCTTTCCATTTTTTCCCTTCTAGATCAATTTTTTATTTTCAATATCACCCAAGTCTCATGAAGAAAAGAAAACAATAACAATAAATATGGAGCATAATATATAATATGCATAATATGAAGAGGCCCTGTGCAGATTCCTGCCTGCCCCCTCATATACCTAGAACCAACCCTGTATGTAACTGATACCGGAAAACCCAGAGAAAGAACCTGAAGCTTCAACATAAACAGAACCAAACCAGGATCAGAACCCAAAACCTTTTTTTTCTGCAAAGCAAAAACATAATATACCTAATAAGATTTTTTTTATGGCACATAGTTAGATTTGGAAACAAAAAAACCTTTACAACACTGAATACAACAGTACCTGTGTATGTTTATTTATATTTTTAGGTTTGTAGTGTGAACAAAGTCACTGAAATTATGAAGACTGTGGAAATTATTTAAGCCAGCAAAATGTGTGACGTTTTCTGACTCAGTGTTTGCTTTAAACCACCCAGCCTCTGTCCCAACAGTAAAACCCAGCTTCTTGATTAGCAGAAATAATCAGGAAGGTGACATCCTGTGTTTGCTGAGGGTGATCCTGATGACGTCAGGGAAACAAAAACCTTTTGAGAGGTTGTTTTTATTCATCTGTAATTCAGAAAACAAAGGCTTTATATACCTTCTTCAATATCTGAGTGATTTAAATATCTATCTGTTGAGAGAATAAAAGCTTTCTGGGTTAATCTAATTTAGATAACCTGTTATTCACGGGTCTGCAGAGGAAAAGCTAAACGGATACAATTTAGGAGTTGAACCCTCTGAGACAGACACCCTGTTTATCACAGAAGCTGATCAAAAGCTTGGCTTGTTTTGTTGTCTTTTAGTCAGTTCTGTTAGCCTTCAACCACCAATTAAAATGATTTCCTCTCATTGTATTTCTGTTCATGTGGGCGACTTTCCCATAAAGGAACAGGAACGTCTGAACATAACCCCCGGAACACGCAGCAAGGCCACAAATGCAGCATATCTGCCAGAAATCAGCAACATATAGAGAAGTTGTGCCTCTGATAAAATAAATGAATCCATGAATTATTCAACCATTTCAGAACCAGAAGCTGACACTCTCCAGCTGTGACTAACATTCACTAATAGTGAACATCATTTAGGAAAAGGTCAAGATGAGAGCCTACATCATTCTGCTCCGTTAGTGATGGAACAAGCTGGCTTCTACATAGCGAACTGGTTCCAGTTATGTTTTATCTAAACCAAAGCTGGAAAGTTGTAGAATAAATATGTTATATAAGAAAAGATCTTAAAAAAACAATTGAAAACAAAGTTTATTGAAAAAAATTAAATCAATAAAACATCTTCTGTACATTTAAATGTTAAAAAGGGAGATTTTCTCACTCCTCAGACTAAATAACTCTACATTTCTGCATGTAAGTGGTTGTTTCAACTATAATGCTTTTCGATTACCTTATAGAAGACCGGGGAGGGTTGATTTTCAGTGATTAAATGATCTATAAGAATGGAAGGTTTTACTTAGTTAAATATTACTGATTGGGTCAGACAAGAAGTTTTTTCAGCCAATCAGAATGAAGTTTGGAGTAATACGAAGCAATAAATAGGGACAGGTCTGTGGGCAAAAATAAAAATGTCGTACATGACAATGAGAGAGCTGCACATCCAGCAGAAGCAAACCTGAAGTGATGGGTTGAGCTTAATCTGTACTATAAAAGTATTACTGTTTAAATTTTACATGGACAAAAGGACATTTTGAGAATGCAGTTCATTAGTGTGGTTAAAGCAGCAAGGAGAACAGCATCCACAGGAAAACGTGGTGAATGTGCTGACATCATGTGGGCTCATTTCTCGACACAAAGACCTAATTGTAGTAAAAAAATTAAAATAAATTCTAGACTCAGATTAAAGTGATCCTTTTGTTTGAACCTAGAAACAGGAAAACCCATCAGCGAAAAAACAAAAACAAATAATACAACTAAAGACATTACTTGTTTAAGCTGCTGCATTTGCACTTTTATTATATAAAATTGTATGTTACAAATTAAGGCTATTTTTATGATGATGAAGATTTACGAGCATACGTATATAGCAGAAAAGCTGCTCTTATATATATAATCACACACTGAGGCAGGTCTATTTGGATATTTTCCGCCCTTAAAAATAGTGTTTATTGGAATCCAGGACAAGACCTTATTACCTTTGAAACATTACAAAAATATGGATATTTTTTATGGCAAAAGTTAATGTCAATGTGATAACAAGAAACACCAACTTCCAGAATATATTAAGAAAAATAACAAAAGTGCTTCTATAAGAAATTCATTAAAAGAGAGTAAAAGAAACACATTTTTAATTTTATTTTTTAACTTAATTTAACAGTCATGTTTTAGGCCTGTGGGAGAAAGGCAGAGTTCCTGGAGAGAACCGACGCATGCACAGGGAGAACATCCAAACTCCATGCAGAAAGACCCCAGGCTGGGAACCGAACCCACAATCTACTTGCTGCAAGGCAACAGTGCAGTGCACCTCCACTCCACTTTTTTTCCACCAAGTTAATTTACAGTAGGTAATCTATCATTCAAGGGCTCATCTAATTGGTCAAATGTCAAAATAAGATGTACAGCAATGCAGCATCATCTTTGCTGAATGGAACTAAAACAGTAACTTGCTCTATAAAGGGTTAATCAATAAAAACTGTTTTTTATATAATTTCTCATTATATATTTGTTTGATCCAAAACAGTTATTAAGAGTAAAGAAAAATGTTTTTTTCATCAACTCTTATTTATTGACATTTAAATGTCAATATTTATATGAAATATGAAATTTCAGGAAACTATTAGGTTATGGGTGTTTTTTTTTTTTTTTTTTTGGGGGGGGGTTGTGCAGCAGGGTTGTTAGGATTAAGTTTAGATCATAATCTGTAAACAACAGCGCCCTCTGTAGGACACATAATGTCGCGCACCTCGTTTTGTTTAAAATGTAAATTAAAAAAATTTAAAAAAAAAATGATTCTAGAAACAATTCAAACGTGTGAATCTACATGTAGATGTCAATAGGAAACACTTTTAGGGTAAATAACTGATTTTAGAGACAGAATGTGGAGAGTTGGTTGCTAATCAAAGCAAGTTTTAATTCCGTCTCTTCTTTTTATTCACCACTAGGTGGAGCTGTCTTCTATTACTTTTTACCTCAAGTGTGAACACACACACTTTACAAAACAAAGGAAATCTTCAGGGTGTCAGTATCACTGTTGTAAAGAAGTTGAAATTTGTTTCAGAAAACAAAATTATTTCTTTTTTTATTTAAAAGATACATAAAAACTAATTTCAAGGCAAATTCAGTGTCTAAGAAAAATTCCAGTATTAAGTAAAGTTATGTGAAAGGACAAAGTACGGTAGGAAAGGTTGCACCTGTAACAAAGATTATAACCATGGCCACTATAGGACTGCCAGCAAAACACATTTGAGGAAAGGTTTGAGGCTGGAGTCAGAGCATAAGGACTTATTACCCACAGACATGGCCGGTTCTAGACAAGGGCCAATGGGGCCAGTGCCGCTGTAGATAATGTTCTGGCCCCTGTACTGAAGACATGATACTCAAAGAAATTCTAATGATGATATGCGCTGGAATCGACATGGTTACTGATAGGTCCTTTGTATCTATTTCATGTTTTTGTTCTCTACAAATTCTGTTTTACTAATTATTTTTAAAACAATAAGGTGATAGCTTCAGTGGTACTGAGATAGGATCCCAGTTTTTTTTTTTTTTTTTCAGAACAAATAAAAAAAAACTAACTTTTACAGCTGAATTTATGATTTTCTTGAGTTATAATTCAGACTTTATTGAAAAAGGTTATTTTAGTGAACCTTTTTCACTTTTTTAGTGAAAGTGAAAATATGTAAAATTCCTAAATTCTGAATGTATATTGACCTAATAGGACATAGAATTTTAATTGAACCTAATTGAATAGATATGTCGTCTTATGCAGCACTCTTTATATATTTGAATCCCTTGCCCTGTTTTTAATTTCATAGCTTTCTGTGCCCCCATGAAAACACGCTGGGCCCCTCTTACATTTGGTCTAGTACCGTCACTGCCCACAGAGGAATTTAACACATGGGCTGCAAGAGTCTGACCTAGACTATTGAACTATTAATCATTGATCCAAAGTCCTCTTAACAGACTTAAGTTTGCATTTCATTTGGAAAACAGAATACTTTGGAGCATAAAAAATAAAAACTTTTTGATGTCTTAGAAATGCGGTCAAGTCCAAACATAACTTCAGTTTCTCCATCCAGCCTGAGATGCTTTGGAAAGTGCTGTTAGTTTGTAAATGGGCAAAGTTGGTAAAGACGTACCCGGGTGTTGACTCAGTGAAGCTATGGAAATGTGCTCAAGATTTTTACTTTCTTGCTGGATGAACTGCTTTATGCCTTCCACCTCCTGGAGCCAAAATACTTTCTTTGCGGATGCAACATGAGACAATAAAGTTCAAGGTGCATGAATACTTTTTCTTGCCATTTTAAATACAGCTTTGATTAGACATCCAAGGTCTGCTGCAGCAGAATGACTGCTGTATTATTCTGCAGTAGATTCTGACGTCCACTGATGTAGCATTACCCCCTTGCTTCTGGAAGTGATGGTCCTGAGGTATAAAAGCGCAGGATTGCAAGAACAATCCTCATATTTTATAAGATTAAATGAGGAAATTAGTAGAAATAAAAACACCACATGCATAAGAATCAAAGTTCATACAGCAAATAACAGCAATAAAGAAATCCAATTGAAGTTCTGCATCCCCACAAATCACAATAACTCCTCTAATGAAAGGAGAAATAAGTAAAAGTTTACCTCTTGACAACTATTCTTAAAGAGATAAATCGATTTTTATGTTTTCAGACATAAAAGTTATCATAATAAAAATTTTCTAAAACTGAATTAATGCATTTAAGTTATGTTTTAGTTGTATTACTCTGCTTTTACACCAAAGCCTTATCATATAAAAATAGAATTTCTATTTTTGCCTTCGAAAGCTCAGTTCAAACTAGTTTTGTCTTTAAAATAAAAATTATTTTAGAATAAAATGTATTAAATATTCCAATAAGAGGTCAACAACCAAAAACCATCAGAGAGAAAGAATAAAAATCATAATTATTCATTAAATCAACACGGTTTTCACTTCATAAATGCACCAACTGACTATATGCATGTTGATGAACTTTCTTTGAAACTAATAGGAAAGTTTGACAAATTTATTTAAAATATCTTTTAACTGTAAACACATTTTTTCCTCATGTGTCACTACCCAATGAGATACTGGTTTCTATCAGAAAGTGATCAGTGAGTTTCATTTAAACAGACCCAGTGCTTGAAATTAAAATCAAATCAACTTAAATCAGTTTTTTTTCTTAAATCAGAAAGTCTCATCAATATATTAGACATGATTCCTAAAAGGATGGGAAAACTGACAACAGTGGATCTAATCCATTTTTAACATATAAAATCCCTAAAAATTGTTTAAAATCATCGTATCTTCAGAGAAGTGAAGTAAAACCTCTCAGTTTGTTTTTTTTTGTAATAAAACCAAAGATCCTGCAGGTGTTTAGAAAACAGTTCCGTATTTATTGCGAAATACTTTTGTACAGAATCGAACAGAGAAAACATCAACAGAGGAGGAATGGACAGTAAGGCCAACATTAGAAGTCCGAGAGTTGAACTGTACAAACACCAACAGTGACGTTTGCTGCTTTATTTGATAACTTTTTATACAGAAACCGTTTCACCGCGCTCACAGCAAATCTCCTTGTAGGAGGAAAAGAAAATTAAAACAATTTCACACATTTTTCTGAAAATTTATTGCCTCATCTGCAAACATATCAATGCAGAACAACAAAGGATGATCCTTAAATACGGAAACCTCTGTAAGAAACATGTCCCTTGATTAATAATGTCTCACGAAATATAAATATATATATATATATGTTTATATTATATATAAGTATATAGTTGTAAAAAGCTCCAAACGATCATGTTTTGGGAATGAGAGTAGCATCACCTGTCATGGAGGTTCAGAGGTTGACTGCTGAAGCTAGAAGCCTAACACCACAAACTGCAGAGATTATACTTCTGATCCCAAACTACGTTTTATTTAAATCACACCGCCGGAATAATGAACCCGCTCCTCCTCTTTGACCTTGGGGTGGCGCTGTTAGAAGAGTGCATCTGTGTAGTAACGGGCGTGCATGTTCATGCACATCCTCATGCGATTTGGCACTGATGTAGAAGTTCTTTCCTCATAGCATACCACGAGGAAACTCTTAGCTCTTTTCTTGATACGCTTTAGTTTTTTTCTTCACACATTAAAAAAGGCAGCGTGAGACAGGATACATCATCTCCCCTACCAACATTCAAATGTACATCTTAAACATTGGCTCTCCCACAATCTGGGAGCTGCTGAAGACATAAAAGCCTCCTGTCTCTGGAAGTCCCACATAAAAATTGTAAAATTAAGTTTAAATTAATATGAGACTAGATTGTTTTTTTTTTTTTCATATATGCATAAGCCCTTCAAGAAAACACGACAACACACTGAACAGGATTAAGCTGATGTACAATCTAGAACTCCAGAGGAGAAAAAAGGGACGGCTTGCTTCCGAAATACTCGACTGGTGAGACAAGATATGGATTTTAGACAGAAACAGAGTCATGTTTTTGATTCTACATTGCACAATACACCTGATAAAAACTTTAGCATAAAAAACACATGATGAGCCTCTTTTAAAGGGGAAATCCAGTGACAAACCCAAAGGAGCAGAACAAAGTGGCCCTTTTTAAAACGATAGGGGTATTTCTTTTCTGTTGGCTCAGATTGTATGTCTGTTAGAACCATTTCACACTTGGCACTAAAGTCTGTCCTGGACTATCCAACCACATTGGGACAAACCTAAATACAGGTGAGGACAAATTTCCTTGCACCTCCCTTACGGGCGACCTGTTCGCCCCCCCCCTGTCTGCTATCACAAAGCCCACGTGACTGAAATGTCATCATCTGTGCTACTGGCTGTGTGCACCGGCGGGGACATTAATGATCCCAAAGTAAAAAGTGCATGCTCATCTGTGAGGTCCAAGTGGCTTAAATTCACAGAGGTACCTAAAAGCTTATAGAGTCTGAATGAAATCCATCCTGGGAGACATAGAAGGACCCCCACTGACCGGACCTGATCACACTAAGAGAGCAGAGGTAACTGACAACTCTCCTGTGAAAGTAACAAAAAAAAACTTTTCATGAATAGCGTTGCAATAATCAGCACTATTTTCACCAAGACAGATTAAGCTGGTGTCTGAACTCTACTGATACAGTTTTCTCAGTTAAGAGATTTAATTAACTCTGTTAAAGATGCTCTAAAACAAGCCATGGTTGTGTTAATCATTGTATATCATCTGGGGTAAAGCTGAAAATGTTTATGCGGTATACTGTATAGTTTATTTCCATCTTAATATTTTTTATTAGTTGACTGATCCTCCTGCAGTCACCAGGTCATAAAAAGACTCATAAAAAACACAGATTAACATTTTCTGGTTTTCACACCCATGTTTCATAATATTGGTAGTAAAAGCGTCAAGTAGCCGATGGCCACTAGCCTGCACTCAGTGCTGTGCTCTCAGTCAAAATCTTTATTGTCTGTGCGCTGACATTGAGGTTTTTTTTGGGGTTCTTAAATAGTTTTTTTTGTAACAATACTGTCTGTTACGATACACAGTTAAACTAATGAGTTTGTAACAAAAATAACAAAAATCCAGTTCAATTAATCTACCTCAACAAATAATAATGTACTGTAGTTATAATATGCATTTGTAATGGTACGGATCAGTAGATGTGTTGTTTGTTGCTTTGATGAGCACACTCTGGGATATGACTAATGTACATGTTTATTTGGGGTGGGTATTGCCAAAGAAGTCACGATTCGATTCGAATCACGATTCACAGGCCACGATGCGATTCTATCACGATGCATCACGATACTTGAATTATTGCGATGCATTGCAATATTTTCTCCTCCATGTTTTGTTTTTGAATGACTCGGCGCAGTATCCCACGGCCGGAAATGCTTGTGACACAAGGCAGCGTGCGTCAAAACATTTGCAGCGACATCTACTGGACTGGAAGTTGTATTACACTTGTTTTTGGCTGATGTTCGCCAACCATTCATGCAATTTTATTTATTCATTTTTTTAAATTAATAATCGATACTTGGCGTCAAGAATCGATGCAGTAGATCACGAAAATTAGAATCACGATGCATCATCATGACGATTATTTTGCACACCCCTAATGTTTATGTGAAATTAAAAGTGGGGAAGTGATCTGATAAGCCCTGATTTTAATGCTTAGCTTGAATGGGTGTAATTAGTAAAGCCTAGCTTAGTCTGAGTTGCCCAAGATGCATGTCAATACCAGGTCTTAACAAATTTCTGTATTTATTTGTGAAAATATAGCATTTGGTGCTTGGAATCTAAAAATTTAATCAGATCAGCATTATTGTTTCATTTGGCAAAGCTTTTCATTTTCTTTTGTACATTTTGAAGGGAAAAAGAAATCTTCTTTTTGCAGAATCTGCTTTGTTAATTGTTAGTTAAATGTGCATACACCCTGCATGTATCCAAGTTTTTTTTTTTTTTAACAAATTTTACTTTGTTATTGTTACTTTTCTTCCTCTCAGCAACAATTATATACAATGTGCTGTAATGGAAATAGTTTGAGAGTCTGGGAAAAGCTCTTAAAACATTTATGGATATTTTCCGAGTATTTCCAAGATGCGATACCCTGAGTAGCAAACATAGGCTTGGATTGAACCTCAGTAGAACTAAAATATAAAAACATTTTTTTTTTGCTAAGCAAAGAAAACAAAATAAAATACTTTCACACATAAATAAAATTCTGTAATCAGAAATATATAGACAACCAAAAACGTAACCCTAAAGTGAATAACACAAAACCACAGATTAGCTGTAGCAAACGAGTCATTTTCAGCTTTACAATATGCATACACTCATGCATTATAGTGTGTTTCCCCCTGTGCATACAGACAGAGGGGTTTGGGGTCTAAATAGCAAGCCTCTAGCTTTACCAGCCCTCTGCAGAGCCTTCTGTTGATAGACGTAAATGAGAGCGATGTATTTCGCGGGTTAAGGAGACTGAGGATAACAACTGATCTCTAGGCAGACGTGTAAACAGAAGCGGCGGGAAAACCACAAAGGATGATGGGTAACAGACATCCACTTAAAGCAGCAAAGATCAGACAAAGTACAACAGCTTTGGATGGGAAAAGGAGACACAAGGAGGAACCGTTTGTTTTCCGCTGCTGCTTTACCAACCAGAGGATTCAAAAGGGGGCATTAAGTTAACTTGCCTCAGGCTCAGTTAAGAGTCAGACCTGCTACAGGAATCAAAATTAAAGCAATGCTCCTGCGCTGCTCGAGATGGAAATCTACTAAAATGTAACAGTGGACTCAGAGCGATCTAGAGCAGCGTCTTTTATAAAAGTTGAGTGATTGTTTGATCACTGGCAGGGATGAGGGGCACAAGAGTGGTGCACCTCTGCAGCCCTTCCTGCAGCCTCTATGGGGTCATCAGACCTCGGAGGGCAGTCCGGAGCTCAGACAAACAGCTGGATCCGCTCCCGGATGGTCTGCCTGCAGATGGGGCAGGTCTTTAGTGCGGCGCTGCAGTCGATGCAGGAGGCGTGTCCGCACTGGAAGACCAGCTTAATGTGGTTGTCGATGCAGATGGGGCAGGTGATGCGCTCCTCCATCTGCCTGTAGCGGGACTGCAGCTGCTCCAGGAGGTTGTGCTGCTCAGAGTTCTCTGTGCCAGGGCTGCAGTCCACCTCAGTTTGGTCTGTGGAGCAAATCATCAGCAAGAGTCAGTTTTAGTCGAGTCAAGAGAATTATGTTTTGTTTGTTTTTTTGCAGGCTGTGCAGCTTTGAACAAGGTGAGACTAGTCTGCCATTTCTGTGAGCTACTGTCAATATATTACTGGAATCTAATAAGCGGACGTACACACATTATGCATAACTGAGGGTTGGAAGGAAAATTATGGCTTTCAAATTTTTTTCTGATATCTGAAATCTGATATCTGTAGTATGCATTTGTGTGGCATCCCTCCAGTTCATTTCCAATACCACCTTTTGCTGCCATTATGCATGTCCCTACCAGCTTTCCACATCTAGAGCCAGACGTTCCCAACTATTCATCTTTGCTGTTTTCAGCCACTAGGGGCGCTAGTACTGTACTTCCCATCAGAAGAGAAACCGTTAACCCTGCACTGTCCCAAAATGCAGCAGTCTCCCGCTGTGCTTTGGAGTCTCACAACAGACAACTTTTGACCGGCAGGTTGGGGAGTCATTAAATTCATTGTTCAGAAAAGACACCCCCCCCCCCCCCCTTCTATATCTTTTATCAGACATTCAAAAGTGTGTCTGATCTGGTAAGAGTCATATCTGTTTGTTGCCTTACAACCTCTTAGCACAGTGTGCTTTACAGCGAAACTCAAATGTTTAAGTCCTAAAATAGCAGAAGCTCAAACAAACTGATATAAGAGCCTCCATAAAAAGCCTCTAGGATTGCCCTGTGTTTAACGCCATCCATCCTCCACTCAACATTCCCAGCTTCTTTGTCCCTGCTGAAGGAAAGCATCCTTGCAGCATGACACTGCCTCTACCATGTTCCTCCATGTGGAAGCTCCCTGAGCTGTCTGCTGTGTTTCTGGATCTTTGTGATCCTTTTTGTTCACTAATGCTAATTAACAAACCTCAGAGTAATGCCTTAAAAGACACATACTATGGATGTTACATTTAAAACTAAAGAATAAAAACAATGTATATTTTTTATCCATTACATAAAATCCTTATATACAGAAACCTGCGGTTCTTAAAGCACTAAATGTGAAAATTTCTAAGTAAAGCGAATAGTCTCACTGAAGCTAAAAGATCATTGCAACTTTAATCAAGTCACTTATAGAAAAGGAAAAAAATTAAACCAAAAGTACAAACACATTTATCCACAAAAATACTGTGAATATAAAAAAAATGTACTGTCATGTAAAAAAAACCAATGATTTTGCTAATATATTAAAATATTCGTCATAATATCTAATTTCTTCTTACCTTGTCTTATTTTCTTGGTTATTGTGACCTGGCATTTGATGCATTTCTTCATTCGATGTGCACATTCTGTAAAGACAAAATTAAGGAAACACATCCGTAAAATTAATGACACACAAGACCACCCCCTCCGCGCACCCACGGCTTTCAGACTTACCTTCACAGGCCACGCTGTGCTGGCAGGGGCAGAAGAGAACCAGCAGAGCGAGCTCTGAACAGATGAGGCATTCACTGGGACCTGCTGGCGTGGGAAAAACCAGGTTGGTCATGGTGTTGGGCGTAGTGTGGACGCGCCGCAGGCTTGCACTGCTCAGTCCCTGTCCGCATGTGATGGCCTGGAGACGCTGCAACCTGAACGACAACAAACAGGCATGGGTGCACATCTGAAGTTTCTCCAACACACAATCAACAAGACATTATTTTGGAAATTCATCCCACAACATGGATTTGTTTACTATAAATATCTATCTTCATAATCCTCTTTTCATTTCTAGCCTCTTTTGAATATTTCTATAACCCTATGATTTATTGCTTAGATTTTAAATTACTATTTTCAGTAACTTTGGTTTATTATTCATGCAGCTTTTCGTCAGTCTAACAAACAGATCAGCCCCTTTATGCATTTCTTTTGATGAAATGTTTGAAATGAAACAGATTTTAATATCCAACTAAGTTAACTTAATAAATAATGTTTTTAAATCAGTGTTTCATTTACTGAGAGGAGAAAAAAAATAAATAAATGTTGTTGCCTTCTTTGGTTAAATAATGAATTGTGAATAATCTGATTTTGTGAAAAGAAAAACCTCTATAAAACCTGCCGGACAGCATGAAGAACGATAAAGTCTGGCTGTAGGGTTAGCTTTGTTTGGTAGCTTTGTGAGTTTTTACCTGTGCTTCTCAGAAAAGTTCTTGATGAGCTGCAGCATGGTGCTGTCTGCTACCAGATCCAGCGGACTCTTTCCCTTGTGGTTGGCGTAGCTGATGTCAGCACCTTCCTGCGCCAGGAAACAGGCGATAGCCATGGCGACGTTCAGCTCAGTGTTCCCCAGGAGACCCGAGGAGTTCAGCTTTGGACACAGAAAGAGGTGGAAAGGATGAAGAGGAAGGCAGGGAGGGAAAGAAACAAGAGTTCAAACGAGAAAGGTAGGATTGAGCTAAAACAAGTCAAGGATGGAGTTAAATCAAGCATCAAAGGAGGAAGTTAAATTCGGGTGATCCAGATTTAGACGGTACATAAACCCACATCTAATCAACACAGAAGAACTCCCTCAACAGCTCATCTGCTGACAGTGGCCAAAACAGCCCTGGGCCCTTGCTGTAAGTCTAGCCACCTTCATGGCTGTGGATGAGTGTTTTTTTGTGTGTATGCTGGCTCAGAGCCCAGGATGCTGCACTGTGTGAGTCAAATAGAGCAATGAGGACAGGTTTTTCATCGTCAAATATTCCCATTGTTTAATGGGACAAACTCAATGAAAGTTTTCACATTAACGGAAAAAGACAAAGGGTCTCCTAATAGGGAAAATTGTTATTTTCATTAAATGTTTTTGAAACCAGGAGGGATAAAAATATAAGACTTTGACCTTTATTAAATGTTGACCTGTATTAAATGTACCGTTAGCAACTCCTGACTTGAATAATCTGGTCATTATAAATGATGGATTAGCACTGATTAATGGACCTTTTGTTTCCAATCAGTGAAGCATCAGGAGCTTAAAGCATTAAAAACTGATTGGAAATCAAGTCACATACTTGGTGCATTTCTTGTTTTACCATGACGTAATTAGCTCAGTAGGTTTATACAACTACTTCCTGCTCAGTCTACCTTTAGGAGGAGCAGCTGCAGTGTCAAAGTCTCCAAAATCATGATTAAAGCTTTCCTTAGTGTAAAAATAGGTTTTATTTACAATAATCACCCTTAAATCAAGCCAAGACATCTCACCTAAAGCTTAACCTTAGCTTATTTCTACACAATTGGACCAACTGGAGAATCGTTTCATCTTCTTCACTTACTAATAGTATCTTTGTGAAACCATCTTTACTTTGAGAAAGTAAATACTTTGTTTAAACTAAGCAAAACTCAAAGAAATCTTATTGTATTTTTATTTTTTACGTTCCTGCTCCAACCTTATTTCTGTCTCTTGAGTTATTCTGGGTTGTTGTGACCTGTTTACCTTATGAGCTGAGGTCCTTTCTCCCGGGTTAACCCAGTTTAAAGCTGAGTGACCTGAATCAACAGGTTTGCCTCCTTTCACCTTTCATCGTGCCGTTAACTGCAAGCTGATTAACAGCTTCATCCTAAACATATCCAGGAAGACTTGAACATATATTATAAGATTCACTAGTGCAGGGTTTGATTATTTGCTTGCTGCATTTCTTGTGTTTTATCCTACTTGGAGAATATATTGATCTCATCAAAAGCGACAAGAACCAGATGCTTCTACTTAAGAGTCAATTATCAATGTCCGGTTTTGTCTTTACGACCTAATTTAGCTCATGTTCACTTCTTTAAGAGTTGTTTTTTTTCCCTCTCTTTGTTTTGTAATTGTCCCTGCAGGCTCTTAACTACGCTCTTGTTTATTTGGACCAAGGTTAGACTTTAAGTGAAACCTTGTTAGCTGGAAAATAATTTTAACCTTAGATGTGATCGAGATGTAAACATTGGCTGGCAAATCTTTTAAGTATGAATTTATATATATTCTCATTGAGGCTATGTTTTTCTGTTTTTAGCATTTCATGGCTTTGATGGTTTGTTTTTGGTTTAGTTTGAATTAGAGGTAAACCGATAAATCAGCCGGCTCATAGTTGCGTTTTTTTTTTTGTATTGGTGGACAGGTGCGGTCATTGATTCTTTAGTGCATTGATCGGTCACCTAAAGGCCTATTTAAGAGTCTCTAAACTCCAGTTAATAATTAATCGATTACTAAATTATTTGACGATTATTTCAATAATCGATTAATCCCGATTGTTTTAGCCCTACTATGATTTAATAAGTCAGTCCACGCTGAATGTTTACATTCCCCGTCTAAGCCTTACCCTGCAGTAGAGCGATGTGGACGAGCAGCCCTCACTGCCCTCCTCTGTGCTGCTGCCCCCTGCTGGCGGGGCGAGCATGACGTTAGCCAGCTGGGGGCGAAGGAGAGCCACGTGCATGGCCGTGTCGCCGTCCTCATCCTCCATGTTGACGTCGGCCCCCTCGTCCACCAGCAGCTGCACCAGGTCCGTGTGGCCCTGCGTGACGGCCAGCTGTAGCGGAGTCTGGTTCCGGTTGTTGCGAATGTTGACGTCACAACGTCCCTGGGAAAAATGAGTAGAAGGCAATTTTATGATTTTTTTTTTTTTTAAGTGGATTTAAATTAATAATAAATGCATCATAAGAGGCAACAGTGAATCTAACAAAATTAGCAGCTGGCTGCCGCTTCCAGCTCACCTCCTTGATTAGGACCTCAGCTACGTCTCTGTGGTTGTTGAGAGCAGCCAGGTGAAGGGCAGAGAAGCCATCTTCCTTTTTCACGTCCACCAGCTGCCGAGCTCGAGCCAGGATCTTTTCTGTGGCCCTGAAGGCAAAATAAAAAAAAACTAAATTTTACCCATCACACCTCTGCTAAAGACTTAGAAGTAGACTCAGATTATACCCTGGAGTCTTGCATCGATTTTACTTGTTTTTTTTTTTTATTTGAAATACATACAAAATAACCCAATGAAGTCAAACTTTCCGATCAAAAATCAGTGTCAAGTCATAAAAGTTGTTAATGGGTGCTTTCTATTTTGCAAAGATGAATCTGTGGAAATTTTAGACAAACTCAAAAAGACGAAACACCTTTCTCTTTTGTTTGTTAAGAAGTTTAAAGACTGGTTAGGCATTTTCTCATTACTCTATGATAAATCACTTGTTCATGTTGTGCTATTATTAAAAATTTGCTGTTGTGACTGAAAGAAGCTCCCGATAAATGCTCTCTTTTTCAAAGATCTTTTATTTTGTGAGCTTTTGTTCACCAGTGTCAACTCTCTGTTGGACCAGTTAAAACTTTTCTGCTTTTAAAAAGCAACAAACTATTAAGAACAGGAAGCCCTTATCTTTATGTCTCGACTCCTGACATTTGGACAGAGATGCTGCTGTTTTCAAAGCTGTTAACAAGGAAACACAAGCAGAAAGCATGACTCAAGGTAAAGTTCAAAATGTTATGGCATCAATCTGAATCGGTCAGGTTACGCTGCGTTTTGCTGAGTGTGAGTCCGTCTTTAATTGCAGAGCATAATGATACCTCGTTCCATGAACCACCACAACTGTGCTTGCACTTAATGCAGAGCGGGTCTGAACCGCACCGTTGAATACTCTCTCTCTCTCTCTCTTCTCTGCTGTTTGGCTGAGTGGGCTTTATGAAATGTGAAATTGAAGCCGACAACCTTAGCGAGCGCCTAGGAAGCTGGCAAATCACCACAGAGGCATTAGTGTGACATGAACCAAAACCTCTGAAGGAAGTTGGGTTAATTTACAGCTGTCTCTGCAGGATTTCCCTGGTAATAAATGATCCCACCGTCCGCAATTTGAAATGAAAATAAAAATAACAAGGAAAAGGGTTCAACCTTTGATTCAAATGTCTCGAGTGATTTGTTAAGGCATCACTGCTGATATAGTCAGAGGCATGCAACATGATCAGTCATATTCAAAGGCGTCTAAAGAAGACATTGCCAGAGGTCACAGCTACCTGCATTGCAGATCTGTGAGGCTTTGGTTCCAGCACTGACGGAGGTTCCTGTACTGCAGTTACTGGTTTTAAAACCACATTCATCATTTTAAACAGCTCATTCTCTTTTATTATCTTTGAAGTAGTCAATCTTATCTGTACAAACTTACTCCCAGTTTTCTCCTTAAAGGGACACTATGCAACATTTTTCAGTTAATTAATGTGTTCCATAACGTTATGGATGACTAAATTAGTCATTTCAGGTTGAACAAAGGTATTCTCGGCCGCCCTGGTGGTCTGTGGGGGAAATACTGCACTTGCAACTGCAGGAGCACCGACCCGCACCCACAGGCTCAGAAGTCTCGTGAGAGTCAGTCTTGCTTTACGGCGAGAACTGCTACACGCCCCCAGTTAAAAGCATTCTCGTTGCTAGCACAGTGGCAATCTTTGTGCAGTTATGCTACGTTCACGCAGCAAAAGCAGCAAAAGCGTGTCTGCTGCTTCATTTTTGCTGCTTGTACCAGTTAGTTCTGACGCGTGGCTGAAGCAGCTTTGCTGCTCTGGCTACGCGGTGCAAAAGTGTGTCTGAGGCGCATTGGGCGGAGCTTCACTATCCTTTCTCTGCCTTGCAGCTATATTTGCTGTGATCAGTGGGAATAAAGTAGTTTTAATATGTGTTTAAGTGAGAAAATACACCTGAAAACGTAATCAGTGCCGTCAGTTCATTCAGATTATTATCCTGCCTTCAATATTTTTTCTGAGCCGCTCAGACCCCCACATACCAGCGGGGCGCCGACAGTATGGATCCCTTCATCAGCAGCGGTTCACCGCGGCAGCTGGTAGGTGTTTTTCATCTAAATAATCCAAACTGCATATTCTGCCGGCAGATTTCTGCATTTTAAGTTAATTTAGGCGTCAATAAACTGTTTAAGAGGAGAGATCATCAGCGCTGTGTCTCTCTCCCTGCGTTAAACGCACCCGATGCGCTGCTTCAGCTGCTCAGACGTGCTGCGCCTGGTGCTCAAAACGCGCCGCGGGACCTTTTGCTGCGCCTTGACGCGCGTCAACCATTGACTTTGCATGGAAACTCGCTGCTTCTGTCGCGCCAGCTACGTCCAGTGTGAACGCAGCGTTAGTCATTCGCTGCTAAGCTCAAAACAACCGCGCCTGGCTTGACGGAGAAACCAGGAGAACAGCTGTGCATATTTACGACAGTGCACTTTTACTTTCGCCCTCTGGAGGGAGCCTCGCTGGAAAACCAACACCGGTTGCATAGTGTACCTTTAATTTATAAACAACATTCTCCTGCATGCATTAATATTCAGACCTTGCTGACATTTTGAGGCAGTTTTGCTTCAACCTGCTTTTTCAAAACTGCCAAAGGGCATCAGTAAAGACTGCGGAGACTGAAGCCATCATTTAATTTTTAGGTTTTTGGATCATCGTTCAAGCGTGCTGTGTGTTCAAAGCTCAGTGAAAGCAAAATAAAAACACAATGTTATAGCTAAGCTTCCTATTTAAATTAGACTTATTTCAGAGATTTTCTTTTATTTACAATGATTAATATGACAAATGATGCAGCAAAATATGATGGTGACATTACTGTCAAAAAATGAAAGAATGACTGGAAAATAGGGACTGATGATGATAAAATGAAATGGTTTTAATGAGAAATGACTAAAGTCAAGTAGCATCTATTTTCCTGTAATAACAGTTAACACACAATCCATCCCCTACAGCCATTTGCCTCCTCGGAAGACATCTGGCGACATGTCCTGCTCCTTCACTTTCCCAGGCCTCTCTGTGAACTTGGCGCATTTTTCCTTTTTCCATTTCCTCACACAATAAATGGGCTGATAAACAAACCGTTTTTGTCTTTCTGTCACAAAAAAACAACAGATGTTCACAGCTGCTCCCGGGTTGTCTTTCTGGAAGGTATCTGGTTCAGAAATTTGAGTCCCACTGCTCTCCAAGAGGATGGGTTAAATGGAGAGGTAAATTTCTCCAATGTGAGATCAATAAAGTGAAATTATATCAAATATTAAATTTTAAAGCAACCTTGAATATATATCTCTTCCAGGCAAAACATCAAAAGATGTACAGATTGTCTTGTTTGGGGTGAACGTCAATGGAGACTTGGGTTAACAGGCAATTGGCAGCAGGAACCATAAAAAGAATTAGAAATTGATTTTTATTTTTATTATTAAAATGTATTTTAAAATCAATTTCCTTTGTCCTTTAAAAGTAATGAGCACAAAGACAACCTGTTACATGGACTGCCTGACTGACTGTGATACATGAATGAAGAGGTTAATAGTAAATCAGGTCTCTGCAGCAGAAGTTGTCCGGCTAAACGAATGCTGAAGATTGCAGCCTAAATTCAAAGAGCGCATCTGACATCATTTCAGGGCATATTGACTTATCAAATGACTGCCCACACTGTTTTTTTTCTTACACTTATATTTTATATTGTGCACATATAACACTGAGCTGAACAAAGATTGTATTTTTAGAGCACCCAGGAGGGTCCTAATTTTTTAACTACGGTAGGTCATGTGTGACTAGGTGGCTTGTATGAGAATTATAACGAGAATAAAGGGGGAGGTAAAAGATAAAAAAGGTATTTATATAGAAAATGAGAGACAAATAGAGCAAGAAGTAGTAGTAGTAGTAGTAGTGCTGATATCGATTTAGAGGAAAGACTTTGGCCTTTGTCAAACAGGAGGATGGTGCAAATAAGAAGAATGCAAAACTAGAGTTTTAATTTAATTCTGGCAATCCAAGTGTTGTTTTGAGTTTATTCAGGGATGTTTAAAATCCATCACTCCCAAAAAGTTGTCCAGGTTTTTCTTTACATAAAAAAAGTCTTCCCACATTTCTGGTAATAAATACTTTGGGATTAATGGTGGTCCTGGCTGTTCAGGTTCATGTTGAAGCTGCCTATACAACAGCTGCCACGTAGGTCTGCCTCTAAAGCCCACCCACTTTTTTTATATTTTGGTAAAAATGCTAAAGCAAATTGTTTACATAAAAGCTCATATAAATGGGTATGTTTTGTAAAAGTTCTCCACTAAATCCTATTCCTGCGTTATTAAGATTTGCTGACTTCTTTTCCATTTTTTCTTTGTTTCTATTTTAGGATCCATTTTAAGAGAACCAGAAACAATTTTCCATGACATAGTTTTGTTATATTTGGTTTGGAAAGTTTACGGCATGTTAGAAAGCTGCCATGAAGAGCGAAGGCAGGAATCTCCTGTCAATAGTTCAGCAAACTTACAGCAACATGTCCGACACAAGTTAAACACAAAACATGGACATGAGACTGGTCCAAATATGGGGTTGAAGGCACTTAGAGCTTTGGAAAACAAAGAGAGTTTCACTGCTGATGTTTCTGGCTTCTGAAGTTTTTCATATTTCCTGCTTACACACATGTTCATTTAAAAAAAAAAAGGTTCTCAAGCAAAAAACAAATGTTTAGTACTTTATTAATGGGATCAATCTACAGAAAACAAAAATCTTTATCTTAACTTGATTCAGGAAAAGGATTTTTTTGTATGAAAACGTTATTTGACATTGCTAAGTGTTAAGAAAATTGTTAAAAACGGCCCAAGATAGTCCACAGGAGAGTTTTTAAGGATTACTAATCATAAAAGTATGAAGTGTCTGCTCACGGGTAGGAGCAGGGGGAGTTTACTTGATTATTTATGTTAAACCGAGTAAAATCAAGCCTTATTTTAGGCAACAGAAGCTCCTCAGCTCATAAAGGCTACACTGCATAGGAAGCTCCTCAGGGCTCTATCATGGAGCTCCAAGATACAGGTCAATTTATTTTTGGATTTATGAGTTTACTTTAAGAAGATACACCATAAATCAATTTTCTTCTTTGCACATGAGGTCTAAATCTAAAGAAAGTCTGTTCAGGGGTCAAAGCTAGCTTTTTTCAAGGGTAATTAGCTTGAAAATAGTTATCCCAGCCTTCATGTAAACAAAAATATATTACTGTTATTCTCTGCATGTTATATCCATGGGTGGTGATGCAATGTGCTGCCGTTTGATTATTAACCGAATACAATGTAAAGTATGTAAGAATCCTCAAATCCAAATGAATAACAAACTGCATTCAGATGACTTGAGATTCTTCCATTTGCTTTTAATTTTTAGTACTTATTTTAAGTTGCTAATACATTTTTCTTTGTTTACATTGAGACTTGTGTAACGTTATATTTTTGTGATTTTTATCATTTCGAAATTGGCAGTACATATTGGGATCGGTTAGACTGATATCAAAATATTCGTGATCGGCCTCAAACAACAATTCAGGACCTACATTAAAAAAAAACGATACTTTAGCATGAATTTTTAAGTATTTCTCCTCCGTATTTTTGCAGAGTTTTGGTTTATCGGAAAGAGTCCTGGCGGAGAAGTCTCTCATTTTGATTGCATTCAATACATTTCCAGGATTTTAAAGGAGTGTTAGAGCTGCTGGAACACAATAAAGAAAGATAGGACATATACAGGAACATTTGCAACAGGCATAAATGTTGTATTACATCCGAATGAGAGGTTGTCAGTGTAAAAATGTTGACCAGACAGGCAGAAGCCTGGTTTGTGATTCAGATTTGCTTCCAGTGTCAGGAAAAGTAAACCGACCACACAGGAAAATAAAGGAGCTCAAATGTGACCAGCACTGAAGAAGAACCAAGCATAAAGTAATCATCTCATTTATCTTTTATAACCTTCTAACCTTCATTCCCACATTTTTTTCTAAAGCAACCTGTTTAACAAGACTTACCAGCTATAGAGAAAATGTACGCATCTACTTTACCAGTAATAGCATGTTTACACTGTGTACGTCTGTATGATAGACACATTATTAGAATAACACAGACTAATTACACCTTTCAGGGACAAGCTTTTAAGCAACAGGGACACGAAGGGAGGGTATTATGTTGTGTGGTGCAAGCTGTGACCAACTACAGTGAACATAACACTCAGAGATTTATTGTTTTTTTAGCAGCAGCAGACACCTTAATAGACAAAGTTCATGATGGTTGCATTAAGCTGACATGAAAAACAGAATGTTATATGATGTCCAAGAGTTATTATCACAACATTCATATTTTTAAGATCTGATTACAGTTTCAAAAGTAATAACTAACTTATTTGTTCAATTTCTATATAACATTGTATTTAAATAAATTATTTGTTTAAGGCAACAGATTTTTTTTTAAGGCGAAAAATAAACTAGAACCTGTTCATTGCATTCCCAAAACCAAATGTGCCAATAAGAACTTGTTGAAAAGAGGATTTAGGCTGAGACATATCAGTCTCTACAAGCTAAGCTCTGTTTGGGGTTTCTCTCTGTCATACTCTCTGCAGAGAGAGTCCATCTATAGACCATTTTTTCCTCAGTATAAACAAGCTGAGCACTAAATTTACAGCTGAAGCTGCTGCTCAAAGAAAATTGCAATGTCAATTAGTTTGGTTCTATGAACCTAAACTCCTACTCCTACTTTAATTTCAAATATCTCCCCCCAAAAAATCAGATTATTTCTTCTTTTTTTCCTCCATCAAGTTTAATAGAAATGACAAATAACACATTACTTCAAAAACTAGCTTTTATTTCCATCATACTGTGTCTCTCTTCCTGTCAAACTCATGATATTCCCATCAAACTCCTGTGCTGGAAGATTTCTGGTCTGCTAATTTCAGCGTATTTACAATTGCTATGCTCATCTTGTTACATCTACATACATGAAATGTTTTAAAAGGCAAAGAGATGATAAAACAAACAACAAACTACAACCATAGTAAGCTGTTTATGCAGCCTCATAGCCTCAATAAGAATCACAAAAATGTGGCTGGATTTGACGTCTTCCCTCCATAAATGTTTACCATCCCATCACAAACAGAATATGATATTAACTTTCCTTTGTTCCTTTAGGAAACAAAAGGCGGTCTCTCATTTTTCTTTTTCCTTTAAACAAAAGAACAGAATCTAAACCCATCTAAAATCTGTACCAAAAAAAGGTTGTTGTTTTTTTCTCAAGTACTGTTATGATGCTGTGAAAAAGGAATAATTTGCGATATCTAAATATTTACATTTTTTAGATTAAATAACAATTCCTTTACATTTGGCGGATTTTCCTAGCATGCAAATCTCTCTGAAGGCATGTCAAAGGGTCTCAATATATACATTGACTAGGCCACTCAGAAACCCGCTGAACTTAAGACAGTCTTTCTGTTGCAAAATAAGAGCTCCTGACCTCAAGTCCATGAGGCACACAGCCTGTCTACTTTTAAGGGTAGCCTTAAAACTTTCCTTTTTGATAAAGCTTATAGTGGCTCAGTTTATCCTGAGCTTTCTTTATAGTTATGCTGCTATAGGCTTAGACTGCTGGAGGACATAGTGATCCCTTTTTATTATTCTGCTTCATTCCATCTCTATTTTCCCATTCTGCAGAATGTGTTAGTTCAATTTCTAATGATATTCCCTCTCTACTTTCTCATAGTAGCTTCATCTGGTCTGTTTCTGTTTGGCTGCAACAACATCCTGGGGAGAGATATCATCTGTGCTGCTTCCATCACACCTTTGTTTATAGATGTTCGAGATTAGCCTATTTTTCAGTGTAGTCCTGTTTCTCTGACTGTGACAGTCTGGATGTGCTCCCTTCATCCTCTGACATGGGAGCTGGTTTGGAGCTTGCTGCCTGGCTGTGTGTTTCCTGGGCGGGGCCGCCTGTGGAGTTGGTTTACAGTTGCCTTTCTTATCTTTGCTTCTTTTTCTATGTCTGCTTCTGTCTCCTTGAACCCCAGTCGGCCTCGGCAGATGGCCGCTTACACTGAGTCTGGCTCTGCTGGAGGTTTCTTCCTGTTAAAAGGAAGTTTTGCTCCCCACTGTCGCTACAAGCATGCTTGGTGTGGATTGAGTCAATGAGGGGATGCATCAGTTGGTTTTGAACCAATGAGATGGTTGTGAATTGGCACTGTATTAATAAACTGAATTGAAGTTCAAAACACTGAAGTTCAAGTCTATTTGTTAAAATTAACAAACATTCAAAAAGACATGTAAGTTTTTAAACCCGCTGAACTTAAGACAGTCTTTCTGTTGCAAAATAAGAGCTCCTGACCTCAAGTCCATGAGGCAGACAGCCTGTCTACTTTTAAGGGTAGCCTTAAAACTTTCCTTTTTGATAAAGCTTATAGTGGCTCAGTTTATCCTGAGCTTTCTTTATAGTTATGCTGCTATAGGCTTAGACTGCTGGAGGACATAGTGATCCCTTTTTATTATTCTGCTTCATTCCATCTCTATTTTCCCATTCTGCAGAATGTGTTAGTTCAATTTCTAATGATATTCCCTCTCTACTTTCTCATAGTAGCTTCATCTGGTCTGTTTCTGTTTGGCTGCAACAACATCCTGGGGAGAGATATCATCTGTGCTGCTTCCATCACACCTTTGTTTATAGATGTTCGAGATTAGCCTATTTTTCAGTGTAGTCCTGTTTCTCTGACTGTGACAGTCTGGATGTGCTCCCTTCATCCTCTGACATGGGAGCTGGTTTGGAGCTTGCTGCCTGGCTGTGTGTTTCCTGGGCGGGGCCGCCTGTGGAGTTGGTTTACAGTTGCCTTTCTTATCTTTGCTTCTTTCTGTATGTCTGCTTCTGTCTCCTTGAACCCCAGTCGGCCTCGGCAGATGGCCGCTTACACTGAGTCTGGCTCTGCTGGAGGTTTCTTCTTGTTAAAAGGAAGTTTTGCTCCCCACTGTCGCTACAAGCATGCTTGGTGTGGATTGAGTCAATAAGGGGATGCATCAGTTGGTTTTGAACCAATGAGATGGTTGTGAATTGGCACTGTATTAATAAACTGAATTGAAGTTCAAAACACTGAAGTACAAGTCTATTTGTTAAAATTAACAAACATTCAAAAAGACATGTAAGTTTTTACTTAAAAATATATTTAAATCAGCCTTGTTATGTGACCATTTACAACTAAAACACTGTTTGATGAGCAGACTGACACCTCGGTAGTTCAGAGCAGATGCATCTATAAGCCTGTAGCCAATTTTCCCGATTTTTTTTCGGAAGTTCCTGCCCTGCTCTGCAAATTTAATAATAATAATTTGAAGAATTTGAAGTCAAAGGAGTCAATGTTAAATGGGTCTAACCAAGAAAACAATGAAAACGTTATATTTAAGATGGCTTTTGTGGATACTCAGAAGCCTCTGGCTTCCAGCTTTACTCAGACCAACGGCAACTCCAGGTAAGATGAAAAAAGTTTTAAAAATGGTCTAGTACGAATGCGAGCTACTACAACAAGCTGAAGAGTGCTGTAGTTTTGTATTTTGGCCACAAGTGGCAGTATCATTAGAAAACTCCATAATGTGTCTTTAAGTTCACAAAACAGAGGATGAAATAGGAAGCCAACAAATAGTTTCCATTGCACTATCCATCCTAAAATGCATATAAACATAGGAAAAGCGATCTCTGAGCTTGCCCTTCCTGGGAAATGTTCCCTGTGTTGAAAGGCTGTTTGGATTCCTAGAATGTTTGTTCCCGAAAAAATGCCAAATCTAATTTGACCCCAAAAATGAGGATACTGCATATTGTCAGGGGACGAGTGTGTGCATAGTGAGACACAATGAAAAAAAAAACACTGATTGCTGCATTTCTGACTGATATTGACTACCAGCCTGCTGACAGCAGCAAAACGCTGTGTGGGAGACGAGCTCTATGTGAGCTTTCTGTAACTGACCTTGGAAACCTCATTTGAACCAACAGTAGATTCCCACACACACAAAATAACCACATTTTCCAAACACCATTTACATGCATTCAAACTGATATGTTGCAAAAGACACTGAGAAAAAAAAAACACTGAAGGCAACATAAATATGGCTCTCAATTAAAAAAGTACACCAGGTACAGAGCTTGCAGTAAGCTAAGGATTATTATTATTTGAAGTAAAGGGTCGCTGCTTATATCGAACAGCGGGTCCACATGGAAGCATAAACTGTGAAGGTCTTTTTTAGGGTTGTAGATGAAACATAAAAATGCAAAGTTTGTGTTTAATGAATTTAAACTGTAAACTGTTGGATATGATTCTTACTTACAGTTTGTTTCCTTTGAGGGCGGCGTGGTGAAGCAGGTTGAAGCCTCTGTGGTTCTGCTGGGTGAAGTCAATGTTGGGCACTATGACTAGGATCTCAATAATGCCACGGAAATCCTTGGCAATGGCGTCATGAAGCGGCGTGTCCCCGTACGAATCCTAACAGAGTAATGGAGCAAACAGCACAGTGAGTAAAGCTGCTGCGTTCATTAAAACTTATTTACTTCTAGACCTTTTTGACATTGACAAAAATTGTGTTTTATTCTGTGCATATCTTCCAAAATTAATTCTAAAAACCTGTGAATGTAAACTGGATTTGTTCAGGTTTTCTCTTCAGTCAGAGCATAAACAGACAGAGAAATAGACCATATGCACATTTGTCAGTTAAAAACACAGACATACTCCAGGCTGACATGTTTTTTAGCCGAGCAGCCGCATTATTCAAGTAGAATAAACTGAGTTAGTTAGTCAAATCTGGGCAAGGCTGCAGGCATGTTAGACCATCTGAAAAATATCCATTCAAACAAATACAACATTATCTTAATGAGGCAGCAACACTGGGCCAGAAAAACTATAAATTGATTAGCATACAGACCTATTTAGCTAGTTTTTGAGATTACAGCCCTATTTATCTAATTATTCTGATACTTTATATTAGGCTAATTTTCTGAGATTTCAACTCTATTTAGTTTTTTTTTTTTTCCATGAGATTACAGCCCTATTCATTTAATAATTCCTGGGATTACTGACATATTTAGTATTTTTTATTATGGTGCTATATTCATCTAGTTTTTCTGAGATTACAGTTATATTTAGCATGTTTTTTTCTGAGATTACAGACCTATTTAGCTAGTTTTTTTTTAGATTATAGTCCTACTTATCTAATTATTCTGAGACTTTAGCTATATTAAGGTAATTTTCTTAGATGACAACTCTATTTAGTTTTTTTTCATGATATTACAGCCCTATTCATTTAATATTCCTGGGATTACTGACATTTTTAGTATTTTTTATCATGGTGCTATATTCATCTAGTTTTTTCTGAGATTACTGCCATATAAAGCATTTTGTTTTAGTACAGCACTATTTAGCATTTCTTTTTTCTGAGATTACAGCAATATTCATCTAGTTTTTCTGAAATTACAGTTATATTTAGCTAGTTTTTCTGAGATTACAGCTGTAGTTAGCTATTTTGCTGAGATTATAGCCTATTTTAGCAAATGTTTTTGAGACTTTAGCTCTATTTAACTAATTTTATGAGATTGCAGTCCTATTTATCAGTTTTTCAAAGGTATAGAAGTTTAAACCAAAGGAAGGAAGAAAAGACAGACTAATCAATGATGGGAAAAAGGAATTATTGGACAGATAATATGTAACCTGTAGTCAAAACCCTTACCAGACTAAGCAGGAACCCTGTATACAACTCAACGTAAACAGTGAATGACTAAAGGCGTGTTCACACACAATCCATGAGGCGACTGCAGCGAGTGATTTACACGAGATCCCGTTGTAAAGACGCGATCAGACTAAGCCACTGTGAGTTCATCATTGTGTCCGAGACAGGGAGCTTAAATATCAAGCCACCAACACCAGTTTACCCACACAGAAATTTACATTCAATATGATCATATCTTTAGCACCAATAGATCATGAATTACACCAATATCTATCAACCCATTCAATGTAACAGTCAATATAGCCACAAAAAGAGGTAAAAAGAGAAAAGTAATAAATTAGGGTCTTCTTTCAGGTGCTCAAGTGTAGTACAACATATTGTAGTTGAAGCTGCAGGGGTCTCTGCACCCGCTCACCTGGAGATTGACGTCAGCCGAATGTTCAGTTAGCACCCGCACCACGTCAGTGAAGCCCTTGTTGACGGCAATGTGTAGCGCTGTGCACATGGAGTTGTTCAGTACGTTGACATTTGCCCCTTTGCTCAGGAGCAGCCGTGCAATCTCCGCCTGGTTACTGAATTAAAAACAAACAAACATGGGTTAAACGTTTTTATTAGCTGGTCTTTGTTTTTATGAAATACTGGCTAATTTAGGTGAATCAAAGGACTAAAAATACACTCATCACACCAGATAAATGCAGGTTAATATCAACACCTTTGCAACATTTTTCCAGATTTCTGCATAAAAACTTGTCTACACATGATGAATGGAGGCTCAGAACAGTAACGCGCCCTTACCCAAAGGCAGTGTAGTGTAATGCTGTGTCTCCGTCTTCATCTTTCACCTCGATGGAGCTGTTGGCCTGCAGCAGGGCCTTCACCACTTCTGTGTGGCCTTGGTGAGCGGCGACCTGCAGAGCCGTCTTGCCTTGGTTCTTGATATCCACCTGGCAGGAACACAGACGAAGTTGGAGATTCATGAGAAACAGAAAAGCACAGCGCGCCAACAGAGCTGATCAGAGACTGGCACGAAATAATCTGCGCACACAAGCCTTTCTCCTTATACACGTGACAGAGATAATCCCAGCAGCAGTGCTGTCATAGCAAAACAGGAGCACAACAAAGATGTGCCTTACAAAAGTATTCACACCCCGTTAAGTTTTTCCCATTTCTCACATCACAACTTAAACTTCAAGGAGAAACTGCTGGAAAAAATTTGTTGAGCTTTCCTTACCTGCTCGAGGTTACATGGGTTTTATCTCTACATGCTGTAGACCTGGAAGGATTTTTCTGTTTTTAGGACCTCCGTAAAACTTTTAAAGCTGAGTTAGAATGGAAAAATAGACTAAGTGAGGCCAGAATTGAGACAGTCCTTGATCTGAACCATTACCTGGTATCTGTGGCTGTATGTTTAGGTTTGAGATCCTAGAAGTTGAAGGTCTGCTTTAGTCGCAACTCTTTGCAAGAATTTTCTTTTTCTTCCAGGATTGTCCTGTATTTAGCTCAGCCCATTATGCCATCTACTTCAATCATGTTCCCTGATCTACGGTGAACAGAAACCTTCCCACAGCATGATGCGTTTCATTGTGGGAACATGTTTTCAGCAACATCAAGCTTTTTAACTGTAGGCCAAAAGAAATTTGCTCATTCTCACCTAGTGAGAGCACTCTTCTATATGTCTACATATCTTGTTGCAAACTGTAAACACTCCATAATGGCTACCTTCATGCCAATCTTTTATAAAAGATCAGATTTGTGGAGAGGAGGACTAACAGCTGTCCTGTAAACCACCTGAGCAGTGGATCTCTGCAGCTCCTCCAGAGTTACAAAGCCTGCTTCTCTAATTAATGCGCTCTGTTCCCTGCCTGTCAGTTCAGCTACAATTCCATGTCCCTTTAGGTTTAAAATTGTACAATACCCTGTGGTTCTGGATGGTGATTAAAACAGTGCTCTGTATTCAAATTTACTAAATGAATCGTTTAATAATCTGCCCCAGCTTTGAGCTTCTAAACACCTGCCTCTCTGACCGGCTTGCTGCTTCTATGTTTCCATGATGCTGTTTGTTTACTAATGTTCTCTAACAAACCTCTGAGGCTTTTACTGAACATCTGGACTCATCATGAAATCAAATTAAACACAAGAGAGCACTGGCTTCTGATTAGGTGAACTTTAAATAAAATGGGGTACATTTGGATTTTAATTAAAGTAAAAGAGTCATAGGGAACAGATATGCATTAAAAATCTCCCATTTTTGTGTCATTTTCCTTTAACCGCACAATGAAACACGATTTTATGTTGGTTTACCACATCAATTATTAAATACCCCCATTGAAATGCAGCTGTAGATAAACATGAGAAATTACCAAAATAAACCCACAGGCAAATATATTATAACGCATAAGATGAGAACTTGATATGAACAATAAAGCCATATCTTAGATTTCCTTCAAACAAAGAATCTAAGCATTTTTTTTACTGTTGATATCTTGCCCAGCCCTACCTTTAATTATACATATTTGAAATAAATTAAAAAGAAGATAAATCAAACTAGATGTAGCAGGTTTATCATCTTATCAAACTGGTTGTTCTTCTCTGTAGCCTCAGTTTATAAGTAACTCTGCTGCACTGTTTGTGTGGAAAACGGCACATGGCGCTGTGTCTCACTGAAGGTCACAGATCTCCATTTATTAGGTCTTTTTAATCCTTAGAGAGTTTCTCCTGCACATACTAAACAGCAGTGATGTAACCATTGGTTGATAGAAAAAAACAAAAATCATCACCGATAACATGCAGGATTTACTTCAGTGGGGAAAAAAAACAAACATAACAAACAAAACCTCCTCAAATGTTAATAAGAAAAAGGTACCTAACAGGAATTTACTGATTTTTTCCCCTGAATTTAACAGAATGTTTCCAAATAGATTAATCTTACAATATATTAAACACACTTCTGGTAATTATTCAAATCAGTCTGTTTTTTTTTTTGTTTCTTTTTACTCAAATCTTGGTCATAAATAATATAATAATCAAGGCTTTTAATTATGAAAGTTATTTTACTTTTCATGACAAGCTTGGGTTGAGGAAACGCATCTACAGCAGATAAATGGAAAACACAGGAAAAACATAACATGGTGTAGATTAAATAAAAATAACCAATTAGGGTGTTTTGACTGAAAACAAGCACTGCATTAAAACCTGTGATTTAACATGAGGTCCAAACCTGGAGCATTTATTCAGACAAATTAATCTGCAGTTCATCATGAATCTAGCTTCTAAAATAAACACAGCAGATTTTATATTTGTAAGACTAAATAGGAAAGAACGTTTGGATGTGCTGCTAAACAATCACTGCTTTATGCAATGGAGGAATCCATAGAGGCACATGAGTGACCTATTGGCCGGCTTACCTTACATACCTGTATAATTTCAGCATTCCTATCTATGGTAAATAATACCCACCAAAGGAAAACTTATGGAAATGAGCTGCTTCAACTGCTTATATGAAATCAATCCACAAAACATTAAGAGTTTCACTTTTTCCTGCATTTTTTATATCTCTATACTGATGTTAAGGATAGGTTCTGTGTAAACACCCTGATGCTCTATCTTATATACATTTTATTTACAAAACTCTACACACAAAATATAGGTTTGTTAAATTAAACACAACATATTAACACTTTGACAGAAAGAATCTGATCAGTGTTTCAAAGCAGAAACCAAATCATGAGATAAATTAGTTTTTATGATTTCATCAAACTTCTTGCTTTGGTTTTTCCTCCTCTGATTAAATAAACTACACCCTGGACTTCAAGGAAAAGGAGAAATGCTGCACAAACCTTGTCAGGATACTTTTGCACCAACTCCCGCACTTTGTTGGCACTGCCGTGGGCCGCCTCGATCACCAGCCTGCTGGGGTTGTCCTGTTCTGTGGACTGAGACAGCAGCTTCTCCAGCACAGAGATGACAGTACCTGATCAGAAACAGAGGGGGGAGGTTGTGGAAAGAGGATAAGAAAGATAGAGAAATGTTAGTGTCGTCTATCTAAAGTTAACCACAAAGGACTTTCAGCAGGGCAGAATCTGAAAAACAGCAGCAGTTAATGAATTTGTCAGAACTGAACAAAACCACAGGAATGAGTCAAAATGTCCTTCCATGCAGAGTGAATCTGACCACACATACATGCACACACATCGACATGTTATCACCCTTCCATCAACTGAGGTGAACATAAACACAGAGTATGATATGATTAAGAACTTCTGACAAGATGTCAAATGTCGGCAGAGCTGCCAAAGCATCTTGCTGTCAGCACGCTGCAACATGCTACAGGGAAGAGCTCTTAAACAAACGGACACCTTGTTTGCACATTATTGGGAAAAAAAAGAAAAGAAAGACCATTTCTGGCAGCCTGTGTGAGGAGGCATGCAAAGCAGAGACAGAGCTAAAAGGAGGGCTGGAGAGGATGAAAGAGTGACAAATGAAGGCCAAGCCACAGCGCTTTGAGATGAGCTCCCTGGTCCCCGCAGAGGCCTTACTTCCAGATTCGTTGGGGTTCTCGGCCGTCATGAGGTTTGCATCGACCTCTGCAGGCTGAGCTGAAAGGCACGCTGGGTTGAACGTCCAAGTCTGGCCTCCGAATGCCACCCGTAGGTCGCCATCTGCATATACTTTTAACACCTTTCCGACCTGGCCAAGCACCTACAGAGAAAGCACCAAGGTAAGGTAAGGTAAGAAGGAGGTAAGGTAAGAAGGACAACTTAGAATTATTTTGGTGAGAGAAGTTGTTAAAATGTTTAGAAATACACTAAGAAACCAAATCATCCTGTCAGAAAACGCACCAAGTGCAACTAATAATGCTGATGCCGCTGCGGGAAGAAAACCTAAAGTCTTTGCTAGAGTCAGAGGAGAAGGAGAGATTTAAGTTAATAATAATAATAATAATAATAATAATAATAATTATTATTATTATTATTATATTTTTTTTTTTTATGTTGAGACATATATATGGGGTGGGGTTGGGCGATAAGTAAATATTTCCAACCAATATCCCTCAGTCCAACAAATGGCGATGGACAATATATTCGTGCAAGTGACTTTGTGGGTAAAGACAAGCACCCCTTCAGAGAATGACTTCTGCACAATATAGTTGTTTTTAATAGTTGCACCTGGAAGGAGTTTGTGTTTACCATTAAAAACAGAATTAATTGTGTGTTTATTGTTGTGGGGGCAGCAACTTAACCCGTAGGTCCCAAAAAAAAAAAAAAAAAAAAGAAGAAGAAAACAAACGCTCTTAAAAAAACGATGGTTGAAGGGCTGAATCTATCATCGATGGTCGATACATTCGTCCGATCGCCCAACCTTAATATGGGGTTTATTTAGGCAGCGGGAAAGAAAAGAAAAGCAAGATTTTCAATAGACAACAGGAAGTTGTTTCAGTAAAGGTGCTTTGTTTTATCTTCTGTCTGTTGCAGGATATGCTAGATCTAAGGGAAAGGGACTTTAATTTTTCAGGAGTACTAAGTATGGTGTTTTAGTAAAAAAAATTATGACGTTGAAGAAAAAGATACCTTCACACATAAAATCCCTGAATAGTACAGTCCAAAGGAAATGTGTAGGAATCAGAACAGTACTTTCATCAAATAGTTAAATTAAATTCAGTATACTTCTTTACTTGTTTTAACTTCTTGTAGCTTCACTAGAACAAAAAAAAACTACATATGTAATAAACTGGAGTTGAATAGAAACTAAAGCCCAGCATACAGGAGTCATGCTGTCTGTCCACTCCCCATGGCCAGCCTGAAGTCTCTTCACAGTCTCCAGCTCCTCCAACACTTTAACCAACTCCCCGACTCCAAAGGTGTTCACCTGACAGAGGAAGATAAGGAACACATTAACGTCTCGGAAGCTAAATCTAAAATCATACTGAAGTTGTGATCAAAGCTCTTCAGCCTTCTGTAATTGGTACCTTAGTGAGCGCTCCCGGGTGGAAGGTCCAGCGGATGTTGTTGCTGTACTGGACCCGGACGTCTCCTCTGTCGGTTATTCTATGAACAGTCCCAATCCGACAGATGTACTGCAAAAAAAAAAAAAAAAAAAAACGGGTTGTTATTCAAGGTCCCGTCAATTCAATTCAATTCAATTCAGTTTATTTATATAGCGCCAAATTCACAACACATGTCATCTCAAGGCACTTTACAGTTCAACCAGATCATACAGTCAAATTGATACAAAGTTTTCTGTCTAAGGAAAACCAGTTGATTGCATTGACTCATTGACTCAAATACAATCCCTCACACTAAGCATGCTTGTAGCGACAGTGGAGAGGAAAAACTCCCTTTTAACAGGAAGAAACCTCCAGCAGAACCAGGCTCAGTGTGAGCGGCCATCTGCCGAGGCCGACTGGGGTTCAAGGAGACGGAAGCAGAGACACAAAAAGCAGCTGTAAAAGGCGGCCCCGTCCAGGAAACACACAGCCAGGCAGACGAGCTCCGAGCCAGCTCCCATTCCAGAGGACGAAGAGAGCACATCCACTCAGTCACGGTCAGAGAAACAGGACCACACTGGAAAACAGGCCGATCTCCAACATCTATAAACAAGGGTGTTGATGGAAGCAGCACAGCTGATGTTTCTTTCCAGGATGACGTCACAGCCAAACAGGAACAGACGAGGCAAAGCTACTTTGAGGAAAAGCAGAGAGAGCAGAAGTTTAGAGATTGAACTAACAGATTCTGCAGAATAGGAGAACAGAGAGAGAATGAAGCAGAATGATGAAAAAGGGGTCCCTATGTCCTCCAGCAGGCTAAGCCTATAGCAGCATAACTATAGAGATAGCTCAGGATAACCTGAGCCACCCTAACTATAAGCTTTATCAAAAAGGAAAGTTTTAAGCCTAGCCTTAAAAGTAGACAGGGTGTCTGCCTCACGGACTAAAACTGGTAGTTGGTTCCACAGGAGAGGAGCCTGATGACTAAAAGATCTGCCTCCCATTCTACTTTTAGAAATTCTAGGAACCACTAGTAAACCTGCAGATTGAGAGCGAAGTGCTCTGTTAGGAACATAAGGAACAATCAGATCTCTGATATAAGATGGAGCTTGGCCATTTAAGGCTTTATATGTGAGAAGGAGGATTTTAAATTCTATTCTTGATTTAACAGGAAGCCAATGAAGAGAAGCAAGGATAGGAGAGATATGATCTCTCTTTTTAATTTTCATCAGAACTCTGGCTGCAGCATTTTGGATCAGCTGAAGGCTTTTAACTACAGTTTGTGGACTTCCTGATAGTAAAGAATTACAATAGTCCAGCCTTGAAGTAACAAATGCATGGACTAGTTTCTCAGCATCACCCCTGGACAGGAGATTTCTAATTTTTGCAATGTTCCTCAGATGAAAGAAGGATATTCTAGAAACCTCTTTGATATGGGATTTAAATGACAGGTCCTGATCAAAAATAACACCAAGATTTTTTACTTTATTATCTGAAATCAGTTTAATCCCATCCAAATGAAGTGACTGGCTAATCAGCTTCTTTTTCAGAGACTCTGGTCCAAAGACTATAACTTCTGTTTTGTCTGCATTCAGAAGCAGAAAGTTAAGAGTCATCCAGGTTTTTATGTCTTCAAGACATGCCTGTAATCTATGTAATGGGTTAGCTTCATCTGGATTTATAGACAGATATAGCTGGGTATCATCAGCATAACAGTGGAAATTAATCCCATGCTGTCTAATAATTCTACCAATTGGGAGCATGTATAAAGTAAAGAGGATTGGTCCTAGCACTGATCCCTGTGGTACTCCACAGGTAACCTGTGAGCATGTGGAAGATTTGTCATTAACATGAACAAACTGAATTCGATCAGATAGATAAGATTTAAACCAGTCTAGTGCTGTTCCTTTAATTCCAACAAAATATTCAAGTCTTTCTAAAAGAATATTATGGTCAACTGTATCAAATGCAGCACTAAGATCCAACAGGACGAGCACAGATACAAGTCCATTATCTGAGGCCATGAGAATATCATTAGTGACTTTCACCAGAGCTGTTTCAGTGCTATGATGAGCTCTAAAGCCAGACTGAAACTTTTTTAAAAAGTTCATTATGGTGTAAGTGATCACAAACTTGTTTGGCAACTACTTTCTCAAGAATTTTGGATAAGAAAGGAAGATTGGATACAGGTCTATAATTGACCAAGTCATCTGGGTCAAGAGACGGTTTCTTAAGCAGAGGTTTAATTACAGCAACCTTAAAAGGTTTAGGTACATATCCCTGTAACAGAGATAGATTAATCACATCTAAAATGGAGGAGGAGATCTAAGGGAATACCTCCTTAAATAACCTGGTTGGAACTGGATCTAACATACAAGTTGAAGGCTTAGATGAAGACAATAATTTTGCTAATTCAGAAAGTTCAACTGGATCAAAGCAGTCTAAACCCGGTTCAGATTCCATGACTACCTCAGGTACAATCGCGGATAGAGGAGTGCTTATGATCTTATTTTTAATAAGATCAATCTTATTTATAAAGAATCCCATAAAATCATTGCTGCTAAGAGCAGGTGGAATGGACGGTTCAACAGAGCTATGGCTCTGGGTGAGTTTGGCAACTGTATTAAAAAGAAATCTAGGATTATTCTTATTCTCCTCTATTAATGAGGAGAAGTATGCTGCTCTTGCTTTACAAAGGGTCCTCTTATACAGCAGTAAACCATTTTTCCAGACTTCGAAGGACTCCCGCAGGCCTGTGGAGCGATATTTTCTCTCCAGTTTCCTTCAAAGTACGCAGCTCTGCATTAAACCAAGGAGCAAGCTTTCTATTTTTAACGGTTTTCATTTTCAAAGGAGCTGCGTTGTCTAAGGCAGTACGCAGAGAACTAGCTACCCCATCAACAAAATCATCAACCTGTGAAGGGGAATAAGCTATGCTTTTGCACTCTGCAGCACTCCTCAGTGACACAGAGGAGAGAGAAAGTGAAGCAGATTCTTTAAAATTTATAACTGCACTATCTGATAAAGATCTACTAAAATTGAACCTTCTTTTGGGGGAGGAGAACTCTGTTAAAGTAATCCTGAAGGTTATTAGAAAGTGGTCAGAGAGGACAGGGTTGTGAGGAAATACTGTTATTTCTTCACATTCTATGCCGTATGTCAACACAAGATCCAAAGTATGAAGATGAGAATGTGTGGGACTATTCACATTTTGAACAAAGCCAATAGTGTCTAAGATAGCATTAAAGGCTGCTCTTAAGCTATCGCCTTCAATGTCAGCATGGATGTTAAAATCTCCCACTATGATGACCCTGTCAGTATTTAATACCAAATCAGAAAAGAACTCTGAAAACTCATCTAAAAATTCAGAGTAGGGACCTGGTGGACGATACAAAGTTACAAAAAGAAGAGGTTTTCTTGCCTTGAAATTTGGATCAGGGAAATTAAGGGTTAAATGTTCAAAAGAGTTGTAGGTATTAACTGTTTTGGGAGTAATCAGTAAGTCAGACTGGAAGATTGTTGCTACTCCTCCTCCTCGCCCAGAACTTCTGGGTATGTGAAAATTTAAATAGCTTGAAGGAGTTGCCTCATTTATGCTCACATAATCCTCTTGCTGCAGCCAGGTTTCTGTAAGGCAAAACAAGTCAATGTGATTATCACAAATCAAGTCATTAACTAGCAGACTTTTAGAGGAAAGCGATCTTATGTTAAACAGACCGCATTTAATTGTTTTAACTTTTTCCCCAATTGAAGTTATTTTGATTTTAATTAGATTATCATGATTTACTCCTTTGGGAATCTTTGCTAATTTATTAGATTTTGGTCGTGGGCAAGACACTGTCTGGATGGAGTAAAGAGTGGGTAACAGTAGAGAAGCTGCAGAGATGTGTGTTAAACTACAACTCTGCTCAGAACACAATGCTGCAATCAGCCACCATGGCAGTGAATGTGGATGCTCTGATTGCCTTCGTTTTATTAGAGCATCCATCAAAGCCACTCTATCGGCAATGCAAACTGAGGAGAGAGCAAAGTGTTTCTACCCTCTCATCGAAGGAGTGGTTCTCATACGTACTTCGGCCATTTTGGGGTTCCATCCACCATGTCCTTCCTGCATCTGTCGCAAGATATCCACCTCCAGCAGACATTTGACTTTGTCTCCCTGCTGAAATGAGTGGCCGTCAGCGCTTTCCTGGCGCTGGAGCTCTGCATGCTCACCTGGGTGGGAAGGAAGCAGCGATGAATCAATGACTGCCTTCTGGGTTTTGCAGAGGAAGACACTCCATTTACTCTAAATTTTGCCCGGAAAACTAAATATTTTACAGCGATTTTATTTGACAGACCGATAGATATTGGTGCTGCGTTGTAAAATGCTTTCCTACAATTTTTTTCTTATAAACATCAAATACATTGATCCTGTTTTAAACCTTTAAATAAAAATGAGTGCACTGCACAAAACTCATTAAGTTAGTGAAGTAAGGCAAGCCATTTTGATATAAAATCAGCTCCACCACACTTAAATTAAATCTTGAATCGGTTTTTGACGAGACATAATATTTAATTAAGATAACTGCATTTATATTTAGACTAGGTTTAATACTAATTATTAATTAATTAAAACTAACATTTTGCCATTGATGATATTGAATTGTTCTTATCACTAGTCATGATACAATCTGTGCCAGTACTGTTTACATTTCCTTTTCACTGTTTACATTTCCTTTTAATATATTTATATATTTTTTAACTGTTTACATTTCCTTTTCCTTTCCTTTTAATATATTTATATATTTTTATTTTTATTTATTTCACGGTAGCTGATATGGAAGTCCCAAATCTCATTGTATCCGTTGCAGAATATAATGACAATAAAGGCTTTTTGACTTTTGACTTTGACTTTTTGACTTTCATCTGTCTGTAATAGGTAAAGATGGGTTAAAACTCGGAGCTGTGCTGGAAGAAAAATTGTAAAATCCTGAAAATGATATGTTGAGGTTCAAAGTTCAATATCTGGTGAAACATGCTGCAAAAGCAACAATGAAAGACCAGAATCTCAGACTTGAAAACTGATATATAAAAAAGTGAGACAGTTTTCAGATATTTTTTGGCACCACAATTCTTCTCCATTTCATTTAGTATATTCCTTAAAATTCCATCAAAATGATTCAACTGTAGAAGGTGTGAATATGTTTTTGAGATAAAGTGTTCTCTATTCACATACGTACCGAGCTTAGGTAGGTGATCTTTGTAGTAAAATCCTCCCTGACCATCCGACACGTACTTTAGGTCAACTTTGCCTTTGTGGCCCATTCGGTAGACATTGGTGGTGCCGTTGGACCAGGTGACACTGGCCACACTGCGACCGGACTCCGTGTCCCAGCCACGAATGTCCACCACTTTCCCAACCTTACCCTCCCCACCTAAACACACAAATACATAAAAAAAAAAAAAAAAAAAAAAACAGAAATACAAGAGGCAAAGCTGGATAAGTTTAAGGGTACTGGGGGAAAAATGCCCAGTGGATTAAAACTTTCCATTTAAAAACAACATTTGAAGTAATATACATACAGGGTTATGATGAAGAGAAAGTATACAAAGAATACAGAGTCAGATACAGAGAGAAATGTTTTCATGGGGAAAACACCTGACAAAACAAATTTTTTTGTTATTTCTTTAAGTTCCATAATGTAGAAGAAGAACACAGATTTTAAGAAATCATAGATTTTTAAGAACATCAAAGTAAATCGATTGATTTTCTTCTCCAGGAAAAAGAAAGTAGAATCTGAGCATGCTCTAAAAGGTCCACAAGCACAGGCTGCAGAAAGCCTGATGAGTGAGTTAGCTGAACCCCAGGGCAGAACCCAACAGGACATTTTGACTCATTCGGACTCAAACATGCAAACAGAAACAGACTTTGGACCATTTTCTCTTTCTATGAAGGGAGTATTTCCAAGCGTTCATTTAGTGCACTGATCTGGAAGATTGTTTTCATTTAAGGCTTCAATCCTTTGCTAAGCAGAGCTGAGAGAATCGGTGTACATCTTTCAAAACAACAAACACACATAACATCATGAGAGTTCATATGATGGAGTAAAAATGAAAGAGAACATGTTATGAAACAAGGACTCAACAAAGATTGTAACAAAACAAAACAAAAAAAAACTGGCACATCTGTGGGACAAACTCCAATGAAGCATTGGTGATGCAAAAAACACACAGAAACAGGTTAGTGTGGGTTAGTGAGGCGTGAGGTTAGAATGATGTTCACAAGGAGAGACACCTCTACGTTTAATGAAACCAACCGTAAAGAGAACCTGGTTAGTAATAAGACCACACACACACACACACACACACACACAGAGCAGACAAACAAACACAGCCCTCACCGTCCTGGTTCCCCCAGTCCCAGTCTGGTCCACGGACAACTTTGACTCCCTGGAAGATTCCTTTGAGGATGATGCGTGGGAGGTTCTGTCTCGGCGTCAGGTTCACTCTGTGACAAGAGCAGTAAGATGAAGGTGAACCAACACCTCAGCAGCCCACTTTAAGAAAGAGCAGCTAGGCAGCAAGTAATCAAATTAGCACCAACAAGACACTTTGGAACAGCTAAGTTTGTTTGTTTTATCTTTGATTCTGTAATTAGTTTTTATTGTTTTCCTTCATCTTTATTCTTTTCCTAGTCTTCTAAAGGTTCTAACATCCTATTCCAGGCTCTTCAATCGGCAGACCTGATGCTTCCGACTTACCTGAACACATTCAATAAATGATGAGTAGATGGAGCCTTTATGTGGCTCCTAATATGTGGACTGAGCTGCTGCTGAGACAGGCAAGATATCTACTGCTCTTCTAAAAACTCACTTGAAACCAATTTTGGGGGGCCTTCAACCCAAAGCAAGTTAACATCTGTCTTCATCTTTATCCTTTTATCCATGTACCTCTAATATTTCAACCTTCTATAGCTCCAACATGATTATCTGTTCTATTATTTTATTCCTGTTGTTTCTCTTAATCTCTTTCTAAAGCACTTTGGTTACTTGCTGTGCTGTTTTTCTAAAAAACAATGGGTATGATATGAATCAAATACATCTAGGTTGTTTATTGAACTTGGAATACTGAGGTAAAAGCAACATAAATGAACCGTACTTTTATGAATGATCACATATAATGTTCAAATGTTAAAATAAAGAGAAATACTTTGTTTGCAACTGATGTTTATGTAACTAGAATACAGTTAAAGTTTGATTGCAGCCTATTTAGCTTGTATTTAGACGCAGTTCTTCCGCATTCGCTTTCTTTTGACTAAAGTCTGGTTTATGCTTGATGCCTCCAGCCTACACGGCAAAATTACATCATTTAGCATCCATGCCCCACCATACCGATATCGTTTTGAAACTAGGAAGATGTGTAACCACACGGACTGTTTAGAGAAGGAAACACATCTACGATGATAGACAGCTCTGTATGATTTGGTTCATAATAATTACAACAATAAACATATTGTGAAAAATAGATTACTTTGCTTCTTGGATGACATATTAAGGCTATAAAAATGATTTCTACTTCTACATGTTGAGTGGTGTAGTAAGCCTGCACTCTATGCACAATAAGCCCCTCTGGAGTCAGACAGAATATTGGGTAAAGCAGGGAAAAGCAGCACATAGTAGAAATGCTGCAAACGATACATGAGGCATAACCAAACCTTGAGGCTGCACTTGAGATCTTTTCTGCTCTTCTCTTTCAATTACTATCATGCTTTTAAATCCTCTTTTTCTTACCTAATAACCACAATAGTTTTTTTCTATAAAGTGCAACTGCAACACTTTGGTCTGAATTATTGTAGCTTCATTTTTTACTCTTGTTCTGAGGTTCATCTGCATTCCCTTTAGATGGAATAGATGCACTTCCCACCCTGCCCTCTAGGATGACCAGATGTCCCGATTTCTACGGGACAGTCGTGCATTTTTCACTTCTGTCCCACAAATAAAAGCAACGTCACGCATATTATTGGGTAGCATTGGAAAAAAAAGGTAAGAAAATTAATTCACAGGTGCTTTTCCTTAATGCGAGCAAAGCAGAGCTGCAGTTATTGTCACAGAGCTGCACATGATGCTCTAAATTAGAACAGGTAAACGCTTTAAATACAAAACGACTGAAAAAGCCACGTCTGCACCACATTGTCCCTCATTAACATCCTAGTTCTCCAGCGCTTTAGGTGGAGGTAATATGTTTAACGTGGGGTTTCCTGCCAGGAAAAAAGGAAAGAGAGACTTCCAGCTAACAAGGAGATCTATGCAAGCATGTAGAAGTGAGCTATTCCAAACAGAAGTTACGGTAAAGTCTCGCAACCATGGACCCTGGACCTTCAAGCCTTGAAGATCATGAAAACAGTGAAAACACGGAATGACACATCTACATTATGTGGATGTCTCCATACCTTGCTGTCAATACAAAGGGAAATTGTAATAAAATCAAATTATTGGTTGAAAATAATTTCAAAGTAGATTCTTGGCAATGATGGCTTTAAGAAGGACAAAACTTAACTTTTCATAACTCCTAGACTTCAGATATGTTAAATGTTTTAAAGAGGAAGATTTGTTAAGATTCTGAATAATATGTCCCCTTTAAATGCAAGTGTATTTAAAGGACTAAGGATTTAGGCTGCTGACATTTCTTAAGTGACATTAATGGATGGTTGTATTCTGGTTTGGAAAGGTTTTAAAAAGTTACATTTTATAAAGAAAACAATAATTTTCTGTTAAAACATCAATTCTTGAGAAATTGTAAACTTGAAGATGCAAGGTAACATAGTGCTGCCCTTCCCCCACGTGTTGCTGTGAGCTCTTGTCAGCAGTTTTTTCTGCGTTCCCAAGAAACACAAATTCAGGTGGATAATATGTCTAGATGTGATGAAAGTAAATGGTCATAAATTTGATGAGGCAGAAGCAGCACTAAATGATATCATGTTTAAAGTTTGGTATGACAGTAATGTTTTGAAATACCAACAAATTACAATAATAAATAAAAATAATTTGGGGTCATAGTAACTAAATTATAAATATTCAGTAAAAAGTCTAATTTTAGCTATAGTAGTATGATTGATGATATTCTTTTTTCTTTTTGGGGGGCTCTGATTAGTAATCAGGAGGTCTAACACCAAGAAAATCAAAACACTTTCAGCCTATTCATCAAATTAATCAAAACCTAGAACTCCACCATGTTGATAAATAAACGCATCAATCAACAACAGGTACTTGGATGTGATTCTTTGGCCTATGACATTTTAGATGAAGGCTAGGGGGGTACTTCTCAATATAAAAAACTGTGATTATCATACAATTACTTAATGTTTTGTCAAATATATCAATTCCTAAAACTATCAAAAACCCTGGAGAACATATTTTCTCCTTTACATATAATCTCTATGTAATAACAATGAATAACAAGAAATAAATAGGTCAACAACAAAAACGTAGACATCCATAAACTGCTAAAGATCAGGAATCAGAGCATTGATACAGAGAATACATCATGACAATTTCATCTGACAAAACTGACATACCTTATTGTGAAGATTTGATCAGACCTTGTTGCAAAGGAGCTGCCAATTCCCATGCTTCTCAACAGGATCCAGGTCCCATTTCAACCAAGCAGCTCCGACAGACTCAAAATCATTTAACATCCAAATTGATGTTTCTTTTTTGAAGAGGAGTTTTATGAGTGCGCTTTCTTAAGGCGTTTCAGAGAAGTTTTCGTGGCATACCAGGTTGCGTTTCCGTCTAAGGTTTTGTTTACCATACTTGCTGGCTCCGCTGATCTACAGCGGGACGTGGCAGCCCATTTGGCTCGTAAAGCCAACTAGCAGTAAATCTCAGGATGGTACTGAGCTCAAGCAGGATGGTGCTCAAAACAGTCTGAGCAGAGCTTTTAGCCTAATCCTAGACAGCAGAGAGATCTGAAAGCAGGCCAACTTAGGGCAAGTCATAAACATTCACAGGATGGCAACTAAATGTACCTATTTAAATATGCATATGCACTTTTGTATAAAACAATGATGGTGAGACTATTATTAAAGTAAAAAAAAAGTTTTGATCAGTTTACACTGGTTTTGTTACACAGATTGGATGGAAATGATCAAAACAAACAGGAGAATCCTTTCATACAGAAGCAGACCTTTCTCATAAATAATAATTAAAAAAAACAAAAAGATACCATTCATTTCATGCTTAAAGAATAAGTAAAGCAACAACCGCCCCATTTCTGTGAAAGGTAAACATCACTTCAGTGTTTGATGTTTGTAGCGTTTCTTCCGAAGGATCAACATTTGTAATCCCTCTGAACCAAATGTCAGCCCTGATCATAGAAAGGATCAAGGGCAAAGAACCTACTGACACAAAAAGATTTGCCTCATTATTGCCAACAAACTATGGGGGAAGACAAAGTGAACAACCACGATGTTAAGAAAAAAGATTAAAGAAAGAGGGAATCTTGTGCAAGAAGCTACTTATTTGATTAAAAGGTTGATTATTAAAAGTTATACTTTAATACCTTTTGAAGTGAGGTTCAAGTAGCGATTATAACCTGCAGAGTATCCTGTAGGTGACACCATTTAGTGTCAATCCAGATTAGTTTTATATCCGGAGCTGAAGCTGAGGGCTAATCAGGAAGGGGACAAAGCATGTAGAGAAAAGCTTTCCTTTTAATTGAACTCTGAACTTTATAAATCTCACACTGGAGAAATTCACCTCTGCATTTAACCCATCCCCTTGGGAAGCAGTGGGCTGCCATCCGGGGGTTAAGGGTTTTGCTCAGGGAGCCATAGTGCAGGCTGTTGGGATCAAACCAGGTACTTGCAACCTCCTTAGAGCAAATGCACACTGCTCTAACCACTAGGCCAACACTCCCCTAGGTAACCTTAAGCAATATTCTATTATTAATATTCATACCATTTTAATTTTAAGCCAGAAACTCTGATGGAAAATATATTCTATATGTTGTATCTTCAGTTTGTTGGTCAGTCAGGAAGATGACCAGTGTTACACCTCCTTCGACTTTGGTTTCCTGTTTAATTACCAAATTTTCCGGAATTTAGAGTGCACTGTTACTACCCGATCCATCCCGGAAGTACAATCCGTCCTGCGCATTCGCCATCAACTCATTTGCGAATCCAGATATACATCCAGGTCGCCCTCGATTTTATTTTGTTAAAAAGATCTAAATGAAGCGTACTAAAATATAATGTGTGAAACATTAATGTATTTCCTGAAAAAATAAATGCTTTAAAATTCTCTTTGTTTTATCACTTGTCTCTGCCCGATCTGCAACGGAAATAGGATCCTACGCTACTTCCAGGAGCTAACTTTTTCGGCTTTGGATTTAAACATAAATCTAGTCTTTTTGAGGTATATGTTTTCCTTTTGTGTTAACCTTATGGTATATAGTGCAGAATTTGAAGAAAGACACAACTCAAATGCAGATACAGATGGTTTAATCATATTTTGCCGGACTGCTCTGAGCATGTCTGATGATGACGTCAAAGAAGAAAATGTAAAAAGCATCAAAATTGTCTCAAAAAAAGTCATAAAACATTTTTTTTACGATGTGTATTAGCGTTCTTTAGTGAGTTAAGGATATAAATAAATAATTTTAGTACTATAATTACGTTATTTATGGACATCCGGATGTACGGGTCATGCTTCCGGGATGAATCGGGTAGTGACACGCACCTCACTATAAGCCCTGCCCACAATTTTTTTTGCAAAAACTGAAAGCGTACATATATAAGCCGCACCGGGCTATAAGCCGCTGATATCTACTAAAGTGTCCCCCCCAAACCCGTACGGGGAGCTGGAAATATATCTCTTGGAGTAGGGACGAAGAATAATGCCAGCTTCCGTCAGCTCTGCAGGAGTTAAGCCCAGTCTCTTCATTGGTTTAACAGCTTTATGGCAAATAGATGTAAAAATGTGTGAAGTCAGGACATTTGTTATCCGTTGTGCCTGCTGCTAGCATGTTTTTGTGCTACATGAAAATTAGACCCTTATTCTTTCCTTTCCAACTTTGACTTCCTCCTCTGGAAAAATCCACAGAAAAGCAGCACATTCTTATAAGCCGCGTGGTTCAAAGCATGGAAAAAAATTAGCAGCTTATAGTCTGGACAATACGGTAATCATTGCTTTGGTGGTAAATAGAGGGCGGGAAACTAATCCTGAGCCCCCCCCCTTGGAGTGATTCAAGTTAACAACTAGTTGCTTCACCATACTAGATTTAGCCACTTGTATTTACAATTAATGAAGACACTATGAATATTATCTACTTCTGCTATAACAGTACTAACATATGACCTTTGAAGGAACAACAATTCATAAATTGTAGTTTGTCTTAAAGATCATTGCTTCCTGAAGTACGGTAGTCAATAAAACCATCATGTGCCCAAAATATTACAATAGTTAGATTGAATTAACATTTGCAACAAGGTCTTTCTTTTAACACATTTGAAAAGATAACAAATGTGAATCAGAATTAAGAATGGAGCGAAGAAACTGTATATAAACAGCCAATAAATCCAGATGCTCCATCACTCAAAAAAAAAAGCAGAATATATTGATGAAAAGCTGAACCTAAAGGTGTTCAAAACAATGGGATTGGTTATGGGATTGACGTGAGAAGAGAGTGGAAAAATAAACAATGTCTTATGGCAGCAGTGTTCCTGCTTTATGCGTGGAGAAAAGGATTACAAAGCGACTTGATCTGATAGGCTCCCTGGAACTGCATGTGTGTTGTTTGTGTAAGGAAGAGCCGATTAACTAGCTGCAGACCAACCCGGCTTCTTATAAACATATGGTCCATGCATATGCTCCTAGACAAATTGTCCTGCTCCAACATAGATGTGCAACAACCCTGGCAAACAAAGGGATCTAACTGAGGATAATGGATCACTCCAAGAGCTCCCAGAACAATTAATAAAACTTTTATATGTGTGTAAACAGACAGACAGATATACTGTATATGTGTGACATAAAAGAAAGAAATAAACACTGAAGAGAGGAAATAAAGATGCTTTGCCATTGTCACTTTGTCCTCTTACTAAATCTGGTCATGAGTTGTTTCTCGTTACGCCCTGCATATCTTCTAGGAAGTAGAAATTCTTAATCCGAACATCTTGGAATGGAAGCATGCTGATCCATTTAAATCTGATGTAATTACAATGGAACACCTATCAACAGCACATCCGGCTCAGATCTCACACCATGTTTATGATGCTGAAACTCATTACACCATCAGGACTCTAAGAAAAGTTTCCAAGGCCTGTTTTTAATCTACAAATCCACTAATTTGCTCCTAAACTATCACATATATTCATATAAAAGCAGTCTTTCTTAACAGCGCTTGGTTTCCTTAAATAAGTCTGGGCACAGCGGTGTGTCTCATGATTGCTGGAGTATAAATCAGTCTTTAGAAATGCTGTCTAAGAAATTTGGGTCAATGTGGCCTAAAAATAAAGACGCATTGTGTGTAAGTCAGAGAACACATACTCCTCACTGTTTGGCTGGTTGGTTTATCGGACGAGAAGTGACTTTCATGTGATGTTGTTCCAGTATCCCAATAAGTTCCAGTGCTTAAAAAGAGGATTTTTCTTCAAATCAATATAATTGTGGATAAATTGCTAAGTCTATAACTGGTGAAATGATGTGCAATCAGGAAGAAACTAACTTTGATTTATAGAAAAGAAAAAGAAGGAAACTGTTGTTTTAACAATCTGGTATAAGACAAACAATTCATCAACTAAATTGTGCATATCAACGCTGATTTTATAAACACGTTTTTTATGAGATTGTAAACAAAGACTGAAGAGAGACCAGTGTTCTGGATGGAGCATAAAGAGTAGCAGAAGAAAAACATAAGAAACTAGAAAAGCACTGGGAGAGCACAGACCTCCGCTAAGCAGCAAATCCATATGGAGCAAGATCATTACCGAATCATAACTGAATATGGATAATTACGGAATTTGAATGGATTGTTCCTTTGCATAAGGCACCTTTAGCATCAGTTTCCTTAAAATCCTTTCATAAGTTTATAAATAAGCTACAGCATGTGTTTCTGTAGCCTCTGGTGTTTGTTCTGCTCTAATCCTCTTCATTCACGCAAAATATTGATTAAAATCCTTTCATAACTGTTCAAGTTATCCTGTACACACACAGACAGAAAGACAAACAAACTTGACTAAAAATAATCCCCTCCTTGGCGGAGGTAAATATAGAAGACTAAAAACTACAAAAATGTTTATAAAAAAATAATTTAGCTTCTATGTACCGCTGCATCATTTGCGTCTCTATAATGAGAGTAGGCATGGGCCAAAGTGGCAGCTAGGACTAAAAGTTACCCATCAATCTTTTATTTATTTATTTTACAGATCACAACCTTTGTGTAAAAGGGACATAAGCAAGTTTCAGGCACCGTTTTGTGGGTATGGGACCCTTGAAAAACAGAGCTCAGATCATTTAACCTTTTGGCCAACCTGTAGTCCCAATTTATACCTGTGATTTTTTCAGTTTTTATTTTTCTATGTCTCTTCCCAACCCATTTAATAAATCATATCCTAGAGCTGTACATAAAACATTGCCCATTTGCCAATTTTTTTTTTATTCTAGCCAAGTATCATAATCCTAATTTCTTAACTGTAATTTATGCAATTCTATAAAATCATAAACAAACTTTGTAATACAATTGGGGCTATAATGTTAAGACATTAATCTCAATTAATTATCTATACAGATTTTAACATGCTCAAAAAGGTAACGCATTTAATCAAATTTTTTTAATACATCCTAAAGTACTAAGCACTAAGTACAACAAATCTTTGGAGAACGTGAACTTAAACTTCAGTTTAAAGCAAAAGTTAAACTCTTAATGGTAGTATTTTATTCTTTTAGGTTATATATATATATATATATATATATATATATATATATATCTATATATATATTTATGTATATTACTAAAATTGAGTGGCAGGAATTGTGTTATAATAAACATTAATGTAATATTCACACTTCTAAAGAAGCACCACATCAAAGAGGTTGCATAAAATATCCGTGTGTATAAAAAACATAAATAAAAGACTAAAATTTTTGACCAATCAGACGGTCGATTAACCTAAATAATGGATTAAAAACAATAAATTCATGTGTTGTTGTGGTCATATGTTTTTTTTTTTTTATAAAATACATCAGCAAAAGATGTTTTGAACAAAAAGGTTATTATTTAGTCAATATGGAGTTTTTTTATATATTTTCGATCAAAATGAGATTAATTATTTACAGAACCTGTAATTAACTCAACTGAGTCCTGCCACTAATCATAATCTATGTCCCCTTAATTTAGCTCTGATCAAAGCTTTGGTTATGTGACTCTTTGAATATGATAGATTATGTTTCATGATAAAGATATTAAATGTCCTCCAGCTGGTTCATAATATTTGTTGGAGACAAATCCTTATATTTTCTTAGAGTTAACCTAGGTGTCTTAAGTGTTTAGATGCCAAATGTCCCTCCCTGGCTATCAGGAAACAACAGTAAAAAGAAATAAGAGAGCTGTGCAAAAACATATACAGATTGCTTTTTTTTTCTTCAAAAAAGCCTAAAAAAAACTTAGATTTATAATTTCTATTTTATAAATACCAGTGACACGGCTCCTCTAGTTATTTATTTAGTGTTTTCTTCCTGGCTCATAACAGTTGAGCTCCAACCACTTGAGGGGTAAAAACAAACTAAAAAAGGAAAAACAACAAACCGGATGACTCGGGTCACATTGAAAAGAGCAGTGAGTCACGATTCCTACACCTATTTGCAGCATTCATTAGGCAGCAGGCTGCCGTGCTGGACCTGGACCAGCCTAAACTCTAGAAGAAATCTGGGTCACACATATCACCCCGGTTAAATGAGAACAGGCCATCCAGCTGACATTCAGACAGCGCCGCGAGCCGTTTGGAGCGTTACTGTGAACTGATGCAGAAGAGAAGATTCTAAAGGGACAACTCACTCGAGTAAATCTGGGTTCACAGGACACTTGCAGTCAGCTCACTAAACATTTAGACAAATCTAGGCCACATGTGCTTCGTCAAAACTGCCATACGAACAGAAGTACTTGAGAGTATGTACTGCCCAAAAAATAACCAATACCAAAAATAATTTCTAAATAATTTTTTAACTGCCAAGCTAAATATACATCAGTAGTGTTAATCTGGAGATTTAGGCTTTTTATGCAAAAGTAATGTAAAGTTTTAAGAAAAGAATAAATGCAGGATTTAGAGATTTCTATCCTTTATTATTGTATTTTCCATTGTTTTAAAAGCAATGCTCCTATTTAACTCCTAAAGGCACCTCAAATTTTTTTATAATACACCAAAATACATAGTATTGGATTCCAATAGAACAAGTTAGAGCAATACTCATGCATTAAACATAAGCTTTATATGATCTATTATTAGTGTTAATCTAAATATAAGGAGTTGGATCTTGGAAGTCCTGTTTCTTTGCTCCTATCATGGCATTAGTGTTTTTTACACCAACAGTTCTCTATACTAGGGCTAGAAACAGTTAGCAGGATTAAAGGTGATTAATCAATTATAAAAAAAAAAAAAAACGTATTTAGTAATCAAGTAATTGTTAAATGTAGTATAAAGATTCTAAAACATGACTTTAGCTGACAGATCAACCCACTTAGAGCAATAACTATAACAAAACTGAAAAAATAAAACCTTTGTCTGTTAATATGCTCCATCCAGAACTCTTTAAGTGGAAAAGTTCTAGTTTCACCTGGTTTAAAATATGTAAAAACCTTTGTGTAATATTTTTTATAAAAATAATTGCGTTGGGATCCATTGTCGCTCAAGTAACGTAACTACACCGCATTGAAGACCCACCACTCCAGCATAGGTTTTACAAACACTAGCTTCCAATATTAGCGTCCTATTTTGCCGGTGGCCCTGTGCCGCTAGAGGCTAGATAAAAGCGCTTCCAGCTGAAGGCTATGCCACTTAACAACCAAATCCCTCTAGAGAAGTCTGCGCTTGTAAGGGAGTCAGAATACCCTTTTCCTGCGATTCAGAAGAGGCTGAGCACCGTGTTTTTTATTTTCCTGCGATTTAGAAAAAGCTGATCGCAGTGTTTTTACTCTTCCTGCGATTCAAACCTAGTGAACGCAGTGTAAGGAGAGCTAATCCCTATATGCTAACTGCCGAACAACGGGGGCCCCGATTGCTGTTCGCCAAAGGAGCCGTTAGAAGCCGCCGGACTGTGACCGCCTGAGACAGAGGGACGGAGCAGCGCCGAAGTGCTGCTAGAAGCTGCTGCTCCAAGCTAACCACCGTAGCTAAAACGGGAGATGCCCCATGCTACAGTAAGTTTAAAATTAACCCTCTTGCAAATCGCCTCTTATTGTTGCATCGGATTGATCCAAATCTCTTTGAGCTGCGATTGGATGGATGGACTGGACCAAAGGCGGGTCTGCAGAAAACCGGACCGAGCCAAAGGCCTTCCCTCCACCGAACCAAAAACAGTAACCTCCTCCTTCCCCCTCCTTTCCATCTGATGCTTAATAAGTGCTCTGCTTGGGTAGAATAGATAGCCCTGTTGGTGTTTTAATTGAAATAAGCTTTCTGATACAACTGCTGATAGTTTTTAAAGGTTTAACTGAATGCTAATGCCCACTACAGACCGAACGAGTCACGTATTGCTGAAGCCAACTGCTACATCGGGAGCTAAACCTCCCTTTGTTTCAGTTGGACCCGACCAGAACCCCTGGGGCCAGCTAAGCTGACGGGTCTTTGAGCTTCATCCTAGTTTAATGCATTCCTGAGTTTATTAATTTTTCACCATAAACTGAATGAAACTTCACTGTTCTGACTGCGGTTAACATCTGTGTGACAGGGTTTATTTACATTTATCTGCTGCTATTACAAAGGACACTTTCAAATGCATTAAGCCTCAAATTTCAAACATCACTCAGACTTTGAATGGACTCTTAAATCCATCTTCCCTTTTTATTTCTTCAATTTTGCTTATTTTCAGTAGTGTTTAGTGTTTGCTAAGTTATTAGATATAATACCGTGTGGTTGTAGCTAATAAAGGTACTACTGTATTTTAACCCGTGGTCTTTTGTGTTTGTTTTACACAGTGAATGATTTATCACTCAGGCTGGATTCAATTTTCTTTCAGTATCATCCAAATAAACAGAGATACATTTAGTTGGTTGGAGATTAATAACGTTACTAAATTAGCCTAAATTACTAAATTGGTGAAAGACAACTGGATTTTTAACAGGCGGATTCAGGAATCTAACCTTTTAGGAAAGGGGCTAAAACCCTGGGCAGTAAGCAAATTTCAGTTATAATCATTTAACTGATGATAAATAACTAGCTTTACCCTTGATTTTAATGACCTATTAATTAACTTAACTTCTTGTTGTAGTTATTTAATATACTCAAAATCTTCTGGTAAGCTGGCACAACAATTGATTACTATTAAAATCAAAATTATCGTTAGCTGCAGCCCTAATATAAACTCTCATAAGGTTAGTTATAACTCATCATGCTTAGTTTAAAGGAGCGTAACAATCTTGAAGCATGTTTCATTAGTGGAGGAGGTCTTCCTGGCTGAAGCCTTGCGTTTGAGTAGAGCATATATTATGCTCATTATAAAGAATCTTTACTATGCACTTAACATGATTAGACATCTATAATTAGATATAGGAGACATCTTTACAAACTGCTTCATTAGATGAAGGGATAATCTTTCAACTAATGAGAAACAAATCTAACTCCAACTAGCAGCTGAAAGCTGGGGAGGGCATATATTAAAAAAAAGAACAGGGGGTTGACACAAAATGCATTGATCTACTTTTAATTAATACTAAATTAGCACGAGGCGTATTGTAATCAGCTGCAGGTCTGAATGTGTTATAACTGTCTGGCTTCTGGGTTAATTGGGGTAAAATGAACTAATATTCAAACGGTTCTTGTATAAATCAAATCCCTGCCTTTTCTCTGTTTAAAGATATTATGGAGGGATGACCTGATCCGATATTGATCAATTATCAGTTCAATATCAGCAAAAACAAAAATATTGGAGAATATCAACCAGCATCTAAAATATTCATTACTATCACGCTGAAAAAACTGTGCTTCTATTAAAGTTTATGAAACTCATTGGTTAATAATAAATGGTTCAATTGTTCTCATACCTGAAGCTGTTGACTGTTCTTCTCTGTTTTTATCAAACATTCTCTAGCATTCCAAACTACAACATAAATAATAAAAGGATGTATATCAACATCCCTAACCCCAGGCTCACACCGACTCCGGTCTTACCGTTGCGGTGCGGTGGGTGCGGCGCCGCAGTGATTCCAAGTCATTAAAAAGACGTAAACCTCTCTCACCGGCTGCTGAGCTGTCCGGCTGCGGTTACCGAGACACTAAATTCCGCAAGAAAGCTATCCTTGCGGCGTGCCGGAGCCCTCCGCAACGAGCTCTTGCAAATATCCTTATTTGGGCCGTGTTATCGCGTGAAGTTACGTGAACTCAAGTGAACTTCTGTTCTCGCGAGTTAAATCTCCGGACCTGTTGCCAGAGCCGCACCGCACCGTAGTCAAAAGGGCGGTGTGAGAGGGGGTGTGCGGGAGTTGCGGTCTCCGTCGGCTCGGTAACTGCACCGGAGCCAGTGTGAGCAAGGGGTAAACCAGTTGCTAGTACATGTGATAACTAGTGAGTAATTAGTCACATATTTCACAGACAGCAAAAGTTGAATTAATTAGTAATCAGTAATGAGTTAATCAGCCTGTTTAATTATGTTTGAACTGTGAAGCCGCTTTAATTAAGACTTAAACTCCTAGTTCTCAGTGGCCCTCATAGTCCTTACAATTTGTTATAAAATGAGTAAAAACCTTTTGCTTAGGATAAAATAATAAAGTTCAGGTCTTAACCTCTTACACCCTCAGGGGGTATAAATAAATTTCTGCCTGACAAAAAACACAAAAGTAAATAACTTATAGCCTCAAAGCTATTAGATTTAAGAAGAAACTTTTGGTACCTCTGTAAAGGTAAGATGTCATAGAATGGTTTTCTGGTGTCAGCACCATTGTAGCTTTGACCCTGCCTGAAATATTAGGGACAAAATACAAAATATTTGGCATTTTTTGAACCTCGCCAAAATTTTCTTTGAAATAAACATTGCAAAACACTACCAAAATATTATTTACAGCACAAAAAAGTAGTACAGACTTTTAAATCTAAATGTTGTGTAAAAATATACCAAATTTGGACTCAATCAGATGAATCATATTTATTTTAGAATGGTATTAGTGAGAAATTTCTTAGGTGGAGGGGCCATTTTGGCACATTTATCCAAAAATGTCACCAAACTGTGCCAAATGTGTTTTTTACATCAATACTGGGGGTTTGTTAAAATTACGAGGTCACGTAGCAGCTGGACCCACCGGTGGGTCCGTAGGGTTCTAGGGGTTAATCCGTTTAAGTTTTTGTGGATTTTTGAATGACAAAAAATCAAGTGTAGTCAACAGTCCCTACAATTCATGGGAATTTTAAACAAGCCTTTAAATTGTCAAAAAAGAAGAAAAATGTCGCTAAGACGGTGAAGCAGAGTGTAACGTGGTCATACATTTGTAATAAACAGCAAATAGAGTTAGCAAGCTAACGCTTAACAATAAATCAGAAATGGACCAAGGTTTTAATGACTTGTTGCAGTGTTACTTTATCATGTCAACTAGTATTAGCAATGGTTCATGACATCCAGGGATGATTAGAGAGAAGTAGATTTTTTTACTGCTTGCATTCAGGATGGGCAGCAGTTAAAGCTGACTGGCCATGTGAGTTAAGTATTTACTATGTCAACTTGTTCGACCAACGTGTTTCCATCTCCTCTATAGGCCATTTATTTGTTTCTTCAAAACAATCAAATATCAACTAAGTTTGTTTATTTAAATTTAGCTGTTTCCATCAAGTTTTGCTAATGAAATACTTCAAAATATGCATATAGAAAACTCAAATTTCCTCCTTCCCTCTTTATTTCAAGCAGGTAATATAATCTAAGCGATGGAGTACTCACGGCTGAGAATGGGCCGTCTCATAACGTTCAAACGGATGACTGAGGTCGTGTTTGTTGTTCATGTAACACTGGGTGCACAGGTCGTAGTCGAAGCACACTTTGCACTTCCATCGCATTCCCATGATTCCATGCTTCTTGCAGCTATCGCAGATGATATTGGAATGACGGACCCCTGCAAACAGAACAAGTAGACTGACATTTGTCTTTCCTTTTCTTTAAAAAAAAATAAAAAATTAAGCTTTATTTTTTTAAATTTTATGCGGTATACAATAAAAAGTCCCAAAAAAATGGTAAAATCATTAACATTAAATTTGTGAATTATAACAATAAACAATGCCAGAGGTAATGAAGAACAAAAAAGGTTCAAAAAGCTCGATAAAATACTCCCAGTGGCATGACCTCTTTTTTGTATTTCAATTAACTAAATGAGCTTCTGAGGCAGAAAGATGTTGCTTTAAATGGAGCAAAATGCTAATGACTTGCTTTAGTGAGAGCGTATGTTGATGTGGGTGTGTGTGTACCTGTCTAGCCCTTAGAGAGAGGACCATTTTTCCAATTTCACCATCAAATTGAAGACCAATTGTTGCAAGGTTAGGACATTTTGCAGGTCCTCAAAAGCTATTTTGCTAATGGTTAGGTTTAGGGCTAAGGTGTCAATATGCATGGGTAATGGTTAGGTTTAAGTTAGTTTTAGGGTTAGGGCATAGAAAGGGTAGCCTGACGTAGTCCTACTCAATTCTAGTCAGAATATGAGTCTGATACTGCTCCATAGAGCTTGGATTATGGGGCGTGTTTCGAACGAACCAGGAAAAAAAATGCCTTTGCACTCAATTGGATAGACCTACAACCAATAAGAGCAACAGAGTGTGTGACGTATGTTAAGCGAGGCATAGTTGTTGTCAACAAAAATCAAAGCGTGTAGTTGCACGAATAGAATAAGAAGATGAGCCTTGATCGCGTTTCTCTGTTCCTCTTTTAAAATTAATTTGCTGTCGATATCTTCTAGAACAGACCTAATAGCAGAATCTACACACCTCAACTATCCAGCGGCAGCCATTTTTGTTGTCACCCAAGCGCACTTTGGTGACGTGGTTGATTACGTTACTGTTGATCATCTGTCCATCATCGTATAAAGCCCGCCCTGACAATTTGATTGGCCCGCCAGATATTGTGCTAGCATACTGGCGCTACTATTGAGCAATGCCAGACCGAACTTCCCGACCACATTGTGGGCGGGACTAAGTTCGGAATGGCACCCTGGCTTTAGAAATGGTTGAAAATGAGTGAAAATCAATAGAAGTAAATGGGAGTCAACACATGATCCTCACTACGACGGCAGAAAGAGCATGTGTGTGTGTGTGTGGGTGTGTGTGTGTGTGTATATGTGTGTGTGTGTGTGTTTGTGTGTTCCCCAAATAAAACTGGAGGGGTGATGACAAGAACTATCAAAATGAGTTCTCCAAAGGCTTTGAGAGCCCAGATGATGACTAACAAACAGGAATAAGTCGGACTAAACACAAACACTGATCATCTCAGTAAATAAATAACAGAACAAGGGACTTTCTTTTACATTTCAGTTGGATGCTAGCCATGTTCGTTAAAGATATAAAACATAACCCATTTATGATGATGCACAGAAATAGTTTGAAGACCACGATTGTCTAACTTCTAAATGACCTAACCTGAAGACAGACTTAAAAATCGGACATTGTTCCAAACAGCAAAAACATTATTTTACTTAACAGGGTCACACAGAGAGCACTCTTTGATGTGGTAGCTCTTACTGGGGGAAGTCAATATTTATTCCTGTTAGTAAGGTGTTAAGAAAAAAAGTCAAAGGAAAGAGAAATCTAGAAGTTTCTTTTTTACTTTTTACATTTAAAGACAAAGCTGTTGTTTAATTATGCTGCGAGAGGGTGAGAGAGAGCAGGACTATCAATAGGTAACCAACCTTTCAGAATAATGCTAAACAGCACAACCAAGTAAGCGGTTTTTATCTGTGCAGTGAAACAGGCTGGATTTAGAAAGGTTGGCAGCCTTTTGGAAGTCTAGGAGCAAAGGTAAGCACCTAGACTGTCTAAAGAATAACCACAAGATTTGCTGCTTAAGCACTGTTAGCAATGCTAACTGGTCATATAAGATACTAAAAGCAGTTCAAAATGAGAGACACAAGCTTAAGAAAAATTGTCATGATTGCAAAGCATCATGGGTAAAAACTGGAAATACCTTAACCCTAAATTTACATTTCAATACATCCTGATTTTCAGTGCTTACCAATCTGAGCATTGTCATACAGCAGCAGGTCGTAGGCACCCTGGTATCCTGTACGGTAGTTGGTTCGTGTGCCGCTGTCCCACTGAACTACCACCGTCTTGTCTGGAGTTGTCGTGCTCCCCTGCCGTCCGATCTCCACCACGGTGCCCACGTGCCCCTCGCCGTCGTCTTGGTTTCCCCACTTCCAGTCAAGGCCGCGCACCACACGCATGCCCACTTCCATGCTGCCTCTTTTAGGGCCTGGCCTGCAGGCTGAAGGCAAAGGCCGAGGCCTGGCAGCACAGTCCCCTGCGCTGCTGCGCCTCCGGGCCTTGTGAGAGGCGGAGGCGGATCGTGCAGAGGGTATCGCCGGGACCGACGGTACCAGTGTTGTTTCAGGGAACAGATCAGGGGTGACTATAAGAAAGACGAAGGTAGAAGCACAAGAAACCTGTTAGAAATACAATATAACTGCAGTAAAACAGGATTAAAAGATAAGTGACATAAAATCGCCTTCATATGCCTTTTATTTATCATCTATCAAATACACATGATGCCATATAGATCCATACCACTACTTTTATACAAGGTAATCCTCCAACCTGTGAGCACTTTTGCACAGCCTACGCACAACTGTAAGCTATTGTCGAGGGACTCAAAAAAAAACATGCCATATGTCTCATTTATTTTCGAGCAGAGTTCTGTTGGCTGGCGGATGTTTCACTGAAGGCCTCGCTATGTGTCATGGCTTACTTCTGCAGAGAGCAGCTGGACTTGACTGCTGCATCCCGCTGCTTTTATCAAGCCCTGACCTGCCACAAACACACAGACACATTTGCACTGACATCTTAAACAGGATCCACAGGTGCTGTTGAGCCCCTTTTGGCTTTGTACCAAACTCACAGCGAAACAAGCAACACCAACTGGAAGTTTGAAAATAGGGAAAAAATAAAAGGTTTAAAATAAACCACTCTTGTAGAAAGAAAAAAGAAACATTTGTGAACACTTAAAGACAAACCTTAAACTGTAGCCAAACGCCATGAGACTAAGACTTTTTTTTTTTGATAATATAATATATATATATATATATATATATATATATATATATATATATATATATATATATATATATATATATATATATATATATATATATATATATATATATATATATATATCTAAAGAAACTTAAAAAAAGATCACATCACCTATTCCTTTCTAAGTGATATTAAATCAGATTCCACTTTTCTGTTTTAGGTCTGTTAGGAATACTAACATTATTTCTGATTCCAAAAAAAAGAAAATTAAAGGGAAGCTTCTTCAATTCAAAATGTCAGGATTAGCGTTGAGTTCAAGGTTTTATACAGTAGCCCAACAAAACCTTGGTTTTGTCTTCAAACTTGGAAACAAAGTCCTTGGGTTGTTTTTAATTTCCTTTTTTTGGAATGACTATGACCTGGATGACGGGGAATCTTCATCAGCATTATTTCTGATTAATTATTGCAAGGAGAGGATATTAAAGTGAAAAAAGATGTATTGAATTCTTTTCAGAGGTTTAAATAAATTAGGAGCAACAAGTCTTTAAACCAGAGGTCACGGATTAGAGCACCTGCTGGCTAATCCGGACCCAACCTGATTTAAAACATTTATGAAGTTAGTTCTTTGAATATATAAGAATTATGCTCTAATTTGTAGTTACAGATCTGTTGTTACTATATTTTAATTTGACAAACCGGATCTTCTCGCTGTTCTGTTTCCTGTTTGGTGCGATTGCAATAGCGGATCCTGACCTGGCCGGACCAAACATGCTTTTCAAGCATGTTTGGCTCAACCTGCTGCTGTGAAGCAGGATTCTCCACCATGAACAAAATCAAAAATAAATATCGATCCATGCTCACTAATGAGCACCTTGATATGCGCTTTAGAATGGCTTTGTCGTCATTCAAACCCAAGTTTAAAGCCCTGCAGGTCAGCGTAAAGCCCACTGCTCTCATTAAACCATAAAAAAGAAAGAAAAAAATAACGGTCAGTTCAGGTTTTTTATAAAATATGTGAATCAGGAAATTGTCTATATACCAAACTGAAAGATTGTTGTTCTCTACTTAAAAAAAAAAAAAAAATCACTTTGGATTTTAAAAATGGAAGAAAAAAAATTTTTTTAAACATTTTTTAAAGGAACATTTTCCATTTGATAAAGTGCATCAGTGATCAAATGTAACATCTATTAATCTTATTGTTCTGGAAGGTTAAATGTCAAAGCAACAATAAAGCCAATCAGAGGCAGGCTGAGCAATCAGCTCAAAAGGGAAATATCTAGTTCAATACATTGCAAAAACAATAAGAAAAGAACACACATTTAATAAATACATGAGATTATTGTTTCCCCGTTTTTCTTGTTGGAGGTTTTTGCCATGATTTCTTTCTAATGTCAAACTTCCTGCAAAGCATTGCAAGAAGGTGGCACTAAATGTTTTAATCAGGTCATACAGAATTAGTTTAATCATACCAAAAGCAACAAAAACTAAATAGTTATAAGTGGAATTAAATAAATATAAATAATTTCAGTCATTCTGAACAACCAAAATTAGGAAATATAGTAAAAGAGGCCTAAGCCTTGTCACAACAAAAGAGATCCAAGGGCTCTCGTTTCAAACCCATAACAAAATGCACTATTGGTCCCAAATGAATGCAGAAGATTGCTAAGAGCTAGAGACAGAAAATAATAGTAAAAGGAAGCAGCATTTACAGGATATGGAAGCTTGAGTCAGCAGTACAGCAACGAACTTCTGCTGAGGACCGTGATAATCTAATTAAACCCATTAATCTCATACGACGTTTTGAAACCTTTTATTCATGTACTTGCACTAGTTTTTTTGACTTATGTGTACAAAATTAGGTGTCAAATCATACAAGAAATGAAAAATGTCAGGAATGCCTTTCTATGTGGCATCAAATTTAGAATCCTTATGGCTATTAACTTAGTAATTCTTCCAACAAAACCTACACGTTTTAAACAACCAGGGGAACCTAATTTATGCCTGCCTGCCTATTTGTTTAGCTTGTTAAATCAAATTGAAAAAAAGAAGACATGATATACAAATCTACTTCCAACTGACCAAACAATCACCATGATTTATAACTTTGAAGTTGCTATTTAGTAGCCAGCGGAGAACATATAATTGGCAAAAGTTGGAGAAAAAAAATCAGAATCTATAACCAACAGCACAACCAACAGTTGTTGGATGTTCCTACAACTACAAATGACTTAGCACAAAAGAAAAAAATGAAGCTTATTCTGTACAAAGGGTAAGAAAACGATGGCGGTACAGAAAAGTAATGTGAACTATCATCAATGCCATCTCTGACATGACATCTTTTGTGTTCAAAAAGAATTGCAAGGTCCATTTCCACGACACTTAACATACAGTAAATGTCAAATATCAGCCAGAAAATGTATGGTCTTTGTGGAGTCTTTGCTACATCTTCTGCCATAAGGAAGCTGTATGCCCCACTTAGCCTTGGAGTTCCCACTGATGCCAAGACCTTGCAATACCAGGAGCGAAGAAACCAAAGGAGTGACCTCAATCCTCCAATGTTCATATGACAGCATTGATGATGGTGATTCCCTCCATAAAGTAATGTTAAAAAGTGATAGTAGAGGTGCAGAAACCACCCAGATAATGCATATCCATAGTGACAGATTTGGCATATGTGATTTGACTATTGTTGGGAAAGTGCTGCTGATTTGTAGAATGATCATGGAAAAGGACAACATCTATAAAGCCTGGCTTACACTGTACGATTTTTTGCCCTTTTCGTGTCGATTTTCCAGTCTAATTTTTCGATCGGGCCGACTTTCAGCCTGATCGTGCATCATGTTTTGTACAGGGGATAACAAGGGGCGCTTAGCCTCTCACGACCAACTCCTGATCAAGAATCAATAAGGTCGGGAGAAAATCAAACATGTTTGAAATTCGGTCGGCCGTCGTGGGCAAATCGCTCAGTTGGCGGGAGCAAACAAAGATTCTTCTTCTTCATCTTCCTCTCAGATGAAAGCACAAAAGCATGTTGGGGTGTGAGTGAAATGGAGTTCTTTCTGTAAAATTGACAGACTGTAGTACCAACGTTTAATCAGCCATGTCTTTGTCCAAATACGTTGTTGCTTTTCTAGCACCTAGTGGCTTAGCACCGGGAAGGCTATTAAATGTCAACAGAAACAAAAAAAGCAATCCAGTTGGTCATGGCAAGCTTTGGTTTGGTCAAATAAACATGTTTTGAAAAGTAGAAATGGCTCTTACTGCAACTTTGTGCACAGTTGTAATGTTTTGTAGGTATTTAACTTTAAATTAACAACAAAATATGTACTTGAAAACCACAATTTCAAGGATGTATTTTTGAACTTAGCATAAAAGTTAAGTTAATATAACCAAAATAAGATGAGGGACAGATGACTAAAAGCAGCTAAGATTGTGAATACAACATCTTTATTAAGATTAAAAGCTCGGTTCAGCTTTATTCTACATCAGCTTACCCTTGAAAACATACGGGATACAGGGATTTAAAGACAAAGTAAGCTGCTTAGACATTGTTTTATGTCCAAAATGACAGCTTAGCCATGATGTGCACAAAAATCCTGTCATCAGAGCTGACAGAATACAGAAAGAGGATTTGTCTCTCATGGAAGCAATTAACAGGATTCTTCTTGTGAGATCCTTTAACTGATAGTATTACAACACATTTAAAATTGCTGTAAAACAGCAAGAAGGAAAAAATAATGGTTGGCTAAACCCTACATGGAAACTCCCTTTCAAAACCATCCTATACCTCAAACACCAAACACTCTGCAGGCCCTATCAGTGTGTTGAAACAGTGCTAACTCAGGCTTACAATTACAAAATAGTCCATTACTGAAAAGTCAACACAATAAAGGATGTTTTATGGAAGACTCTGCCTTCTTAACGAGGTCCTTAGAGAGATCCAGTTTACTCTAACATGTTTTTGACCGGAAATACTATAAATGTTGTATAGTGGTTTAGCAATAAATATTCTTCAAGGTGATAAAGAATATGTCCAGGGAGCTACAGATTACCGTGATGGTAAGTAGGCTTTCCAAACTCAAAGATTTCGTAGCTCAAAAATTCACTCGCCTCTTCTGGAGCTGCATTTCACCTTTCGTTAATAATAGTCTAGTTAACACAATCAGATAAACACAAATCAAATGAACATTGTGCCAAATAAAATAAAAAAACACAAAAAAAAATAAATAAATCGCCATCAGAGCCAGTGGTACCTCAAACACAGCTATGCCGTGACTGGGGTGATGCAGACGGGCTAAGGTTAACCCTGGCTGTGGCCGTTTCTCAATTCACAAGAATGCGAGTACAAACTCGTGTCCTCGCCAAGTATGTTCATGAGAAGAACACAGGAAAGTGTGGACTTGGGGAGAACGGGAGCACGCAGCATAAATCTCGATCAATTGGAACAGAAGCGTACTCGTAACGTCACCACATGCCCGGCTCGTCTACAGCTTAATTTCCCCTCCTGTTATCAATAGTCTCTATTTAATAACAAATTATTACTTTTTTCATTTAGTGGGGGAATAATAACTAACACATTTAGATAAACACAAATCAAATTAACATTTTGCCAAATAAAACAAAATAATTGACATCAGAGCCAACGGTCCTTCGCACACCGCTATGCAGAGAGAGGGCTGCTGCAGACGGGCTGCGGTCAGCCCTGCCTGCCTTTACCCTCGGAGGTCCGCTGTTTGCCGCGGTCCACTCAACTTTGGAAATGTTTTTTTTTTATTATGCATTAAAATCGGTAAATGGACCAGATAGTGACGCTTAAAAGTATAATATTCTAGCCCCAAATGATCTTGAATCGTACTTTTATTGAACAAGGGCAAGAACAACATCCGGGTATTTTGTCCATTTTTGGTCTTGTGATCTTGTGAATTGGAACTGTAATAGGGCTGGGCCTGATGACATTTCACGAGCACATGAGAACAAACAAGTTTGTTTGAATCACTTAGAATTGAACTATAACTTCTTTCTTTCATACAACTGAAATTCACAAATATACAATGCAGGGAAAAGCCCAATATAGTGTGCAGCTGAATAAACACAAGGGTTTTTTTAATGAATCAGCCATCAGGAAAACCAAAACTTTCATCATGAGCGAAGCCACTGATCAGCTAAGCTGCTTCGTGAAACCTTTCAGCAAAAAATAAGGAAGTGCTCTATCCTTAGAAACTGAAACAGTAACTGAAACAAAGCATTTTAATGGGACTGTGAAACTTTGCCATTTTAAAACCTTTGTCTCATTAGTAACTGAGCAAAGTATCTGGATCATCTACATAATTACAATACTAAAAACTTAGTTTTAATCCGACTGTTACGAAGCTACACTGTAAAATGCAACATTGATTTCAAACACGACTTTAAGTGAACAGAGCTCAATTCTGACCAACCTGGTGTTTATACTCGTCACAAATAAGTGAATGGTTAGATGAAATATGCTTTAATTATCTAAGATGAGTCCGCACATTAAAGTTAATTAATTGAAAGTGATGGAGGCATATACACATCAATGTGACCTCATTGGATGACTTTTTGGTAACAGGTGCATCCAGGCTGCACTCTGCGGAAGGTTGCTCTTACAACTAAAAGAAAGCTTTCAATGTTACTGGATGTTAAGGTGGAATTATTTGATTTGCTTGTTGCTTAAAGATTCAAACATTATTACTCCACTCAGATCTTAAACTTTTCAGGTTGTATATTAGGTATTTCATGATTAATAGTAAAATATTGTCTTATCAACAATATAATCAAATCAGAAGAGCAATTTAAGAGAAAAAAGACTTGCTCCCTGCAAGTCTATGAGCACTAATGCCTGGTTCCCCCCAAAAAAAAACCTTATCGCCATTAATCAAAGTCTACTCAGAATAATTAAGTTTGTTTAGTTGTGCAAACTTGAGGTGTACAATTTGTATATGCTTTGATCTGTATGTAAAATAAATATAAATATAAATGTATAATTATTTTTGAATAGGTATGGCTGCAGCCTAGAGACCTCCCACATCACAGTGTTCGCTTCATACTGCTCATCTGGTGAGCTAAAGCCATGGTGCTCTTACCTCTATAAAGAAATCCTCACTTGTCCTTTTTTCAGGTAATAAAATGTCTGGTGTTATACCATAATCTGTGAATCCTTTATATTATCTTAGTCGAATAGGTTCTGTTACAGATTCTTCTCACCAGTCTGCTTTGTTTTAAGCCTAAAGTCACAGGACTCGCACCCGAACCAAATTTTTAAGTCAATTTTCAAAGAAAAAATTTCTTAAAACATTGCTCGTCATTGTTATTTTTTATTCTTACTAGCTACATGATAGAGAAACAATTAAAACAAGACATCTGATCAGCAGAGAAAATTAGAAGATATGATATATAGCAACATGAATGTATGGCAATCTGATTCTACGTTTAAAATCCATTATCTATATTACCATTATCTATATCTATAATGTTTTATTGACTGGTGGTAAAGTAATTGTAACTACTATGAATTTCGATATAAGATATCTCTACCATCATTCTGTTTAATAAATACAGCAGTTACAAATATCTGTAACTCAGTTTTAACAGGGAAAAAATTATGTTGTAGATATCAGTAACAAATAATCAGTTTATTGATTAAATGTTAAATCAGATGGCCATATTGGTGTGGTTTAAGTTCATCAGATGCCATTATTTTCTCACTATGACACTGAGGGTCTCATGTACAGCTGAAACATTTGAACAAATTCATATAATTTCTTTTTTGAAAGTCAACTTAAGGAATTTATGAAAGTATGTGCAGATTGTTAAAAAGAATATCTGGCAATCTAAATGTAATATATAACTGTTTTTTTTTAACTGTATTTTGTCCCAACAGGTGAAGCTGCAGCAGCTGGTTACTTGATCCAGAGGTCAGCCCTCCACCGTGCATTTCTTGACTTTGATTTCTCATGTGCGTGTCATGACTAGGCCACCTGTGCTGATGAAATGTCACTGCCAATCTGCAACAGAGGGCTAGTGCATACGGGATCACAGCTCTCTGCCTGCAATAACAGATGGGCTGGCTTCCGTCACACACACACTGCCGAGGGCCGGTCAGCCAGGCCAACGTCTACCGCCTTCGCAAAAAAAAAAAAAATTTATACAGACTTTTAGTTATAATGCAAATCCATCATTATAAAGATAAATATAAACAGAGGTTTAAATCAGAGGTAGAAGATAAGCTGCAGAAACTAACATTTTCTTCCTCTAAATAGTGTAACGTGCTTCCGTTCACAGCTGGCACAGGGAGCATCAGCACATTGGCTGTTAATGATTTAAAAACAAAACAAAAAACAGAAGAAGCTCCGCAGGAATGTCCCACTTCCTATAAAACTAAGCTTCCTGATGCTGGAAATTACTAATGCTGGAACTGAAAATTTCATTGACTGCACCATGCTTTGAATAAAATACACGTCAACTTAAAATGTTGACAATGACATAACACCTGTGAGGCAAGGAAGGTTTATTTACGCATCAAATTTCTGTTTTAAGACAATTCAACGTGCTATGAATGAGAAGAAAAAGGAAAGTACAGCCCAGGGGTACAAAAGCAACACAAACAATTAAAGAGAATAAGAATAAAGGATTAAAATAATCATAAAACAACAGACTGAATGCTTTTATTAAAGTTAAAAAGGCAAAGTCAAAGTTTACTCTAAAAAAAACTTTGTTTTTAATCGCTGATGAAGGTTCTCAGTCATCCAGGTCATAGTCATTCCGTAAAAATTCAAAAAATATCCACTGGACTTGGTTTTCAAGATTTGAAGACATTTCGCCACCTCTCCAGGAAGCTTTCTCAATTCAAATGTCTGGATCCGCAGTGAGTTTGAGTCTTATATAGACAACGCCTTGTATCGCTTGGAAACATGCAATGGAAACCGATGAATGGGTCGTATTACAGGTATTACAGGAGACAATCCCCCCCTTAATGACAATCCCCCCTTTAACGACCGACCCCCCAGAATCACAGACAGGTTCAGATATTACAGGCTAACGATGGAACTAACGACCCATTCATCGGTTTCCATTGCATGTTTCCAAGCGATACAAGGCGTTGTCTATATAAGACTCAAACTCACTGCGGATCCAGACATTTGAATTGAGAAAGCTTCCTGGAGAGGTGGCGAAACGTCTTCAAATCTTGAAAACCAAGTCCAGTGGATATTTTTTGAATTTTTACAGTATGTTTTTAATCTCGATTGAAAGAAACTTTAGGAATGCAGCAATTTTAATTTTTAAAAACTAAAGTGTTCTTCTCTTTGTTTGGTTCTGGTTCGATACATACAGAGTAGATTTGACCCAGGAGACCTGAGAGGTTTGAGCGGAATTTTTGCCCACATAAGACCTGGATCCAATCTTTTCATGGCAGTCTGAACAACACAGATCCGATTCTTTCCAATGCGACCCAGACCACTTGGCTCTGTGGTCTTGAATCCGATACGAATCTGATCTTTTCAAACGCGACCCGTGTCTGAATAGGCAGGTTGCATTCATCCGACCTGAACGCAATTAATATCCAATATAGGTCACTATTCTGCTTCTTGCTACGCAGAAGCAGCAACAAAAACAAACACCATGGCAGGCAATGATGCGGACAGCAGTATATTTTTAAACCATCTTGAAAAGATTGAGGTTTTTAGGCTTGGAAAGATCGCTAGAATCGCTCCAGCATTACACCCATGTTTACTTCCATAAACAAGCAGCACGCTGGCTAGTGAGGTCATTCCGTCCTCTACTGGGCATGTGGGACACTTAAGGTGTACGAATGCAGTTTACAAAGGAGATCACATACAAGGCGCATATATTTGGAAATGTGAACGGCAACGCAAAAAAAATCGGAATTGAGTATCAAGGCCTGCACTGTGAATGTAGCCTTGGTTATACCAGGTCCTGCTGACATATTAGTCCATTAATCCTGGAGATGTTGTTTAGGTGATAGAATTCCGACTTTGTTATGGTCTGAGTCGATCACTACACCCAGAGTTAGAGCCTGATTGGTGGTTTCTAGCCGGAATAACTAGCTGTGTGCAACCTTTCTGTCTAGCTGTGTGCTAACTTTTGAACGCTCTTCTTTACGTCCAAAAAACACAATTTCAGTCTTGTCTTGATTTAGCTAAAGAAAAATGTTGCCTCATGCATATGTTGATTTTCTTCTATGCATTTACTCAGGGGTGGGGTGGGGTGATGGTGGCATAGTGGTTTGGGCATTGTGCTTGGACTCCAGAGGTTCTGAGGTTAAGCCCCACTCCCATGGACTGCAGCTCTGGGTCCCTGAGCAAGACCCTTAACCCCACACTGCTCCACCGCACTATGGCAGCCAACTGCTCCCCCAATGAAATGGGTTAAATGCAGAGTGAATTTTGTTGCTTTGTACTTGTGACAAAGTAATGACAATAAAAGGTCTATTCTATTCAAAGTGTAATCTTATGTTGTTTGTTAAGATTCAAGGTAGGGGAAGCATCTGAATAATTAACAAAAGGGACACTGAGATGAACCCTTGGGAAACACTGCATTTGATTTTTTTCGTCTCTGATGTAAAGTTACCTACTGATCTAAAAAAGTCCCCATCTTTTAGTTTTAAACCAGTCCAGTGCTATACCAGGAGGGCCAACAGAGTTTTTCAGATGCTCTAATAGAAGAAGTGATTAACAGTTTCCAATGCATCATTAAGGCCCAATAATACCAACACTATGGTTCTTCCACACCTTCAACACAAGAGCAGTTTCTCTGCTTTGGTGAGTACAAGAACCTGACTGATGGTCATTGTTAGCAAGTTGTTCAGCTGCTAAAAAATCAACTTTTTCATGAATCTTACAGATGAAGATGTTTGAGTTTGGCCAATAATTCGGAAGTAGGAACTTGTCTAAGTGGCTCTTTTTTAACAACGGTTTGATAATTGCTCGTTGCATAATTGAATGATGATCTACTTTATAAAAAGCCCAATAAAAATACATGTTTATTTTAGGTCTGATGTGAAAAAATGTAAAGCCATTTCTTTTTGATGGACTTTGGTTTTACAAAAGAAACAGTTTTGTAGTATAAACCTGATCGGTACATTGTTTAAAATGTTATAAAAAGTTATGTAATGTAAAATCAAAAGGATGTACTGGCGTGTTGAGCACTATCAGATGAAGCTTTGCAGTGGGATACCAACATTGCCGAAACAACAGAGTTGAATCCGTGAAGGCAGACAGAAATTATCGACTGCTCAACCGCTGCAATACTTTAGAATAAAAAATAAGCAAATTAATTATTGAAAGCTCTAATAATACTGTTAATAATATAAAAATATATAATAAAAGAATAGTAGCCCTAAAAAAGGGATGAAACAGACTTTAACAGGGTAATAAAGAAAAACATATTTGTATGCCAATAGAAATATAAAGCCCTTCAGATTTCTTTTATAAAAAACATTTCAGATCATCAGTCAACTTCTTTTTTTTTAATCAAATGAACATTTTTTTTAATGAATAGCTTATTTAGTCAAACAGAGTTACACAAACCAACCTTTTCCCCATTTGAAACCTGACTTCCCTCCTTAGATAATGTATTAACAGTAACTATCAATATTAGTTCCAGGTACTCCAGCATTGGGGCTGCTGCTTACTTCAGGTGCTGGACGACTGGCAGGAACTCATACAGACATGAATTTTGCTCACTATAGAAAACCATGAAGGATGTCCCGCTATTATTTGGTACTCAAGATCACATGATCAACGCAGCAGGATGACAATCCAAATCACACTACTAAGACAATTTTTTTTAACAGCTAAAAAACAACCGACATAAAGGACTTTGATCCAACTGAGCTGCTGTGACGTGGCCTTTTATTAGCATTCCCTCACAGAAACCCTCCGAAAAAAGAAACATTTAAATCATTTCCAAAGCAATCTTAAATAGTAACAAATTACTGCTAGTTTTTGTAACACCTGAAGCCAGATGCCACTAAAGAATTCGTCTACCTTCATTTTCACATATGGCCAAAATCCATTAAAAACTCATTCCAGTCATGAAAGAAATGCTATCTTGCTTTCATTTAAAATAGGTTTGATGTTCTGAGATGTTTCAGCATTAAATTACAGCAATAAAATTGCTACTTGACAAATTTGTACTTTTTAATCACAAAAAAATCCTGTATGAAGCAATAAGAGCTGACTGTGGGTAGAGATTTAGAAGAGAAATGAGAAAAAAGCTGCTGAAATGGGCACCTGTAGAACAATCTGGTAACAGAAGGGAAAAAATCAATATGGTAAATGATACGAAGACTAACATTTCTCTGCCATGGGGGCAAGCCTGCAAAAAACTCTTAAGTTAATAACATTAAATCAATCTAATCTCTGCATTCCCAGTGCACCTGTATCCACCAGACAGGCGTTAGGTGTACTAATGAACACAATAACATGTAATTGAGCAACCATCAAACAAATGCCATTATATTACACAGATGTTTTCAAATAACCATGGCTTGTATGTAACATGACTTCTAAATCCCAAGAGTCTTAAACTAAAACTCCCAGAGAAATCTACGGATCACCAAAAAATACATCATAGAAATTTGACTTGATTAAGCCATTATCACATATTATCATACTCACTCCCCATGATCTTCATTCCACTTTTGAACATGGCAAAAGTTTTGTCTCGCTTTGTTTCCCCACAAGCTTAGCTCTGCTAATATCGCCGCGTCTATCGGCTTCAGCAACCATCTGAAATCAGCAGCTCTGTGAAGCAGTGGCCCAAACCAAACAGGGGACTGAACCCTCTGTGGCACCATCTTAGTATTTGGTTAGCTGTGAACTTTGATCCATGCTTTTGAACAAACCGTTTTCCATTCAGGTGGTTTATTCTATTTATTATTTGTCTGACAGATGTTACTCAGGGAGTGTACAAGTGGGGTACCTTATCTAGGTGAGACAGAAAAGCAACATGAAGCCTGGCTGAGCAAACATAGGAGGAGACTAATCCTATGAGAGGACTGTGGTGGAGGTAAATACATTACTGCGTGTAATGACGAGCATTGTTGAGTAAGTTGGGGAGAACTTTGATCATTTTTCGTTTGATTGCTAATCACTGGATGGCTCTGCTTTAAATAACTTCATCAAGCTTTCCAGACAGTCTGCCTGAGCTTCGACTACGCATAAAAACATCCTTTAAAAAGTCAATGCTGAGCCACATGCTGCTGCTTCCACATTAACGTTTCCATTTATGCAAGATAACAAATCAAAAACGATGAGAAACCAAATTGGTCACGTTTTGGAAAAGGGACCAAACATTTTCAGCTTTTATCCCCTCTACCCTAAACGCGCTGTGATTTCAGTAACCCAAACCTACTTGCACAAGTTTGGGATCACATAGCAGAGATTGGTGTGATAAATTGTGCAGGTTGAGGCAAGAGCATTTGTCTTCAGTTTGTTGCACAAAAACTGGACAGGCCTGATGCCTTATGAGGGGAGAACAACAAAAACAGCCGTGCTCGCTGGGTAAGGTGGGGAACCTGTACACCAACTATTACCCTGTTAAAAAAGTGAGTTAATTAGTTTCCTTTGAAGCATTCTGACCTTTATTGCCTGCCACAGATTTTGTTACGGCTCAGACTGGAGCAGCTTGCTGCTATTTGCTGCATCTGGGTTTGTGGTTTTCCGTCTGTAGAAATGGTGGAAAATAATAAGCCGCCATGATGAAGTAATGATTCAATTTCATTGTCGTAAAGACGTAAAGCCTCATTACTGATTCTTAAAGTGATTTATGTCTTAAAAGGAAGATGAAAAAGATTTAGCTTTAATCATCATTTGTGGGATTCTTCTTCCCTAATGTTAAAATTTCTAAATTTTACTCTGGATCAGGATTAGCTCAAAGAACGATTCCTTGTCCCTGTTAAAGAAAAGCACCACCAACATAAGTTACCTTCATGCAGATGATGCACAGCTTTAGGTTTCAAATCTCAGCAGGTGAATATGAATGAACCCATTCCAGTGCTGGGTGAATGCATGGAAGAAATCAAGGCATGGATGTGCCAAGATTTTAAAAAGATGATTCAAAACAAAACTGAAGTAATAATTGTTGAACCAAAGAAAGAGTATTTAAAAGTTAGCACACAGTATCGGTTAGCTTCAGTTAGAAGCCACTGATCAGGCCTGAAATCGCCCTGCCGTGATGGTATCTGACCTGAACTTCAGAAGCACATAAAGGCAGGAACAAAATCCACTTATATGAAGAACGAGAACGTCTCCAGGATTAAAGGGCTAATGTCTCAACTAGATCTTGAAAAAGCAATTTGTGATTTAGAAGAACTGATTACAGCAATAGCTTCTTTGCAGGTGTGTCTTAACATCGATCAGACAGCTGCACTGGAAAAAAAATCGAAATGTAGATAGTCATGTTTTTCTTAAAATGAGTGCATTCGTTCTTATATTGAGGAGGTAAAAGATACATCTTGCCAATGGAACAAGACTATTTACATTTAAAATAAGAAAACACATTTGCATTGTCTTATTTCATTGTGCATATTATCTAAATACCTTTTTTTAAGAGTAAAAATACTAATCCCTATGGCAAATTATCTCATTTACCAGCTCAAATTATGGGTAAATGCACTTAATTTAAGAATGTTTTACTTATTTTTAGATCGTTTTTCCAGTGTACAGTCAATCTAAAATGCTGCTGCTTGTGTCCTCACTAAAACTAAGAAAATAGTGTGCATGACCCTGATTCTAAAGCCCTTCCACTGGCTCCCCATACCTCAGAGAATAGACCTTTAATACCTTCTTTAGTCTATAAATCACTGAATGACAGACTTGCTGTCAGTGCATTAACCTACCAGACCACTCAGATCTTCTGGATCAAGTCTACTCAGTTTATAAAGAACCAGAACCAAACATGGAGAAGCAGCTTTTTGTTCTAATGCTGTACTAATCTGGAATAAACTCTCAGAAACATTTAATTATTTTAAATTAAAGTTAAAATCCTAGTTGTTCATAGCTCCATTTGACCTTGCTACTGAAACCATCAACTGAAGAAAAATAAAAAAAAACAGAAAGTTCAGGATTCTTTCTGGGGTTTTTTTCTTTCATATCTTTTATTCATCCAGTGGTTTGAATGGTCTTGTCACTTAAATTTTCCATACTGGTAAACTTTTCCATGGGCCATATTTGTAAAGTTACCTGTCAACAGATTGTTCCACATGAGCTGAGGATTTCTGCAGCTCCTCCAGATTTAAACGTCTCTACATCTTTGTCCCTGCTGGGTCTTGCTGCTTGTTCGCAGACAAACCCCTGAGGCCTCACAGCTGGATTTATACTAAGATCTAAATGCAGTCGGATGGACTCTAGTTTAATAATCACAGGATTTAAAAGACAACAGCGGATTTTATTTTGGGGGTCATTTAATTCAATAATTTTAAAAGTAGGTTTAAAAGTTTTAATCGGTAAAATTGGATCAAAACCATCTGTGCATTAACAGCCGATTATTACACAGTGCTTTGAGTTGGTCTGTCACCTGAAAAAATCCTAATGAAATTCACTAAAATTACTTCTTGCAGCAGAAAACAAAAAATGTTCAAGTGATCTAAATCCTCCTGACGGGGTCAGAACTCACGCAGCGAAACACCAAACTGCAGGGCCCACTCTGACATCATGTACCGACCACTTCGATGCAGTGCCATCAGGTACAGACTGGGACTAAACAGGCTTTACCCCCCACCCCATTTAATCAGCACGGCTCTGTTACACAAATGGTGACACAACGCAAACAGCAAACTGCTTACTTAGCACATCGTCTAGTTTTACTACAAACCGCACCGACATGTGTAGCCTCACGGCCATGGACCGCCACCAGCTGCACACATGCTTCCTTCGCTCCTCATCATCCTCCTACCTGCAGACGTCTCTGACATTTACTAACAGGCAATAAACTAACAAGTCCTTTCTCAAGGACTTATTACTGCTGTTAATCCCTCTGTTAAAGTCACATTTCTTAAGAAAAGATAGATAATAAAAAATTTAATAAAAATAAAAAATCACCACACAGAAAACAGCTGCTTTACATAAACAGACTCCAACAGCATCACCTGATAAATAAAGCATGTGTTTGTTTGGCTGGTTTACCTGTTGGCATACAGATGTGAAGCAGAGAAAACCGACAACAACAGGATGCGAAGAGGAAGACCTGATGTTCAGCGACATAAACCCATCAGGTGTAGAGAAAAATGTTAGCCACCTGTAGTCCCATCAACTCCAAGAGCGACAAAAAAAAAAAATAAATTTAGAAAGAGAAAAGCCTCTTAAGGTGATAGCCTTGTTGTGATGCTCTCCCTGAATGAACCGATCAAGGAGGAGGAGGAGATATGAAGGAGGGGGGCGGAGGATTAGAATAGCAGGCCAGGATTCCAGGGATGTGATACAGATGCAAGTCCCATTTAAACAACATCCGAACACACAGCCAGACGGGTTAGCAGTACGGGATTAGAGCTGGAAGAAGAAGAAGAAGAGACAGAGCCTGCCTGCTGAAGGAAGCATCCAGCATTTAGTCCTTTGTGCGTGGTGTCAGCAAGGATTACCACCGTAGAGGAGGAGAAGTGGGAGGAGGAGGATGGCCAGCGGAGCGCTGTGTTCAGCATGACGTTCTCCCGTTGCTTACGTAGAAAACTGGGCCAGTGGGCTTTGCTCCATGCATGCTTCCTCGGATGCCGTAGTGAGCATGTGAAGCAGGCGCTCTGCCTTTATGGGCCAATATGTACAAAGACATGCGCATCTAGATGTACAGCCTCCCCCCCGCAGCCTGTGGGGACACTATTCGCCCTACTGCCAATGAGCAGACAAGCAGAAGACAGAGGGAAGAGGGGGAGGGGTGCCTATTACAGGGGCATGGTCGGGATATTTTTCTTTTTTACTTAGAGGAAAAAGGGGTGTGGCTGGAGACAGATTTGATGAATGGACACCTGCCACAATCCATATTTTAGGGCTCAAAACATATTTTCTCTTTCCTCCACAGGCGCAGATCCTCTCAGGCAGCTTGCAGGCTTCACAATGCTTTGATAGCCTTGGAATATGTTCTTTAATGTGGACACAGCTGCAAGAGATGACAACTATATTGGATCCAAAAAAAAATCAAAATAAAAAAAAGGAGAAGCAGCATTCTGCTGATCCTGACAGACACGCATGAATATACAGCTGCTATTAGCAGGAAAGCACATCCAGAAGAATGAATGGGTGCTTAGGTCTGGGTCCAGACACAAGCTCATAATGAAGTGTATGAGGGCTCTCTCCAATCTGGTAAACAAAGCCGCTGCAGACTGCTCAACAGACATGTTGGCGTGGAACATATGAAGGGAGGCATTCATTCCCACAGCTCCTCTCCACTATTAATAATAGAGACATATGCCAGTCATTACAGATGGAGATCAGAGCTAAGGCTTGCTAGACACCAAAAATAGATATAAATATCTAAAAATCTAAAAGAATCTATGTTGATGGCTTCAAATGAGAATGACTCCGAGGATTTTCTTCTAGATTTTTTGTCTAGAAATAAAAGATTTAAGATGACCTGAACGTAGCTCTAAAAGCCCAGAGGCAATGAAAGCTCTTTTCATCTTAGAGTCAGCATAGATGCATCTATGGGTTCAATGAGCTTTATTTAACAGAGCTGATGGTTATCTCTGGGTTAGCATCAGAGTATTCACCTCTGGCCGTTTTACTAAACTTAGGACAAAGAGCATCCGAGTACATTGCTGTTTGTTGACGTATTTGATGACTGAAAAATTCAGAGGTTTATAGTTAAGATGCATTCCACTAATAGGGCCCAGCAGGTTCGGACTGGGAATGATTTTCAGCCCTGGCATTTTTCCATCTACACCGCCCCACTTATGATCCCCCCCAAAAAAGAATATTTAAAAAATAGAAGTGTCTAGTGCATCTCAAATGTGAAACACAATACAAATACACATGAATTGTGGATTAACCGATTTATTCATCTTCAAGCATCACACGACAACCATCACCAAGACTTCCATAATGCAGCTTTACTGGCTTTGGTTATCAACACAGACACGACAGTGAGGGTTGCCAGATATCACTGACTCACGTTTTGCAGCCCAAAAAATTTTCATAAACCGCCTGGATATACAAAACCTCACCCAATTTGAACCAAATTCGATTGATTTTTAGGCCAGAAATATAAGGAAAAACATTTTTTAACCAATAGACGGCCATCCTAAACTGCCAGATTGGGAAACATCCCAACCTGGCAACAAAGCATGTAAGACGGGAAACGTAGGCCTTTAGATACAAAACCCCATCATGCACCGCAACATATTTTTGCAAATTATTCAAACATAAATTCGCAAATATAAGAGGAACATCGTAGTTTGGTTTAAAGAAAGCATTTTAGTTTTATTATAATTTAGTTTTTTGCAAGGATTTTACAGTTTTACAGGAGTTACAGTAATTTTTACAGAAAATTACACCGTATGCCAACTGTCCAAAGGATGTGCATGACAAGAAAGGGCTATATATACTGCATGCATCATTTGGGTAGTTAACTTTATATTACTTCTTCAGTTCCTTGACTTATTTACTGTCACAGGTAGGGGCTTCGGCCAGAGAGTAAGTGTTGGAGCCGGTATGATTTACGCTGCACGTTGAAATTAGGACCGACCCACCAGGCAAAGGCCCAGTATCACAGATTACAACTCCGAGCCAATTCCCAGTCTGTCAAAGGAAAAACCGTTGCTTCCTGATGCAGACTGAACCAAATATTAGCATCGAGATCAGAGAAGCTGTCTGACAAGGGCTTCCTCAGTCATGAAAGGGATATGCTGCCCTATCAACCGTCAGTTACAGGAAGAGCTTTTCATCAGGAGATTACTCGATGTCCGGTATAATGGAATGCCCTAACCAACCTAATGCATGTTTGATTTAGGATGCAAATAAAGAGTAAGAAAAGCATTTGTTACAATACAGAGGAACCAGGCAAGGGGCATAAGTCATGCAAAAGAAATCCTTGCAAAGATACCATCTCGCCCACATGTTTTGGGTCAAACCCACAACGTCCTGATAAGCAGTCAGCTGCAAGTTTACTGGCATCTGTAAACACTGAGGACCGCAGCTCCTTCTGCCACTTCTAACCCGAAGGCACAAAGTAATCACAGCCACTTTCTGCTTTCCATTATTTATGCCAGTCATTTTGAATGCAAGGTATTACGAAATTGTACCACTTGTAAGCTGCGTCTCTTTGTCAACAATGCATACATGATGAAACTTTAGCGGAACAAAATACTTCCCTGGATTTAATGTACACGCTAAATCAAACCAGCAGGTTTGGAAAGAATGATATCAGTATCTCTGAAATCTACCACAAGAAAATGCAGAGAATTTTATCTTTCAGCTGAGACTCGTTTAATCACTTTTAAATGAATAATATTTATTATTTAGAGCCTATATCAAATCACAATTGCCACTAAATTATCAATCTATGTGTGTTGAAATTACAAAATTTCATTATTGTGATATGAGTGTATTTTAGTTTCAGAGCCAAGATCAGACTAGGCTCAGAAAACAGCTCAATAAATGCTTCAAAAATTATTTTTTCCTTAATTTTGTTTTTTCTTAGAAATAATTGTAAACTGTACTGAACAATTGTGTTCAGCAAATACAATAACCAATAGTTTTTACTATCATGTACTTTTTGTGGTTTTAATACTACTACCTCTATTGAAGCTCCTATACCTCTTATAATCAATAGAGAAATCTAAACTGGCCAAAATCCTAATTTTCAGAGCCCGGAAAAATCTGCAAACTGGTGTTGGCCATATCTAACCAGCATTATGTTTGTGATTATCTCTACAACATATAGAAAGTCAGGTCTTTCTCCCTGATAATCTGCTTTTTTTATTTTAGATTGATGGCTTCTTCTATGCTGAATGGCTTTTCAGCCCAAGGGCTAGTTTCACCGTAGATCATGATACTGTCTAAAGGCTGTGGGCTTTTTTTTTCTGGGACTGATTCACATATTATGCAGCCATAAACATCCATCTGTCAACATAAAGACTGCGTCCTTCCTGAAGAGCATCATGGCTGCTGAAGATTTTCACGCTGTTCATGCTATACCTGCATACATAGGCATAATTCCCAGGGGATGTTCTTTACCAGCTGAAAAGCTAATAAGTCATGAATCACTTCACTTGTAAAAATAGCACTATTTATAACATAAAGATACATATTTCCATTTTTTTTTTGTCAAAATCTGCCTTTTTTTTTCTTGATCCGCTTACTATTTAAGAAAAATAGCCTAGCTTTTGATGCTTAAATCAAAATGGGTAGTATAGTCGCAGTAACAGAGGGGAGAAAAGACCTGAAGAGGGGAAAAGGGGAGAGAGCACTTAAGATTGAGAGGAAAAATTGATTATGGAGAAAAAGGGGAGGGAATAAAAATTAGAAATTTTTCTGAAACCCCTGTCAGGATGTTATGGTCAGACATGAGCCACCAGAAAGAAGTACGTTTGGCTCTTTTGATTTCTTAACAGAAGTGATTCTTATCTTCTGGAGCAGAAATAGATTCCTGTTAGCAAGAGGTGGTTCAGAAGACGTTGATGAACGTCCACTGATAGTCAAACCTTGAATGTTCAGAAATAACGTTCACAGAACTTTGCCTAAACTTTCACAGTCAGTTTTAATTTCTGTTAAATCTTTTATGGATGTTATTATTCTTAATCAAAACTCTTTTTTTGTCTTCTTAGAAAAACTCTACAATCCGAACTTATATAAGGGTTATATACCGGTATAAGGCTCCTCAGTCTAATACTATCCTCTCTATGCAAAGCTATTAATCTCTAAAAGAGCTCAGTATTCAGTGTCCACATTCCTAATTTTACAGTAAGTGTGATTTAGTTTTTTACAGACCAAGAAATAACAGAGTAAAAAAACTGATGAACAGGTGGTTTGAATACTTTATTTAATTTATAGGCCTACAGTAACTGTCGGCCTATAAATCATCCCTGCTGCCCTTAGACTCTACAATGCGATACTACAACGGCAATAACTTGTGCAATGTACAACGTGCAATTTACTATTTGATACCCTGTGCAATAACTGTTTCTCTATATTTAACACTCAATGCAGTAACTATATATATATATATAAAGATCCATCTATATAAATACCCATGTAAATACCCTGTGCAATATCCCTGTATAACAATCCTGGTATAATAAAAAAAATAAAAATAACTGTCATATGTGGACGCACTGTATATACTGCATATATTCCATGCACCTTTTTCTTCCTTTGGAACCTTCTTCTTCTCTTTTTGACAATTTGAGCTGATGTAACAAGTCAATTTCTCCACTCTGAAATCAAATTAATCAGAAGCAAGCGTATCAATCTTATGTTATTAATTATTTCTAATTTAAACAAAGCAGTAAAAGAAATCTGTTGCTCTCATTGCCTCAATCAATTAATTATGCGTGTTTAAGACAATAGTCATATATTTTGTAAAAACATAAATAATGTGATGGGATTGTACATTTGTGAGGTTATAACATTTCCATCCCTACACATTTGTTCTACCAGTCTAAGCAGCTGCAGCCAATATTTCTCCTTCACTATTATCAGAAAAAATGACAGCTGCACAGGCTGAAGTCTTTCCAAATGTTTTTCTCCAAAATGTGATGACAGCAGCCCCTGTAGAGTCCAGAAAGCCACTTTTAATCAGGAGTTCTGTGTGTTTTTCCCACTTGCAGTCAGGTGACAGCCCATGCACGACCTTATATTCAGAGGCGTAACCAGAAATTTTTTATAAGGGTGGCCACGCCATAACCAATGTACACTGAGGGGTGGCAAAAAGCAGATAGGCACCACAACCTCACGGTCAATCCACATTGTTCCAACAGGACAATTAATGAGCAAAACATCCATATTTTCTAAATAAGGAAACTATATTTTCCTACAGCATTTGCTTACAAATAGACGCATATATTTAAACATCTGTAATTAAAATAAAAGGCATAGTTTTGAGTTCTGGGGGGTAAATCTTTTCCATTATCATTACTTATCTACTTGTACCAATAAACATTCTGCATAAAATTTATATTTACAAGCACTAATATCTACATAAACTGATTATTTGATAAGTTTTTATTACACTGTTATTTATCTATGATTTCACAGAATTCTCCTAAATGACTTGAAAGACATTTTCTCTATCTAGTTCCAAAGAGAGCATGAATTCTGTACTTATCATCTCTGATGTTAGTATATTGATGTGTATAATTAACCACAAAAAAAAATTATTAAATGTTTTGAATATTCCACTTGACAGTATTGCTGTTGCTATCATCTGTATGTAAGGGGGGGAAATGGCAGGGGTGGCCAGTGATTGGATAAGGGTGGCCATGGCCACCTCTGGCCCCCCCATCTAGCCCCTTCCCTGCTGATATTACCCAAAGGGCAGAAGAGGCATGCAGCCTGGCCAGTCCTGACAGGTATGACCCCTCAGTCACAGCCCACCTGCAGGCACAGCAGACACAGCACCTCCACCATTACTTCCCACACTGCTACAACATTCTAATTTCTCCCCACATCACCTCAAACATGGACATTTATATGAAGGTGCGTTTCTATATTTAACAGCTGTTAGCCGTCAGTTTAGTAAGCAGTTAGGAGCTCCCATTAGAAATACGTCGCTATTAAAAACTCTCATTAAGAGCTATTATTTAAAAGGAAAAACATAACTGCAAGTATGTATATCTCCACAGAAAGTGGACATATTTTAAGCAGACGCATATTTCTGTCAGCCGCTGACACTAACAGGGAACATTTCCCTTCTGTAGTCTGTGTGGCTTCATAAGCATTAAACGCCTGCAAATAGCCTGTCTAACGCTAGCTTGCTAACTACTCTATGGTCATAAATGTAACTTGTACCGTGGTGTGTTTACTTACTTACTCCTTGTCAGCAATGCTCACTCTGTGGTCAAATAAAACTCCATACTGTCGTAAACTAATAACGCCGGCTTACTCTGTTTACTGATAAATATGTATTTACAAGGCTGAAAGGTTCTGCTGCACACAGCCATGTCAACACGCCCATGCATTGCGTCACTGGTCATGCTGCGTTCACGCGACGCTCGTAAAAAGCAGAACTAGCCATATCAGCTAATTAAACACGGAGACATGTGAGTTTAATGAAAATAAATGCCAGTGGGTGTATAAACAAAAGCGACCTGTCATGAAAATAAACTTTTGGTCTGCACTGTATATATACATACACACACACACACACACACACATATATATTTATATATATATACATATATATATATATATATATATATATATATATATATATATATATATATATATATATATATATATATATATATATATATATATATATATATATATATATATATATATATATATATATATATATGTATATATATCTATATATATACGTATATATATATATGTATATATATATCTATATATATACGTATATATATATATAGATATATATATATAACAACTGTTTTCTCACCCCTCGTGGGGTGGTATGTGTCATCCTCAAGCTCGGGTCCTCTACCAGAGGCCTGGGAGTTTGAGGGTTCTGCGCAGTATCTTAGCTGTTCCTAGGACTGCGCTCTTCTGGACAGAGACCTCTGATGTTTTACCTGGAATCTGCTGTAGCCACTCTCCCAGTTTGGGGGTCACAGCCCCCAGTGCTCCAATTACCACTGGCACCACTGCTGCTCTTACTTTCCACATCTTTTCTAGCTCCTCTTTCAGCCCTTGGTATTTCTCAAGCTTCTCGTGTTCTTTCTTCTTGATGTTGCTGTCGCTTGGGATTGCCACATCTATCACTACTGCCTTCTTGTGCTGTTTGTCGATCAACACGATGTCTGGTTGGTTAGCCATCACCTGTTTGTCAGTCTGGATCTTGAAGTCCCATAGGATCTTAGCTCGGTCATTCTCAACTACCTTAGGAGGTGTCTTCCATTTTGACCTTGGGACTTCCAGCCCATACTCATGGCAGATGTTCCTGTACACTATGACAGCTACCTGGTTGTGGCGTTCCATGTATGCACTTCCTGCCTGCATTTTACACCCTGCTGTTATGTGCTGTATTGTTTCAGAGGCATCTTTGCACAGTCTGCATCGGGGGTCCTGCCTGGTGTGGTAGACCCTGGCCTCTATTGATCTTGTACTGAGTGCCTGTTCTTGTGCTGCCATGATTAGTGCCTCTGTGCTGTCCTTCAGTCCAGCCTTCTCCAGCCACTGGTAGGATTTTTTGATATCAGCCACTTGGTACTGATGAAATGCTACTATACAAGCGTCCCCAGTGAGAGAGGTTACATGCAGAGACTATGGGAATTATGGCAGCTCCAACAACCATCATCCACACTGACAAAGAAACAACTACTAACTCAGTGTTCTAACATCCGCAAACGGCAGCTCCTATCACAACTAGAAATTGATGAGGTACAACTGACATGCTGCAGTAAGGAGGAGTCAGGACAACAGGTCAGTAGGGAAATATCATCATCCCAACACACAGAGATTGGGTCCCCAGCCCCAACAACAACAAGCCCACTAAACGTAAGGGCGGCTGACCTACGACGGCTGATCATGACCAAACTGGATCCCCTAGTACGACGTCCAAGACTGCCAAGGCTAAGTGACAGAGTACCCTCTGAAAGTCTTCTAGAAGATGTAAATGCAGCACTACATACTATCCCTACTAAAAACATAACTGAGACCAACGAGCTGACCTACGCCACAGCTACAGTGATCCTAGAGATGCTTGGCTATAAGATAAACACCACAGGCCACAAAGCAGAGCCCCCATGGAGGAGAAGGCTGGAAGCCAAGATCAAGGCAACACGAAGACAGGTTAGTCAGCTCTCAGACCTGCAGAAAGGTGTAGGGAAAAGGTTACCTAAGTACAACAAGCTGTCCATTCCTTAGGCTCTAGAAACTGCCAAACAAAGACTCGCCGCCCTGGCCACCCGCCTAAAGATACAAGGGAGAAGCAGAAGCCAGGAGAATAAACCAGGTGTTCTCCACCAACCCATCCAAAGTTTACTCACAGTGGCAGGGTAATTCAAGATCAGATCCACCCAGGGCTGAGACTGAACAGTACTGGAGAAACATATGGGAGAAGAAGGCATCCCACAACACCAATGCTCAGTGGTTAGAAGATCTTAGAACAGATCACAGCAATCTCCCAGAACAAGAACCAGTAACCATTACAACGGCAGATGTCCAAGAAAGAGCGGCAGGTATGAAGAGCTGGACAGCACCAGGCCCTGACATGATCCACACCTACTGGCTGAAAAAACTAACCGCACTTCATGCACGCCTCGCAGCACAAATGAACCAACTGCTGATGGATGGGACCCACCCAGAATGGTTAACCCAAGGACGGACAATCCTGATCATGAAGGATACCCAGAAGGGAACAACCCCATCCAACTACCGGCCAATAACTTGCCTATGTACAACATGGAAGCTCCTGTCAGGCATCATAGCGGCTAAGATGAATAGGCACATGGCTCAATACATGCACCCTTCCCAGAAGGGAATAGGCAGTAACACCAGAGGAGCCAAGCACCAGCTACTAGTGGATAGAGCAGTCACTCGAGACTGTAAGACCAGGCAGACAAATCTGTGCACTGCCTGGATTGACTATGAGAAAGCCTATGACTCAATGCCACATACATGGATACTGGAATGCTTGGAAATGTACAAGATCAACAGGACTCTAATAGCCTTCATCAAGAACTCAATGAAGCTGTGGAAAACAAGTCTGGAAGTCAATGCAAAGCCAATAGCACAAGTCACCATCAAGTGCGGCATATACCAGGGTGATGCACTATCCCCGCTGCTGTTCTGCATAGGCCTGAACCCCCTCAGCCAGATCATCACAAAGACTGGCTACGGATACCAATTCCGAAGCGGAACAATCATCAGTCACCTCCTCTACATGGATGACATCAAGCTGTATGCCAGGAGTGAGCGAGACATCGACTCACTGATCCACACTACCAGGATCTACAGCAACGACATTGGGATGTCATTCGGACTGGACAAGTGCGGTCGCATGGTCTCAAAGAGAGGGAAGATGATCAGAACCGAGGGGGTTGAACTACCAGAAGGCCACATTACATATGTGCAGGACAGCTACAAATACCTTGGGGTGCCACAGGCTAACGGAAACCACGAGGAGATGGCAAGAAAGACTGCCACAGCTAAATACCTACAAAGAGTAAGGCAGGTCCTGAAAAGTCAGCTGAATGGGAAAAACAAGATCCAAGCCATCAACACATATGCCCTACCAGTCATCAGATACCCCGCTGGTATAATAAACTGGCCAAAGGAGGAGATAGAGGCCACTGACATCAAGACAAGAAAGCTCCTCACAATGCATGGAGGGTTCCACCCCAAATCCAGCACCCTGAGACTGTATGCCAAGCGTAGCGAGGGAGGCCGAGGGCTAGTGAGTGTCAAGACCACTGTCCAGGATGAAACAACTAAGACCCAGGAGTACATCAGAAAGATGGCCCCCAAAGACAAATGGCTTGGTGAATACCTCAGGCAGGAGAAAACCGAAAGCGAGGACAAGAAAGAGGAAGGAGAACCATCATGGAGGGACAAGCCACTGCACGGCATATACCACAGACAAATAGAATATATATATATATATATATATATATATATATATATATATATATATATATACATATATATATATATATATATATATATATATATATATATATATATATATATATATATATATATATATATATATATATATATATATATATATATATATATATATATATATATATATATATATATATATATATATGTTTGCCTCATCACCACCTCAATTATGAGCTGTTTGTATAGATGTGAGAGAAAACCATGGGCCGGTCCTAATTTCAGCGTGCGAGGGCCGGCCCTCCTTAAATCATACCGGCCCCAACACTTACTCTCTGGCCGAAGAACCTACCTGTGACAGTACATAAGTCAAGGAACTGAAGAAGTAATATAATGTTAACTACCTAAATGATGCATTCAGTACATATAGCCCTTCCTTGTAATGCACATCCTTCTGATGGTAGGCATATGATGTACCAAGTAAATGCATTTTCTTTGCTACAGTAGAATAATCTCAGCCTCCAAATTTTAGGAAAATAATTCATTACTATTTCACAAGAAATCTATATGAGGTAAAAACTGTTTTCATCACTTTGCCGCCACTGTTGTTAATACTTTGCACAGTCCTCGATACATTCTCACAAAGGTGTATCATAAAAAGAGATAAATTATTCTCTTCAAATCTCTCTGGATTCAGAGCCTCTGCAGCTTTCTTCATCTTCTGACATAGGAGCTGGCTCGGAGCTCTTCTGCCTGGCTGTGTGTTTCCTAGACGGGGCCACCTGTGGAGCTGGTTTACAGTTGCCTTTTGCATCTCTGCTTCTTTTTTTATATCTGCTTCTGTCTCCTTGAACCCCAGTCAGCGTCTGCAGATGGCCACTCACACTGAGCCTGGTTCTGATGGAGGTTCCTTCCTTTTCCTCTCCACTGTCCCTACAAGCATGCTGAGTGTGAGGGGTTGCCTTTGAGTCAACAAGTCAATGCAATCCACTGATTTTCCTTAGATAGAAAACTTTGAATCATTTTGAATGTATGATCTGGTTATATTGTAAAGTGCCTAGAGGTGAAATGTGTTGTGAATTGGCACTATATAAATAAACTAAATTGAATTGAAATAGAGCTCAGAATTAAAGGGATTTTTCAGGGTCTCAGTAATTTAAAAGGAGGTAGTTTGAAAAGCATTAATCCTGAATAATATAATTTTTACAGGTAGATGTTTTTAAACTTTATGTAGGCATTTTTTTTATCTTTCATTGAGACACAATCAGAAGATGAATTCCTTTAAAAACTCAAAATATGGCCATTGCAAACCTGCTATCAAATAAATAGTTCTATGTTATGGAGGCAATTTTTATAACGTTCTATTTCACTGCAGCTAGGTGTGGACTGAAGTCCTCTGCCCATACAGAGCCACATTGCATAACAGTAGCCTCTCAATGGACTCCTTAATCAATCTCACACATATGAGAAAGTGGTGATTAATTATTCTCAAAAATGTAAAATATTTGCAAATAGTAATGTGTTAATCTACAGATAGCAAATATGGACGAATAGCAATTCATCATAATACAAAGACTAAGAAGGCATTTCATTGTTTAAAAAAATAGAATAATAAATGAATAAAAGAATAATTTCTTTAATGAGAAATGGATTCGGTATGGGTTCCACATAAGGAAGATTAAAACAAAGAACAAAAAAAAAACAACAACAATATTTTAAGTTGTTTTATGCACTGGTTCAATACTGCCACCTGCTGGCGTATTTTTGCACTGTTTCTTTTCTAGAGATAGATATGCGCTCAGCTGTTATTGTGGCAAACTGTATGTGTTCTTTCATCCCTTTGTCAAAGAAAATGTCTCACTGCTCACCTGTTTAAAGGTAACTTTCCCAGACAGAGCCTCTCATGGAGCTAGTTTACCAAAACCTTGTCTAACTACCAGCAGGGGATTTTATCAGCCCATTAAATGGCTGTTATTAGAGATAATCAGTCCCATTCAATCCCTGCAGACTGTGCCTCCTGTACCTCGTAGGTTTAAAGCTCCTTATCTACCATTCTTATGGCTAATAATATACAGCTTCGACCGTTGCGGTAATAAGGCCATATTTATTTTTAATTTATTTTTTTAATGATTTGCCCAGTGAGTGATATTTGTTTCTATTTATTGCCTAGACAGTGCCTCAATGCAAGGGAGTGAGTCTGATTTCTACTTTAGGGACATTATTGGTCTGATGTCATTGGTCCTATGTAAAAACATGCATGCTCGTTTTCTTCTGCTTGAGGTCAAAATCAGGATGTATTTCATTTAAAGAGAAAAGCAACATTTCTTGCAACATTTATACAAATTTTATAAGCTCTACACACACTAGATGCTGTTTGTTAATCATTGAAGCATAACTGTCTCTGATGAATGAGGAATCAGGACTTTTTTCCAATTTGAGAAGGTTTGGATTTGAAATTACCAGCAACTAAGACAGTAGGTGAATCTGTACTTACTTAACAGAATATAGTCTTAATATGTCTGCTACGGTATATGTGGATTTATCCTTTTGTTTCTTTTGAAGATATAGAATGGTGCAGAGGTAAACAGAGGTAAACTACACTCTTATCTTTTAAATATTCTCTTTGTATCATTAAACAAAGCGAAATAATAGATTTAAGGGACGCAAAATAAATGTATTGTATTTTCATGAGCACTGGAACTAGAAGAGGAACTGACACTCAACATTTAATAGATTAACTTGAATATACAAGTTATAGATCTAAGCTGTATGTAGCCTTTTCATGTATTTTATCTAGGGCTGAAACAATTCAATGGAATAATCGATTATTGATAAATTTAGTAATCAATTAATCGTTAACCCTTTATAGGGCAAGTTACCATTTTAGATCACTTGCATACCCCTTACAAATCAATTCCACCCCGTCCCTCAGTGGGTTCTAGAAGCACAAGATCTATATCCAGCCAATCAACAAAGACACTGCTATATGGCTGCACATCTTATTTGGGCATTTGAAAAATTAGATGAGCCCTTGAATGATATATTACCTACTGCAAATTAAGTTGGAAACAAAAAAAGCCAAGAAAAAAAAGGTAAAAAGTTAATTAAAAAGTTAAAAAGTTAATTTAAAAAGTCAATAAGCCTAGTTAACAATTATATTTAGGTCTACAGTATAAACTAAAAAATGTAAGTGCCAGTATCAGCATTAATGCCTCTAAGGTTATGTTGTACCAAAAAAAAAAAAAAAATGTTTCTTTCACTCTGAGTATTTTTCATGAATTTCTTATAGAAGCACTTTGGTTATTTTTCTTAAAATATTCGGGCAAGTTGGTGTTTCCTGTTATTACATTGACATTAATTTTTGCCATTAAAATATCCATATTTTTTTAATGTTACAAAGGTAATAAGGTCTTGTCCTAGAATCCAATACCACTATTGGCTTGAAATGTTGATTTCTAAAGGATTTCACTGACTGCCCCATAGTATAGAGACTCTAAAACTGCTTACAGCAGGAATTATACAAAATAAAAAAAAAAAAACAAAAAAAAACAAAAACAAAATATATATATATATATATATATATATATATATATATATATATATATATATATATATATATATATATATATATATATATATATATATATATATATATATATATATATATATATTGCACTTTAGATAAATATTGTTTTCATCTAAAATTATAAACATGTTATTCACATGTAATTGTTGGTAGGGACAAGTAGGTCGGTCTAAAATGTTGGTAGGGACATGTCCCTATGGTCCCTATGCAGACCTACTGCCATGCCACAATGATGCGTTCAGGTTCCGCCGTTATAGATAATGAGTCCCATTGAATGGCTGCAGACTGCGCTTCCTCTGCCTACCAGCAGGTTGTTATCATCCATTGCTAAGGTGGATTGCTCTTTGTTCGCTGCTTCAACTGATAAATCCATTCCCAGATTGCATTTCCGACATTCAGCGCTAATAAAATCCAACAGAAGAAGGAGAACAGATTCGGAAATATTCCTTAGAGCGGGACCATAAAGCAGGTAAACACCAATATATGTATAATCTCTGTTATTGTCGCGTTTTCATTAACAGAAACGGTTAGAAGGAAAATCTGGAATTATCATTGGAGCTGAAAAAATGTTTATTACTTGTCTGATATTAAGAAGTCCTAATCTGTCTGCAACGGTAATGCTGAAATATAACCTATAGATTTAGTACTAATATTGATTAATTTGGTTATTTTATATATAACTAAATAAAAAGGATATTATTTTTGTTTGTTTGTTTTATGTTTGGTAGGAGCAACATTTGGTTCAAATTACAGTCTACAAAATATATGAAGAATTATAGCATACGTTATATAAGATATAGATTATACATCAAATAATGCCACATGCAAATTATGTATTCATAGCATTTTGAAAAGGTATTTTGCTGATCAGATGTCTTTATATACAAGGGAAATGTGAGTAGTTTAATGGATAAAACAAATAAATAAAACAATATGTTGAGATTATAGTTTAGACCTTAGAAGTCTGCAGTTGTCATTCAGAAAGCTGACCTTTTTTATTTATATATTTTAATATAAATTAATTTTCAGAATTGGGATTAGAAGTTATATGTGTCCAGTTTTGTTGTGTTTTATAAATATGTTTATTCGTGTGAGAAAAATCACAATATTTCGCTTATGCAGTCAGTACTTATTATATATAAATAGGAATTTTTATTTCAGACAATTTGTCAAACAACAATAAATGAATCGACCAAATATACACTATAAGAAACTAGTTAACAACCAAACACCAATTTACAAACTAACTAAATTCATAGATAGATAGATAGATAGATAGATAGATAGATAGATAGATAGATAGATAGATAGATAGATAGATAGATAGATAGATAGATAGATAGATAGATAGATAGATAGATAGATAGATAGATAGATAGATAGATAGATAGATAGATAGATAGATAGATAGATTTAACTCTTCATTTATGGGGCTCATTACTGTTGATACAAGAGCAAACTCTTGTTTTTAAGAAAATGAAATTTAGATTAACTTATCAACCAATAACTAACACCCACAGTGCTCACAGTAATATATGTATACATATATATAATATATATTTAATATTCTATAGCCCTTAAAGAATATCATATGCTGTAGAGTATTATCATTAATACAGTAGTAGAATAATTTGATTTTCTGAGTTGAATTGATTTTTTTTCATGCAAATGCAAATTAATGCTTCATATACTAGAAAAAGTCTCCATATGTTAATAAATGGTTGTTTTTGTGTCTTTGCTTTAGGTTAAATGGCAAAAAGAGGTATGTGTGTAGCATTGCTGCAATTATCAGCTCTATAGCAGAAATTAGCAAAATATGTGTTTATCCTGAATTGAATCTTTGTGGGGTTTTTGTTCTTTATTCTTTCGTGATAAGTGAGAACAACAATCTCTGAGGAAAATAAAGTCCGCCTCCAAAATTTCTTCAAAGAAGGGATGACCAGGGTGGGATCACCGCTGGTGACGGCTGCTGCAGAGGCCACCAGCTTGGCACCAGCCGTGATAGACGTACGTTTGTTTCTTCTACAACTGCAGATACAGTTTGGCAAGATGTAACTGTGAGCTTATTCTTTTTTTCTGTTTTTTAGAACTGGATTGGAAATCACAGAAGATGTTTGAAAAGATCTGTCCCTAGAAAGCCTAAGAAAAAAATATACACACGGGATCTTTCTGCTTACAATCTTTTCTGCAGGGAGCTTCTGCAGAACAAGGGTGAGAGAGGATTTCTTGTAGCCATCATCCATATCGGTATATTTGGGGGGAAAATAATTGTATCTTGCTGGGGGTTTTTTTTATTTTTATATATGCTCTGTTTACATGAGCCTTTCGTTTATTTGTTTTTAAGTCATCCTAATAAACATATCTTACTTTAGCCAAACTCTATTTTAGGTTTATGTTGTAAAATTATGGTCCGGAGGGAATTCTCCTATTTGCTCTCTACCTTTTAGAAGGTTTTCTTAGCTTTCTGCATATTTACACCAGGGTGAACCACATGAGATCAGTGCAATTTTAATGGATTGCTTGTTGTGATTTTTGTTTTGTTAGGGAACCTGAAAGATGTTACTCAGAAATGGTCTTCATTAGGGGAAGCACAGAGGAAAAAGTACGCCGAGGAGGCAGCTGCTCTAAAAGCTCAAGGGAGAGAAGACTGTCTTAGCCCTGAGATGAGGACGCTTAAAGTTAAAAAGCACCTCAAGCAACTCAAGTTAGAGGTATGTAATAAATGCTATAACCTTTTAGTATAATTAGAATCGAAACAAAGCAATTTTTCCCCCTACTTTTATCGTTATTGTTTTTGACAATAAAGGAAAGAATGCACTGATCTCAGCACTCTGAGCATCAGCAAGGTACAAAACCAGAACAAAGTGAACACTCGAACCCAAGACAGCACCTGTTCTCGTGATACAAAAGTCAGACAGTTTCCCAGGCTAATTTATATGTTATCCATTTTTCCCATTTTTCTTTTAATTGAGCTATTTTCAATCTTAAAATGAAGGTAATTCTTTCCATAGTGAATATTTCCTCACCAATGTCCATCCACTGAGTATGGTTGGGTGGCTCAGGTCTGAGCCATCTTCTTGTTATGGCTTTCCTCCCCGCTGACAGTAATATCTTAACCAAATATTGATCATCTTTTTTCACATTAGACATAAGGCCAAGATACATTGTGGTAAAAGTAAATGGTACAGAATACAACAGTACTTTGCACAGAGTAAGGTGGATAGAAGACCAAAAAGGTTTTAGTTTAGGATTTCAGTGCAATTCCAGAAAACATGTACATGGTTGGTGTCAGCCGTGCCTCATTGCCTCCAGAAACTAAGCTATTTTAGTTTAGTTTGTGTTAGCCTTCTGTTGGTGCTGGTGGACCCCAGCCTCACCTCTGTCAGGTCAGCTGGGGCTACGAATCAGAAGCTCACCATCAAGTATGTGAATGATGTAATGCATGTAGAGTGAAGCACTTTCAGGTCTTCTGGGCACAAAGCGCTCTACAGTCATTGGCCATTTGCTGTTTAGTGCTGTGAGAACAAGTTTGCACATTACTTATTTCTTCTTTGCAAGCTTTTTGTGGACCTCAGATGTTTCACTTCATCTAGCAATTATTATTAATAAATCTGTCATCATGGACGATGTCGAAATCGAGGTGGTCTCCACATATAAGTACCCCGGAGTCCACCTAGATAATTTGGACGACTCAGTGCAGGCAAATGCGGCACACAAAAAGGAGCAAAGCTGACTACTTCCTTAAAAAACTTATGTCGTTGTATGTGTGTAGGGACAGGCTTTTCCTCTTTTATCAGTCAGTTGTGGCCCGCGCTGTTCTGTTTGCTGTTGTCTGCCTGGGAAACAGCATTACTAACAGGGACAGGAGCAGAATAGACAAGTTCATCAGGAGGTGATGAGGAGGGAGGCGGTCCCTATGAAGGAACTGGTGGAGAAAAGGACTAGGGCAATGATGAAGTCCATAAGGAACAATGGGAGCCATGCATTGTACAGCACTAAGGCGGCTCGGGAAAGCAGCCATAATTCAAGACTGATCTCTGTGAGATGCAGAACAGAGAGATACAGATCTTTTGTCCTGACTGCCATTAGACATTTTAATGCCTCTGAGCACTGAGGTTTTTTTATTATTATTATTACATAATTTTGTGATTTTTATCCTATTTTATATGTTTTTAATCTTTGCACAGGCAGGTGAATTTCCCCTATTGGGAATTAATAAAATAACTATCTATCCATCTATGTAAACAAACAGGTTAACTACAATTTAATACAATATAAGGTTTAAAATTATTTCATTCATTAATGGGGAAAAAATTGGCCATACATAATCATATTCATATGGTGTGATGAAGATTTGGGGGTACTCTGCTGCCTCAGGAGGTTGGTAATTTGTTGATACTTTACTTTTGGTACCAAAACATAGTAACGTAGCATTAAACTCTATCACACTTTGGTTGAGCTGTAGCACAAGGATCCAATACACAGTAGCATCAGCATCTCTAAAAAATAAAAACAAAAAAAAGCAATGTCCTAACCAAAATCTAGAATTTTGTATCAGATACTGTAAACTTAAACATGCCTACATATCTGATGTGGTTGAAAGTGGTGATGTTAAAGACTTATACTCTGTTATCACAAACTGTTAGGTTTAAACATCCAAACACTTATTAAATAACCTGGGGAAGAAAGACAAGAACATTAGATTATTTTTACTGGCGAGGAGAACGGACTGAGATTTGCTCAGTTATAATCTCCGACCAGCTCTGAAGCACATTCGGTAGAACTGCGCTGATGGATGAGGGAAGTAGCTGCAATGTTATCTACACAATACAAGCATAAGCAGTCTCTAAAAGCTTCATCTTGGGGTCAAAGCATGTCGCTATCTTCTGGTTCCAGGAAAAGCTCCTTCTGTCGCAAAAGTACACTTGTGGTTTTAGTTCACAGTTCTCTATATTTATCAAAACAGCCCACTTGTCTGGGGTGAGTCAAAAGGTGCAGTTCCTCTTCTGGAAAGACACTCGGCACAGAAATAAGTACAAAGGCCTCCCTGGGGTCATTACATACAAATAAGTAGTTCAGTATAAAAGCAGAAAATGTGTAAATATGAGATAACTATAAATAAATCTGTTCTATCACACCTGTCAGTTTTTGTTGCTAAAGATTGCACAGCTTTAGGTCTCAGGCAAAGGGCGCATTAATGCCAAGCTTATTGAATGATTAATGAATGAATTATTTTGAATCTGCTTTTTATATTTATATATTATTTGATAAAATATAAAATTGTGTTCGATGATCTGAAACACTTTAGGTGGGATAATAAAGCTAAAACATAGGATCTCTGTAACCTTTCATATCATTGTGTTCTAATCTGGCATACAAAGTATCTAATAGACTACCCTGGATGCATTATTTTGATATAATTTTACTCACCTAGAGTAAGTAAATTACAGAATATAGTACTGCATGTGATCTATTACTTACAGAAGAGGATAGTGGGCACTGAAAAAAAAAAGTTCACTGATTAAAAATTTTATTTCAGTTTAATATGGGGAAAAAGTCAGAATTCTGACTTCTTTCTCAAAATTTTGACTTTTTTCTCAGAATTCTGACTTTAATCTAAAAATGTTGACTTTAATTTCAGAATTCTGACTTTTATCAGAATTCTGACTTCTTTCTCAGAGTTCTGACTTTTTTCTTAGAATTCTGACTTTAATCTCAAATTTCTGACTTTTTCCCCATATTAAACTTATTAAAAATCAGTTAACTTTTTTTTATTTTTTCATGGGCCCTAATCCTCTTCCATAATTACTGGATCAAAATAAAAAAAAATAAAAAACAACTTCAATAAGTTCCTCCCAGCACTTGTATGTTTATGTATTCCTAATGTTTCAAATTGCCTCCTTATCCTGAACATTGCTTAAGGTATCCAGTCTTGAGATGCTGGGTGTAGATACGGCAGTGTTGCTGTTTGACCATCAGAAGCCTAACTTGGAGGTATGGGAGTTAAGCAGCAAAGGAGCTGCCTCATTCTTGGCTTCCAAGGACACCCTCAGCAGTTTTGCTTTGCATTTTAAAGGTTTGCACAAACTGACATAAAAACCTTAAAACTAAGAAATCGCACAATGAACTTGCTGCTCACAGTATTTACCTATTTTTGCATTTGGTTTTTTAGGAAGGTCTTCATTTGCTTCTCCTACCAAACATCCAGCTGATGATGTCATTAAGAAAGTGCAGGAGATCTTCAACAAAAAATACAGTAAGAATACAAGATATCCTGTGTAGTTATGGCCAAACTAGGCTTTACCTATTTGATGTTTTTAAACATTTTTTTTACTGTATTTCTCTGCACATAATCATCCTGGACAACTTGAGCTCTGTAGTGATCAGCCACTCGGCTGCCCCTCCCTTACGTCTATTATTTGCAGCTTTTTAAAACATTTACTTCTGGTTTCAGATGAAGCAGGTGGTAGAGGCCGTCTACCTTACCAGTCTCTTCAAAACCAGAGCATTGTGATAAATGCTTCCGGACTGCCTGGTGGTCTGACCCTGAAGAAGCCCTCTCACTACGGAAGGAAACAATTGGAAGACATTTTAAAGGCTGCAGAGCAAATTTCCTTTCAAATCGGTAATTAGCTGCTCTTTAATATTAATTATATTTCATGATAATCATCTGATTATAAGGTATATATAAGAATATAATGTGTGGGTGGTTTTTGAGGAAGATATTCAGTTTTATTCTTATTACTTTTTTATATTTTTGTGTCTGTTTCTTTTTCTATGTCTCCTTGAACGCCAGTCGGCCTCGACTCAGCTGCTGACACCCCAGTTCACACATTTTAGCTTCTATGAGGAGTTCTGCTGGTTTCCAAAATACAAATACAGGATGGAAGGAGAAATGTTAAGGAAGAGGCCTTGATGAGAATGTAGTAAGAGTTCTATGACCAGATAATGAATGAGAGAAAGTAGTATTACAGACAGAGCAGAGGTTATGTATGGTTTTTAAGAAAGATTTTCAAATGGCATATTAAATGCAGGGTACTTTATTTCTGTGATATTTAGCTCCAAAAAGCCGTCCGTGTTTGAGATCTGTCTGTTATGACTAAATTACAACAATTTTGCAAAAAAGAAGTGCCAAAATCCTCACAGACACTTTTTAGAAGCTGTTTCTGTTAAGGTTGGAACAGTAAATCTATAGATAATGGGGTGTTTATTTCTTCTCAGAGAGCCATGGTAGTTTGTTCATATGTATTGTCTTTTTTATAAAATGAGGAATCATTTTAATAACTTAGGTCATAATAGAAATATTAAGCATGACTTTGTCTGACACTGAAAATGGCTTATAATTGTAGAGCACATTAAAGGTATGGAGGAGGATGTTCTTTATCTGGGTGGATCATCAAAATAATTGTCCTCCTAATTGCCATTCATTCTGGTGATATGTTTACGTAAGGCCGCTCTACGTGCTCGTCCCCATTTTCACTTACCTGTGCAGAGTCTGACATTGTGGAAAAATTGCAAATCTTTTATAAAGAAAGCTTTTATGAGCGATGCAGACAGCAACTTTTAAACAGAGCGTGCACGAGGAGAAATGGACTCATGCACGCTCTCGCACGAGTTTAATAGACGTTCCCTTTAGAGCACAGGTGTCAAAGTGGTTCCAGAAAGGGCAATGAACATGATGACTTGATGAAATGACTGGAGTCTGGTGCGCTATTGCTTGGTTGGAAAGAAGACCTGCAGCCACACGGCCCTTTCTGGAACCACATTGACACCCCTGCTCTAGTGATTGGGTACAGGGTTGTGCATGTGCATTCGCTTTTTTTAAGTTGAGTGGGTGGGTATTTTTTTAAAATTCACAAAAATCTTCCACTATACCTTTAAGTTTTTCACAATAGAGGGAGTGGCCAGAAGTAGTGCTACTTTATCATATTTTTTACTCAGGTTAAAGTAAAAAGTACAATGCTGTAAATACTCCTTAAAGCAAATTGTATACAAAAACTGAATTGTTTACTGAATTAAATGTAGCTATTTACTACCCCCCGCTGCTACTTTGGTAATTCTAAGTAAGCAGATCTAACAAAAGGGGAAAAGAACAAAACAAAACAAAAAACTGAAGGGAAAATTATTTGAAACAAAATTCCAGATTTTATTTATGACAGAATTTCTATATTACTTGTGGACATTCTGAAATAATAAAAAAGAATCAGTAAGACCCTGAAATGTTGACACAATCCTGTGACCAAAAAAAAAAAGAGAGACACACCAGATCAGCATGGGTAAGTTTTATTATTACAATGATTTCAAACTATTTGGCTCTTGAAAAAGTAAAAACCACAAAGACCAAATTAAGTAGGAGTCATAAACAGCCAAAAAGCTTAAAGATGAAGAATAAGCTTCATATGCTTGTGCTGAGATTATGAAGGGTGGCTTTAAGGACTACAAATCTGGCAGCAGCAGGTTTCCACTAACTTTGGCCCATTCAACATGATGGACACTTGTCTTATTTTTAACAAGTTGCAGATGGTTTAAAACTGCAACAAAACCTTCAGCTTATAAATTAAGAGAATAAATTAAAGCCAGCACAAGCCTTTATATAGATTTTTACAAATAAAAAGAGGTACCAGTCGGTAATAAAACAAATATTTTGATGCATCTAAAGCATCACAGCAACGGCAAGCTGCCAAGAGGAGCCAGAATGATCCCAAAAACATAGAAGAGTCCCATGAGGAGGTTGAGCTTGGCAGTTTTTTGAGGGATCTTGGCGTAGCATCGACTCCTGAACTGTTTTTCCAGTGAGAAGGCCATTGGCAGCGTCAGCAGAGGCAGAGCCATGCTGATGGTGTAACGGGTGGCGAGGATGCAAAAGAGAACGTATGGGACAAAGAGCAGGAGGTTGAAGAGGACGTAAGACAGCGTGGGGCCTATGAGGATGGCCAGGGTGACGATGCCAGCTTGCTTGTCGGAGTCCATGTCTCTCGTGTTGTTGCTGTGGAGAATGGCTTCTGTGTTTAGGGCCAGCGGGACGGCATAGACCAGCGGCAGCACCGACAGGTAGCCGACCTGCACGGCGTGGGCGAACATCACTGCCAGGGGGCCGAAGGTTATGAGGATCACTATGTCTCCCAGGGCCACGTACTTCAGGCCGATACCTGAGGAAAAATAAAGAAAGGAGAGTAGGCACACTTTCAGTACCAGGGGATTAGTTTGGTTTGTATTGTATGATTTAAATGAGAAAGCGCCTTCTTATAGTGAGCCAGGATGTTTAAAGACCATCCAACCATAAACAATACTCTGTTATAAAATTTAGGGACTCAAACTCCCAACCTTAACAAAGTAGCAAATGATAGTGATGCTTAGACGTTATATTACAGAACAAATATGTTATGATTTGCATCACATAATAAAGCAGGAGCTTTACAATATAGTTATCCTATCTTTGTAATTCGAAGAATCCGGTTTTGCATTGATCAAAGCACTGATGAATGCTTTAGATATTTAACAAGCTCCTTTTTGTTAATAACAGTTTAAAACTTAAACCAAGATTTATTTATTTATTTTTGCTGCCCTAATCTAAATGAATTCTCCAAAATTTAGGTTTTTTTACTTGGAGCAAAAATTGCAAATAAAAAGGAAGACGGTGGAGAATTAAATTAATTAAATTTCTGCATCTTTCCAACTTTTGTTTATTTTTTTAAAACAAGTCTTTTTTTTCCTTTCGTTTAACTATTACAAAAAATAACTTCAAAAAAAGCCAAACAACATAATTATTACAAGTGCAATAATCAATGTTTGATTACTGACAAACTGAATATTTTTACCTCTAATCTAGATTCCCAATCAGAGCTAAAAGTTTAAAACAGATTAAACAGATTGACCAAAAAAGGTTTGTTTACACTGGAAAAAAATCTAAATCTAGATCATTCATTTTTTCTTGAATAAAGTGCATTTGTTCTTGGATTGAGGAGGTAAAAGAGGCATTTCGCCAATGGAACAAGACAATTTACACTTAAAATAAAAAAACACAATTTCATTGTCCTATTTCAAGTGCATATTATCTAATTGTCTTATTTTAAGAGTAAAAAGAATCATTTGGCAAACTATCTCATTTACCTACTCAAATTAAGGGTAAATACACTTTTAAAAATTTTTTAAAATATTTGTACTTTTTTCTAGATCGTCTTTCCAGTGTAGGCCATCACACTGGATGGCGTACAAACTACATTTTAAATATAAATTGTCTTGTTCTATTGGCAAAATGTCTCTTTTACCTCCTCAATCTAAGAACAAATGCACTTATTTTGATTTTAAAAAAATGACTTATCTAGATTTGGATTTTTTCCAGTGCAGGATGGTAGCAGCGGTTAAAAATTCTCCAAAGCTCACAGGGAGAGGTGTAAAGAAATAAAAGGAGCATCCTGGGGTTACCAGGATATTTTCTTACATTCCTGTTTTGTTTTATTAAACAAAGGTTATATGTTATAGCTAACTCATATTGTCCAAAAACATCGTCCAGCTGATTGGTCCATTTCTGCTCCCTAACGTTTGCTTGTTTTGTCAAAACTAAAATGAAAATGAAACAAAGCAAAGCAGAACACAGGAATTTCACCTTCTTACCTCCGGTGTATAAAAAGGAGCTGGAAAGCCCGCCAAAGTAAATAAGGGCGAGGTGCTCCAATCTAAGCGTCGACAGGAAGTAGAGCAAAGTGGCGCACAGGCAGCCCAAGGAGTACAGCAAAGCACCAAACATGACAACATCCTGTGGCGCCAGAATTTCATCCACTAGAGTCCTATCGTCGCTCTTCTTGTGGTCAATTCCCTTAGAGAAGTCATAGTAGGTATTGACGAGGTTCCCTGCCCCGTGGACGACGAGGACAGCCACGGCGCACACCATCAGGACCACGAGGTCCACGGAGCCTTCCAGTTTGTACGCCAAAGCACTCCCGAGGGCCACGGGTGTGAGCGAGGCGCTGAAGCTCCACGGCCTCAGCGCTAGAACGTAGGCCGCACACTTGTGCCTGACGTCGGAGGCGACGCGGGCCATTCTGGACACGCGGTTAGCCGTGCTGGAGTGCTGCGGCCTTGAGTTGGACACGTTAGTGTGCCACTGCTGGCCATTGTGACCGTTGGATCCAGCCAGAACAAACGTTTCTGCCCTGCTGGGACTCTGCTCTTCTGCCATCCCTCAGCTGGCGTCCTACAACATGAGTTCCCAAGACTTAATCTGGTGTTCCTGCAGTAAAAACAAACAAAAACACAACAGAAGGCTGAGATTAGATAACAACAAGCAGCCTTGAAACTAGCTTTGACTAAAACTCACTAAATGAGCGCTTGGAATGTATTAAACTAACAGAAAAGTAGCACATTACTACAAAGAGGAAGATAAGCGATTCACTACCAAGTAAAAATCTTAAAATGCTTCCTGCACAATTATATTTAGAACCACATTAGTCACCCTCTTACTAGAATAACCCTTTGCTGTGGTCAAAGCTGCAAACATTGTTTTTTTTTTTCCGGTATTGCACATCCGCACATTGAAACATTTGCACTCATTTAACAAAAACAGTTCGATAAATCCCATCTGTCAACAGATGTTACTAAGGTCTTGCATTGGATCAACTAAAACCTTCTGAACCAGTCTTGTTTTTTTGGGACGAGATTTAATCCCTTATTGAAAATTATTTTTAAAGAACTCCACATATGGTCCTAACACCAGGATGCTGTATTTAGGGAATATTCGCCCTCCAAACAGCTTTTTACATACAGACCTGAAACATTTCTTTCTAATTCTGAGCAGAGAAAAACTCTCGTAAGAATTTGCTGTTAATCCACAATGGAGAACAGCTTTTGTTGACAAATTACATCAAATCCTGATAAAATACTCAAATTTTAAATGTAAATGTTTTAAATGTGTTAAGAACTCGCATGATCATATATCATATCCCAACATCACGTCAAAGGCATTTAATTGATAGCGTACCATTACATTTAGAGTTTAATTCCATTTTTACAACTTTATAGCAACAGAGAACTGTGACGAAAAGTCTCGACCCGTCCTTGAACCGACCTGGAAATTCCCTCACTGAAGGAAAAGGAAGAGGCACCTTGCAAGCTGCAGCAACAGAACTGCAACTAACATGGATCTTTCTAAAAAGATGGTAGCTGATTGCGATAAAGTACCAGGGAAGTTTTACTCTATAAAAAGGATAGTAAAATTGCTTCCTAATTATTACACGACTGACCTTATAAAAAAATAAATAAATAACATTACAACTTTAAGTACACAGGCCGGATCAGTAATAAAAGGAAGTATTTATGACCTTAAGCTATTTAGAGTTGGTGTATAGTTGTTTTGTTTTTAGTGCGAAATTTGTCACCTTAAGGTGACAAGTTTCTAAAGTGGCCAGAAGGATTAAAAGCCTGCAACATTGAGCACCTAATAGCAGCACAGTAAAGGTAATCTTAAAGATTGAGAGACATCTGGCACCTCCACAGCAGTATGCCTACCGCAGAGCACCTATGGAGCAACCTTAAGGCTGGGTGTGGGTGGGGGGTTCACTAAATAAGCTCTAGAAATAGTCCTGGAGTGCAGGTCAATGTCAGATCCCAGTCACCCCAGGGGTCAGGCAACTGTACTGATGAGGGGGAACGCCTCGCAAAAGCCAGAACCCAGAATATTAATGGGAAGGCCCAGCTTGGTGAGGTTTATCTAAAGGAAGCCAAGAGGTAAAGATCACCAACAGAACCAGGCTCGGCCTACAGTCGGTCCTCCATTTTTAAGAACCTCAGGGTGGCAGAGAGGGAATCCACCATCATGTGATGTAGCATGGACCACATACAGTGTTTTAGGTCCAAGTCTGTATGTTTAAAGTACATCAAAATTAGGATTACAGTTTGTGTCTGCAATACAAGATGGCTTCTTGGGTTATGAGAGATATGATTCTGATTGTCTTGATTGATTCAGCAATTAGCAGGTCTAATCCAAAAAAAAAAAAAAGACATTGATTATTTTCTCTACTCAGGTACATTAAAAAGGAAATTCAGAAGCTTTTTAACAATGTGAGCTAAAGATGTTTCCTAAAGTCACAATGTTCAGGTGCAATGATCAAGAAAATAGTGACAGACCCCTGGAAAGTATAAATATAGTCTTTTAAAATCCTGTTAGATTTAATTCTGCTGGTTCCAGCACAAAAGCTCTTTGATAAAACACAAATCAATATCGGATACTCCTGGATCATAATAGTCTAACAGGGGGCAGATATTTTCAAATGGGTTGACAAGTTATAACATATAAACATAAATATGTGCCTTGAAGCTGTGATGTTGTTTGTCTAAAATATTTCTGAAAGGATTGGTATCTGTTTTTGTTGAAGAGTGGCGCTTGTTCAATAGTTGTTAAAATAAAAAAAAAAAAAAAAATAAATGCAAGAAACCCAATAAGACTTTTCCTATAGCTAGGAGACTCGGATGAACTGACACTGAGCTTATAAGATTAAGGCTAATAGGCTAGCCGCCTAGCTAACTTGGAGAGGAAAATGAATGTGATCGCAGGAACTCTTACCTGCTACGTCTTTATTATCCGACCCGAAAAATATTTCCTTACACTTAAAATCATAGTTTAAGCTCAACAAGACAGGCGCTGCAAAATGCAACGACAAAGTCTACGTGTCAACTTCGAGGGTAAAGTCACTGGTTGGCTACGGAACGCATCCCTCCGCTACATGTGGGACACAATATGGTGACGGAAGAAACAAATCTAACAAAAATATGGTTCCGCCCTGAAAATGTAATATTAAAGGGATTTTATTGACGAGCAATTGTGTACATTTTAATCTATAAATAGTTCCAGTTTGTTTGAGACCGTTAGAAATACACAAAGAAAACTACAATAAAAATATAACAAAATTAATTTGTGGCTCAATAGGCGTATAATAAAGAAAAACATTCCGTTATCTGTATACACAGCTAAATATTGGGCTCTATTTAATTTGAAAAGTCCAGATAATTAATCCACATCATAAATAAATGCACCTGTTGAGACGCAGTATTGTTGTAAATGTGTCTTTTCTATTAGAAAAAAAAAGTGATGATGTACCAGATTTCTGCACCATAAAAGTTATGCAGATCTGTAATCAAAAACTTGTTTGGCAGAGAAGGAGTAGAAATAGGGACATCATATAAAGGATCTCTTCTAGTTTATGTTATTTTGCTCAAAATGTTTAGCCTAATCTTAGGGTATTTTGTTGTTTTTCTCATCCCAATAGAAAAACTAATTAAATGGTAATTTTTTTATTGTGAATTAGTTTTATTTTATTTGCTTAGAACCTAGCCTTGATACTAATCAGTAGCGTTGAAGTTCGACCAACTTTGTCTAAAATAAGCCTGTTTTAAATTACGTTACTGTAACTATTCACCTTGTGTTCTGCAATCAAAAATAATAAAGCCACACAGCTCTGCTCGCGTGGACAGTGTGGTTATTTTTATTTGAACACAGTTATAAGATCATTTGTGGTAAATTTATCTGAAATTGAAATGAGCAAATACTTAAAAATAAGCTGAAAGTAATAGAAAAAAATCTATGAATTCTGACAAGTTGGGAATATGAAACTGAATGACATGAAATAAAGGGATTGTTCAGTGTGAATAACAATAACATTCATTATTGCTTAAGGGTTTGTGAACCATTTTCTAAAAATATCATTTTTCAGTATGTTTTAAGCCCGCCCTGTCAATACTTAGTTCATGCTTCCTATTCTTGATCTACACATGCACTTTACGCCTCACAATCAGATGAAAGGTGTCAATAGCTGTAATAGTTTCTTAGCAAATTCAGAAGCACACATGCTGTCAGCAGGCGCAAACAATCCAATGCAACTTACCTGATCTCCACAATGACTGTTTAATGTGACAAATATGTGGATCAGCACAATCTGATGAAGTGAATATAATCTGAGATGTTCTAAAAAGAGCTTGTATCTGAAGCATTAAGCGCATTTGGATACCCTGCACGAAGAACACCACACACAGCTCAGCTATCACTGGGAACAGAGGAAATGCTGACATGCCTTTCGGTTCCCTAAGCCTACACATAGAACAACAACAACCTTCTTTAAACATGAGCAAATAAAGACCATATATGGGTATTCATTTCAGTTGTAGTGAAACGAAGCAGCAAGGACCTCCAGCAACAACAAAAGTCCATATTTTATTTATTCTACAGTAAATTAGTTCAAACCAAAATTTAAATAAAACTTTTTCAACAAAAACAAGGTAAGTAGCTGTTAATTACTTAATCACCTGCAAGAACATCAAAATATTGGTACAGAAAAGATTACCAAATCCAGCGATTAGCTTTTAACAAACCTTTGGTAGACAGAAGTGTTCATGGCATCAGACATGTAACCTGTACCATGTGGAGACTGCTAAGAGGGTTCATCTAAACTCATTTCCTTCTATGATAGGTACAACTCTTCTACATGATTGTTTACCCACACCAAGAAAGTCTAGCTGAAAAAATACAACCTGTCTAGGACAATGATGGTGCCTTTCAAATTTCCTCCATCATTGAATCAATCCTCACATCCTCTATCATCATCTGGTACACTGGTGCCACCCTAAGGACAAGGGCAGACTGCAGATAGTCAAGTGGAAACCTTCTTGGCAGTAAACTGGGTTCTGAAAAAAAAAATCAAAAGTCATAAAAAAAATTTGTAAATATCAGCTCTGTGTTTTCATTCATATTTAGAATTAATAGAATGGAATATAATCTTCCAGTAAACCTGAAAATGTTGCATGCAACGCACATGTGAAACCATAAAATGCATTAGATGCTCATGTGAAGCAGTGATGTTAGATGAGATACTAGTTTGAAGTCCCAAAATTTAATATGATGACCATGGAAAAAATTTATTATATACCATTGTTTTTTGTGAGTTTTTGCAAAAATAATTGATGCTCAGTTAAAACATATAAACTTTGCATGATGCATATGTAAACCCATAAAATACATGTGAACCATTGCTTCATGCAATGATCATGTTAACCCAGGTATGTTATGCTAATTTGAACCCATAATCTATACGTGATGCACATGGAGCAGTTAAACTACATGCAATTTTCACATGAAACCAAAAGATTAAATGTTATGTGGCCACTGGCCATTTATATCACTGGTCATTTGTGTCAGTCAGCAGCCAAACAGGATTATGCTATAATGTATGTCTGACAGAAAACCGGAGAAGTTATGAAAACTGGGTTTTTGTACATTTCATTTTCACCCATACTGCCCCTTAAATCTACAGTGTGTAACTTTTAGCGACATCTAACGTCCAGACTGCAGACTGCAGCAACATGAACATCTCCCCCCCACCGCTTCTCCCCCCCAACAGTACGGCGAGCGTTACGGGACAAAATGTCTTCCACGACGTCCGCATCACCTACCTTCTCAAGTGATGAGGTTTGTTTACATAGATAATTTTAATACTGCCATCTATTGTTCAGTACCGTCTCAGTTCATCTCTCTCAACTTGCCGTAGTTACTTTCGAGCGTAATGGGCGATCTCGCAATCGCTAGTTTGTTGGCTCTGCGCTGCCGTAGCGCAAAGATGTCTGCCTCCATGAGACCCGCTCCTATGTAATTATAAATAACGAATTCTAAGGCAACGCAAATATTAAGGTTAAGAGGCTGAGCTCGTAGATGATGATAAATAACATAGTTATGTATAATATATTACATTTCTGACTGTATATCCCTGTAATTATTACACACTGTAGCTTTAATGTCATTGGCACTGGACTTTAGTCCTGCTAATCTTATTCTTGAAGGCATATGACACACTTAAACTTTGCATGATACCCATGTGACCCCATAAACTACATGCAATGATCTTACTTCCCTTCAGTGTCTTCCTGTTAAATCCAAAACATAATCTAAAATCATTCTTCTTACATATAGAGTCCTAACTAACCAAGCCCCATCTTATAATAGATATCTGATTGTTCCTTATGTACCCAACAGAGCACTTTGCTCTCAATCTGCAGGTTTACTAATGGTTCCTAGAATTTCTAAAAGTAGAATAGGAGGCAGATATTTTAGTTACCAAGCTCCTCTACTGTGGAACCAACTACCAGTTTTAGTCGATGAAGCAGACACCCTGATTACTTTTAAGGCTATGCTTAAAACATAAGGAACAATAATATCTGTGATACAAGATGGAGCTTGGCCATTTAAGGCTTTATATGTGAGAAGAAGAATTTTAAATTCTATTTTGGATTTAACAGGATTAAATGACAATGTGAACCCATAAACTACACACAATGCTTATATGAACCCATGAAGCATGCAGCACCCATCTAAACCCATAAACTACATGCAATTCCCATTAGAACCCAAGAAACATGCAATGACCATGTTAACACATAAACTACATGCAATTCCCATGTAAGCTCATACAGTTCATGCAATTCCCATGTGACCCTACAAACTATATGCAATGCCCATGTGACCCATACAATACAGTACCCATAAAACACAAAATGCCAATATGCACCGATAAAGTGTGCAATGCCCATCTGAACCCGTTAACTACATGCAATGCACATGTGAACCCAAGAAACATGCAATGACCAAGTGAACCCATAAAGTACATGCAATTCCCATGTAAGTCAATAAACTTCGTGCAATGGCCATGTGAACCTTCAATGCCCATGTGAACCCATAAAAGACAATACATTTAAAACCTATCAGCTACATAAAATGTCCATGTGAACTCATACACATCATGTAATGCCTATGGGAAACCATAAACTACATGCAACACCCATGCGAACCCATAAAACATGAACTGAAAGTGTAAACATATAAACTGCATACAATGCCCATATGAAGCCATAAATTATGCAATGCCATCTGAACTAATAAACTACAGGCAATACGCTGTCATGCTCCAGGCCTGGGTTCAGGGATGGGTTGTCTCTCTCTCTCTCTTCTCTGCAGGGTGGACTGGCAGGTGCTCCTCATCACTGCTGATTTCAGCCCTTCTTAAGGAGCAGAGACCAGGAGGAGGGCGTCAGTTCTTTCTCGCTTCCAGCGTGGTACATGACCCAACAAAACTTTCCGAGTTTCATCCGAACCAGACCTGATATTTTGTCTCTGTCTTTTCCTCCTTAGAACCTGAAATCCAAGCCAGAGAAATCACAAGCCAGGGAGCTGGACTCCTCTGATCGCCTGCCTGTCCACCCTCAAAAACCATCTGCACAAGAGAGACTGAGGGAACCGCTGGATTGCACCGGACCACAGACTTCACCCCCCCTGGCTCCGGGCAAGCCTCCCACTCTGTGAGTTTTGAGCTCTCCACATTCTTACTGCCACAGGCTGTTTCTGACCACCTCCTTCGCCCTCCAAGCAGGCCAGAAGATACCAAACCAGTCATCACCTGTCTACCAGCACTTTACAATAAACCAGTTAAAACTAACTGTCTGTCTCCGTGGTTGCTCTGATCCTGAGTCGTTCTTTTCTATCATGACAGAAAGAACTGACCAGCCTGACTCAGGGGCGCAACTTCGGAGCGCAGTTTCCCACCAGGGGTTATTGCTAGGACAGCATGAGGCTCTATTACAATCTATGAGCCAACAGCAGGCACAACTTTGTCAAGCCATGAGTTTACTGACTCACGAGATTCAGGACCTAAGAGGACAATTAAGCATGAATCAACCTACCTCTCCTTCTCCCCCAGCTGTCCAACCTCCCGCTGATATCGCGCCGCCTTCGACCTCTGGTGTCGGGGTGTCCGCGCCTTCTCCAGAACCTTTCTTTGGTGAGCTGAGTAAGTCCAGGGGTTTCTTATTGCAGTGCTCCTTAGTCTTCTGTCGTTCCCCCCAGTCTTTTCCAGATGACGCTGGGAGGATTTCCTATGTTGTCGGTCTCCTCAGAGATAGAGCCTTGAGTTGGGCGGAGTCATTTATTGATGAAACGAGCATCCTCAGTCTTAGTTATGCTGACTTCCTCGCTCGGTTCAAAAGAACGTTTTCTTCCTCGTTAAGCGAGGAGGAGGCTGCTAAGAGACTGTGGTCTCTGAAACAGGGAGGCCGCTCGGTAGCCGACTTTGCGGTCTAGTTCCGGACCCTGGCTTCTCAGACAGGTTGGAACGCCCTAGCTCTTAAAGCGGCGTTTCTTAATGGACTCACCGAAAAATTAAAAGATGAATTAGCCACCCGAGACAAACCATCAGACCTAGAGGAACTGATCGGTCTAGCCATTCGGGTGGACGATCGGCTCCGTGAAAGAGCCCGTGAGAGACGGGGACAGGACCCTCTTCCAGCGCGACGCCTCGCCCCTCCCTCCTCGGTCACGCCTCCTAGTTACCGTTCGGCTCTCCCAGAGAGCCAACCGTTGGACGAACCCATGCAACTAGGCAGGGCTCACCTGTCCCCGGAAGAAAGAGACAGGCGTATGAGGGCTAAACAGTGCCTCTACTGTGGCACCTCTGGGCATTTTCGTTTTGACTGTCCCGTCCGCCCAAAAGATCCAGCCCGCCAGTAGTCCAGGGGATACTGGCGGGCGCGTGTTCTGAGACCCCCGCTCCCTGGTTTCTTTTCCAATCTGTTATTTGTTTCCAAGAGTCACAACATCCGGTCTCAGCCCTCATAGATTCAGGCTCAGAGCAGAATCTTATTGATCCAGCCTTGGTTAACAGACTTCACATACCTGTTCGTTTGTTACCATCTCCAGTCTCAGTAGTTGCTTTGGACGGCAGCCCCCTAGTCACCATTACCCATCAGACACTTCCCCTTAAATTCATTTCTTCTGGTAATCATCATGAAGACCTCTCTTTTTTTGTATTTCCCACCAAACACTCTCCTGTTGTTTTGGGCTATTCGTGGTTGGCAGCCCATAACCCTCTAATTAATTGGAGGGAGTCACGAATTGAAACATGGAGCACCAGTTGTCTGGCTTCGTGTCTGCAGTCAGCCCTTCCCCGTTCTTCAGTAGACCCTGTTTCCCCAGAGGTTCCTCCTGATCTGTCCCAAGTTCCATCTGATTATCTTTACCTCCGGCGTGTGTTTAGCAAGGATCTAGCTCTAAGCCTCCCCCCTCATCGTCCCTACGATTGTTCCATCGATCTCCTCCCAGGGGCTCCCCTGCCGTCAGCCCGTCTTTATAAACTGTCTCATTCTGAACAGGGAGCTATGGAGAGATATATAGCAGAGTCACTGAAAGCGGGCATTATTCGTCCATCATCCTCCCCTGTTGGGGCAGGTTTTTTCTTTGTCCAAAAGAAAGATAAAACACTACGTCCCTGCATAGATTACAGAGGCCTCAATCAGATAACTATCAAAAACAAATATTCCTTACCCCTTCTGGCTTCAGCCTTTGATATAGTACGTGGAGCCACAATCTTCACCAAACTGGACCTCCGCAACGCTTATCATCTGGTCCGTATCAGGGAGGGAGATGAGTGGAAGACGGCTTTCAAGACACCGATAGGCCACTTCGAGTATCTGGTCATGCCTTTCGGCCTAACTAATGCCCCAGCTGTCTTCCAAGCCCTCATAAATGATGTACTCAGAGACTTCATTAATCATTTTGTGTTTGTCTACATAGACGACATCCTCATTTTCTCTAGAGACCCCAAACAACATCGGCAGCACGTCCGCCAGGTCCTCCAGCGGCTCCTAGAGAACCGTTTATTTGTCAAGGCAGAAAAATGTGAGTTCCACCATGAGTCCATAAGTTTCCTCGGCTTCATCTTTGAGGGTGGACAGGTGAAGACGGATCCAGCCAAAGTCAAAGCTGTGGTCGACTGGCCCACACCCAAGACCCGAAAGGACCTCCAACGCTTCCTTGGGTTTGCCAATTTCTACAGAGTGTTTATCAAGGACTATAGTGTCATTGCCTCGCCCCTCTCAGCCCTCACTTCCACCAAGACAATCTTTACTTGGTCTCCTGGAGCCGATCAGGCTTTTCGTTTCCTCAAGGAGAGGTTCACAAAAGCCCCCATCCTGGTTTACCCTGATCCTTTGGCCCAGTTCACCATGGAGGTCGATGCCTCGGATACCGGGGTCGGGGCCATCCTGTCCCAGATGTCTGTCTCTGATGGCAAGCTCCATCCCTGTGCTTTCTTTTCTAGGCGTTTCACTCCAGCCGAGAAAAACTACGATGTGGGAGATCGTGAGCTGCTGGCCATTAAACTGGCTCTGGAGGAGTGGCGCCACTGGTTGGAGGGGACAGAGTTGCCAATTATTATCTGGACAGATCATAAGAACCTTTCCTACATCCAGTCTGCTAAACGCCTGAACTCTCGTCAGAGCCGTTGGGCACTTTTTTTTTCACGTTTCCATTTTACCATCACCTACCGCCCTGGCTCCAAAAACGTTAAACCAGACGCACTGTCCCGACTGTTTCCTGCCGCCCCTGATTCCACTGATCCAGAGACCATCATCCCCAAATCCTGCGTCATTGGGGCGATCGCCTGGGGATTGGAGAAACAGATTCAACGGGCGCTGGAGAATGAACCTGATCCTGGAGGCGGCCCTCCCCGCCGACTCTATGTCCCTTCTGCTGTCCGTTCCCAGGTAATCCGCTGGGGGCATTCATCTAGGTTCTCTGGTCACCCTGGCTCCAGTCGCACCATCGCCTTCATCAGACGATATTTCTGGTGGCCGTCCCTAAACAGGGATGTTTTTGAGTTTGTTTCTGCCTGTCCTGTCTGTGCCCGCAACAAATGTTCCAGCAGACCACCTTCTGGCCTCCTCCAACCTCTACCCACGCCTAGTCGTCCGTGGTCACACATAGCCCTGGATTTCGTCACTGGTCTACCCCCATCCAATCACAAGACGGTCATCCTCACCGTCATCGACAGGTTCTCCAAGGCATGCCATCTGATACCACTGAACAAACTTCCATCTGCTCACCAGACTGCCAGACTTTTGTTCGACCATGTGTTTAGACTCCATGGCTTGCCGACGGAAATTGTGTCTGACCGTGGCCCACAGTTTGTTTCCCAAGTTTGGCGTCGTTTCTGTCAGTGCCTGGGGGCTAAGGTCTCACTTACATCTGGATTCCATCCCCAGTCTAATGGTCAGTGCGAAAGGCTGAATCAAGAGTTGGAGAACACCCTCCGTTGTGTCTGCTCCCACAACCCCTCCTCCTGGAGTCAGCTCCTTGCATGGGTGGAGTACTCACATAACTCGCACATTTCAGCAGCCACTGGATTGTCCCCCTTTGAGGCATCCCTAGGTTATCAGCCCACACTCCTTCCCTCTTCCTTCCCTGATCCAACCTTTCCATCCGTCAGGTCATACCTTCAGCAGTGCCGCAAAGTCTGGGATCAGACCAAAGCCGCCCTTGAATGTACCTCCATTCGAAACAAGAAGTTTGCTGACCGCAAACGCATCCCGGCGCCTATCTATTTCCCTGGACAAGAGGTGTGGTTGTCTTCTAGGAATTTTCCCCTAAAGGCTGTGTCAAAGAAACTGGCCCCTAAGTTCCTCGGTCCCTTTAAGATCGCCCGCATCATCAGTCCTACAGCAGTCCGGCTCAGGCTTCCGCCTCACCTTCGTGTACACCCTACTTTTCATGTGTCTCAAATTAGACCTGTCACCTCTAGCCCGTTATGCCCTCCTTCCAGACCCCCCCCACCCGCCCGGATTGTGGATGGTCACCCTGCCTTCACGGTTCGACGCATAGTGGCTTCCAGGCGTCGTGGCCGCGGCTTCCAGTTTCTGGTGGATTGGGCGGGGTACGGCCCTGAGGAGCGGTCCTGGGTTCCTCGTTCGTTCATTTTGGATCCCGGCCTCATCTCAGCCTTCGAGGCCTCCTCCACTGGACGGCCGCCAGGGGGCGTCCGTTAGAGGGGGGGTGCTGTCATGCTCCAGGCCTGGGTTCAGGGATGGGTTGTCTCTCTCTCTCTCTTCTCTGCAGGGTGGACTGGCAGGTGCTCCTCATCACTGCTGATTTCAGCCCTTCTTAAGGAGCAGAGACCAGGAGGAGGGCGTCAGTTCTTTCTCGCTTCCAGCGTGGTACATGACCCAACAAAACTTTCCGAGTTTCATCCGAACCAGACCTGATATTTTGTCTCTGTCTTTTCCTCCTTAGAACCTGAAATCCAAGCCAGAGAAATCACAAGCCAGGGAGCTGGACTCCTCTGATCGCCTGCCTGTCCACCCTCAAAAACCATCTGCACAAGAGAGACTGAGGGAACCGCTGGATTGCACCGGACCACAGACTTCACCCCCCCTGGCTCCGGGCAAGCCTCCCACTCTGTGAGTTTTGAGCTCTCCACATTCTTACTGCCACAGGCTGTTTCTGACCACCTCCTTCGCCCTCCAAGCAGGCCAGAAGATACCAAACCAGTCATCACCTGTCTACCAGCACTTTACAATAAACCAGTTAAAACTAACTGTCTGTCTCCGTGGTTGCTCTGATCCTGAGTCGTTCTTTTCTATCATGACATACACAGGTTAAGCCATGAAAACCTGCATGACCATGTAAGCCCATAAACTTCAGTCGGTGTCCATTTGAACCTACAAACTACTCGCAATCCCCATGTGAGCCTATAAACTACATACAAAGTTCATATGAACCCATACATTGTATACAATGCCTACTTGAACCCATAATCTACATGCACTTCCCATGTGAACCCATAAACTACATACAATGTCGATATGAACCCATAAGTTACATGTGAACCAATAAACTACATGGAAACTACATGCCCATATGAGGCCATAAACTACGTACAATGTCCATGTAAACCCATAAACCACTGGCGTAACTTTCCGAAGGACTGGTGTGGACATGTCCCTACCAACTTTGGCATGGAGGGGACAGTCCCCACCAATAATTTCAGCTTTTTTCCCCGTTTCCGCTGACGTACTTTGGCCAACAGTAACTGGTGGTGGGTGCAGCTGTGTTCAGAGCGCTTTCAGTCCGTGTTCTTTCCTCGCTCTTCCACTGCTTTCGAGTCCCAACTCTTGAAATATTATGGCATCCGTCGCTTTAGGACATAATATTATCTGCGGTCGCTATTCACTGCGTACATAGTAGCTACGTGGAAGAGGAGAGACACAGCAGCACTCAGTGAATTTTAACCTGGAGCTACTTCGATATATATTTCGGTAAAAGTTAGGAGACTGGTTGGTTAAAAAAATTAGAGATGCCACTGAAAAATCCATTCGTTACATGCAGAGCTTTTTCAGCTAAAAATGGCGACAGAATGATGTACATTTAAATAAGTAAAAAAAAAAAAAGCTGGGCTTCTCAAAAGACCATTACTCAGAGTTACAGATTAAAATGAACACATATCTGTTGTTTTCTTATTGTACAGAGAATCAGACTGCAGAGCTTCTAGAGATCTTGAAAATTATTTTCTCTGGCATCATTATTTTGGTAGACAGGTTCATAAATCTAACTTTAAGCAGAGCAGAAACACAATTAGGGACAGCTGCAAATTTAAAGGTGAAACAGATTTACTTGGATATGCACCATGCAATAAAATATATCCCCAAGTTTACAAGAAAATACACAATGCTATAATAAAATTAAAATTTTTTGTCTTTTGTAGTTAAGCAAGACTCTGAAATAGCCGTGCCAGCCAACCCAGAGAGAGCCAGACTCACAAGACACAGACTTAAAATTAAAATATAAGAAATCTGCGAGAATTAAAGCACAAATAATAAAAATCAGTGTATAAATAATTTTTGAAGTATAGGGTTCAATACATAGAGTTTGGCTGTCAACGACATATGGGAAAATTTTCTGAACTTGATTTTGCTGGTTGTAAAGGAGGATAATCAGTGATGCAGCTTAAAGGGAAGCCATGCATGGATGGATGGAATGGAAGTGAAGTTGTGTCCATACTAGGGATGCATGATATATTGATGTTGGCATCGTTATCGGCTGTTATTAGTAATTTTTTAAACATTAATGTTTTTGAGCCCTTTATAAATAATGCAATAAAGGCAAGCCACTGTCTATAAATATCAATGCACTGTGGCATAGAAAAGCATTCAATATGTTTAACCTTATTTTTGGAGAATATAAACCCTACTGAAAGCGTTCGGGTTGAGTAGCTGTAAGTCCATCAGCCACCACCCTTAGAGCGTCCCCACCAACTTTTAACGCAAAGCTGCACCCTTGCCATAAACTATATGCAGTACCGATGTGAGCCCTTAAATCACATGATGGTGATGCCATACAGAAATGGTATATTTGTTAGGATTCCAGTTTGTGTGGGTTTTTTGTGGGGTTTTTTTCTCTACACCACCGGGTGGTGCCCTGTCCTCTTTCGGCCTCCCTGCACACCTGCGGCTCGTTGGATCATTACTGGAGGAGTATTTGAGCAGTGGGCTGTCACTACCTCAACGCCAGAGTGTTTGCTTGTTTTGGGTACTCTAGGCAAGCTGAAATTAGCAGAGTCTCACCTAAGCTTTGTTTCTCTGAGTCTTATCAAGTTTTTTGTCTTTGCTCTTCGGCAGGAAGCCTTCCTGAGTAACTGGATACTTGGACCTTCTTCCCCTGGAAGGATTAGCTGAGTACACACTGAGCAGGGGAAAACCTCCACATGATCCGTTCAAGTCCTCATCGGAAATCCAAGTGACAGTCTGCTCCTTTACTCCTCTGGGTCCAATGCTTGTCTATCTGTCCGCCCTCCAACGAGTTCCCACTTCTCTGGATTAACCCCACACAAGCTGGATTCATGGGTTGACAAGAGCCCCCTTTAAACGTGAGTCCCTCTCCTGTAATATTCAAGCCTGGGTCAAATTTCCTACGGTCCCTGAACTGATCACTGTGAGTGGTTCTCTGCATGTGGGTCAGATCGCCTAACCCCATCATGACAATATTTGATTTTCATGCGAAAGACAAAGGATACATGTGATTACTGTGCAAAAAATAAAGACAATATTCATGTTAACATTTTAAAAACTGTATAATGCCCAGATAAAGTGCACAAACTATATGTAAACACACGTCTAGCTCAATATCTACATTTATGAAGTGCATTCAATACATGTTATTTCTATTTAAAACTCATCAGTCCCAGCAAAGTCCCATGGGACTACAGTTGATGCCCATAAAGTACAGGTTTAGCCCCAGGAATGATATGAATATTAGTGTGTCCTTTATTAGAGAGAAATCTGTTGGACTAAAAATTGAGTCAGGTGAAGAGGAAGAGTGCTCCAGGCCCCTCAGCGCTTTAATAATATATCAGCGCTCCTGGTGTTTTCTTTTTTGCCGAAATGTCTGAAAAAGTAGAGATTTTTTCCCTTCAGCAGCATTACATAAACAACAGAGATGAAAAAAGCAGAGCTACCCATCTGATAGTGCTTTTAGTGAGGTCTCGTGGTTGGAAGCAGTGGCGCGACGGAAAGCACGTTTGGTTTTCATTAGATCGTCTCGACACTGACCCCCTGTCCTGTGTGGATCCAGCCCGCTGGCGCGCGTGCTGAGCGGAAGAGAGCGAGCAGAGCAGAGCTGATGTGCTGTCTGCGCTTTTCATTACGCGGTCCGCAGGCTGGACTGCGCACCCGCACTGTGTGACAGGAGCTACGCAAAGTTGCGCGCAATGGCCGAGAAGTAGCACCCGGTGGGCATCGGTGGTTGAAGTCTCCTAGCTGAGAGGCTGTTTATCCCCAAAGTGTGACTCTGCTGCAACCATGGCGAGCTGCTGGACTTCCGGAGGTTTACGCAGCGGTGACTGGTGCTCCGCTGCTCTGCTGGCCGCTGCGCTGCTCAGCCTTCTGTTTGCTGGGATGCATCCAGCCACCGCGTTTCCCTCCTGGAGGTTAGAGGTATGCTGTCACCTGCTGACCTGCAAGGGCTCAATTCAACTTCTGATTACACTGTTATGCATTTTGTCTCAAAAGACAGAAATACGAGGTCTATTCAATTTTCAAGATGATAAATAATTTATGACTTTGATCCCCCAAGTTATTGCGAATCTAGGAATTTTAAACCTTATTTAAAATCTTTGAAAATAAATGACATATACTAATATTACAAAAGCTTAAAACCATTTTTTATGAGTTCTAAATATTTGTTATATTTAATAATTTCCTAACATCTTCATTTGGGATCAGATCATATCCTGTTTTCTTTTTATAACATATTATGAAATACCTTAAATGGGATTAACTGTGCAGCCTCATTATTACCAAAGCATCAACAGATGGACTCACTTAATTTTGGTAATAGACTTCAGATCCAGTTAAAGTTCTGCTCAGCTGAAATTAGATGAATACCAGAATTAGTTTCTGCAACAAAGTGGATCCTTGTAAGGTAATGTCTTCAGTGGATAGGAAAATTTTGTTCCCCTCCACATTACTTCACTTCTTGCCAGCCACCCACTGTGATCCAGAGCCTGAGGGACAGTTTTGTGTAATTTCCTTTAACACACATTCCTATTAGCTGTCAGTCATGGAGGCCATTGCATCAATCGTGTTAGATAAGCTTTACAAATTCAGCTCAATTTGTTCTATAAAAATATTCACATCCATTGAAGAATAGATTTTTATAATTTGTTTTCCCCATCACAACCACTGATTTCACTGAATTTGATTTGGAGATTTAATGGGAAATAGAATACTAATCTGTTTTTATAGAAAATTACATTATAAGACTGTAGACATGGCTGAATGTTTAGAGTTGTTGTGTTGAACAATGCACCTCCACTCCAGTCTGTAGTATTTAAAAACCTTCACATTTATAAAAAACATCCACACAGTATGACTCAGCCACCACTGTGTTTAGATAGGGCTGGACCATATTTCACTATCAATATATATATTACAATATAGTTTAATTCAATATCAGTGATATGACTTTAAACCCATTTCTGATATTTCACTATTCATTAAGCGGCATTTTTTCACTGACTAACTTACAGGATTTTATGTATTTAATTTATTTTCTGTTTGTTTTTAAAGCATTTTGTTATTGGGTTTTATTTTTTCATATTAATATTGAAATTATATCAGATTGACTGAAATAAAAAATGTATTGTGATATAAGTTTTGACCATATAATCTGGCCCTATGTTTAACAGTGGGTAATGTGAAGTACTGCTGTTTAACCTCATAGAGCATAATGCATGTGGTTATAAAAGTTTACTTTTGAACTCATCTGACCAGAAAGCTTTCTTCCAGCTGTTCACTGTCCCCCCTTTAATTGCTTGTGGCAAATAGCAAAAAGCACTCCCTATTGTTTTTTGTCAATGATTGCCACTTTTCCATAAGGGGTAGATTGTTTTATTTTATTTTTTGCTCTCTGTAGGGTTGGCTTTGTGCCATAAAGGCAGTTGGTTGCTCTTAGAGTAAAGAGGGTCAAATAAATTGCACATTGTTTAGATTCTTAGTTGTACAATGTTTTAAAAAGCATGCATCGTCATCGTTTGAGTTTACAATGATGTGCTGATTTATTTTAGTCTGTTTCATAAACCTCTAATACAATACCCAAAGTTTGTGATTATAGAATGACAAAATATGAAGAAAAAAAAAGTCAGTTCTTGGAAGGAACTCGGTGTGCTCTATGAAGAGGAAATACAATAAACAAATTGTGTTTTTAATTATATCCAAAATGCAGCAATTTGCCGAAAATGAAATTCTTCTGTGTGTCTGACATGAGGAATGAAAACCATAATCCCTCGTTTAGCAGTTTGAGGCTAAACTATTCCAGACTCTCCCTCTCAAATCCTCAGAGACATCTCTTCGCATGTTTTGGTCTGCGAGCTCAGTCATGGCTTCAGGGTTTAGTCTAGAGACAGCCGGCTTCCATCCCCACGGTTCCCCAGTTCATCTTAATTTGAGTCAAATCATGAGTGTCTGTCCGCAGCGACATGGTGCACAGAGAAAGGGAGAATACAGTGTTGGCCTGAATACATTAAACAATACATTAAACACCTCATAAGTCACAGAGTCCATGACTGTGGTGCATCAGACGAGGTGAGTGGAGTTTTAGTGGAGGAAATTCAGAAGAAAGGGAGCATTCTTCAGTGAGAGTGATCGACATTATCACTTTCCACACCAGAACGGGTCTGTCCCTGTTGGGTTATTTTGGAAAGGAAGTCATGTATCCCTCTTGACTGGGAAAATCAGAAACAAGATCCAGAGGATAAGGTGTGGAATGCAAAATAAAGGGTGCCCTGATACTTTTTTTTGCTATATAGATTTCCTATTTTATCCTGAGAATGTACCACTACAGAGAGCGTTGCAGGTGACTAACAATCTGGAGGAAGTTCATTACAACATGATGATTCACAGAAACAAAATGCATCATTTATCATTATCAAAGCATGGTTCTCTGACCAGACAAAGCCACATTTTTGTTAGCATTTTTTGGCGTTCTGCTTCTAGAAGCATGCCTGATGTTATTCCATCTTAGTTATCATAGTGTTGCAAGAATATTACAGACTTCATAATGTCATCCTATTATGAGTAATGGATGGCGCTTGCTAAGATACCACCACCTAACTTATTGTGTTTTCCAATCACAGGAAATACAAGGCAACAGTGTTGTAGCTGTATGTCAGCTTGCTGAGCAGCGGTGTGCAGCTGCAGGAGGACAAATTGTTGGTTTAAAAGCCCGCAATGCAATCTATCATAAAATCTGAATTATCTTGTCAAGTATAAAGTTAAATTGAACAAATAATTATATTAAATTTGACTGATGTACTGTAGTTCTGAGACCACAGCCTCACTCACAGTGGACAAAATGATGTCACCAAACAGGTGTTTTTTACACACAGGGATGATTCGTCTCTCCAAAGCACGTCTCCGCTGCTTTAGACTCTAGTGTTGGTATGCTTCACACCAGTGGATCCAACACTTTGCCTTGGACTTGGTGATGTAAGGTTTGGATGCAGCAGCTCAGCCATGGAAACCCATTCCATGAAGCTTTTATGCACTGCTTATGTGCTAATCTGAAGACCAAAATCAAGTTTGGAGGTCTTTAGCTACTGACTATACTCAGCATCTGCTGACCCGCTCTGGGATTTTATGTGGCCCACCACATCATGGCTCAGTTACCGTCCCTCCTAATAGCTTCTACTTTGTTATAATGGCACTAACAACTGGAACATTTATTCAGGAGGAAATGTCACAACTGGACTTATTGCACAGATGGCATCATATCATCTTACCAACTGGAATTCACTGAGCTCCTGAGAGCAGGCAATCCATTCTTCCATAGATGTTTGCAGAAACAGAATGCATTATGCATTATTGCACTAAAGCATGCCTTATTATAATGCATGCTTTATTATGGCTGGATCACCTGAATTTAATAACTACACAGGATGTAGGTTAGAGAGGCCAAGCCTAGCAGCTCTCTGCAGCTGTTTTTTTTTTTCTTTGTACCATCATGGCTAAGATAGATAAGCTCATGGAGAATCTTACACACAAGTTAGGGAAAGGCATTAAGTCCATAACGAAAATCCTTCATTTTTCCATTGGTTACAGTGCAGCTTATTATTAGGAAATACATAACGTTCTACACACCTTTTAGAGGATTTTGCTCAGAAGCTAAATTGGACACCTGTGTGCTGGCAAGACAGGTGAAATAAAATCTAAGCATTACCATCAAGGCCGTCACAGTGAATCTGAGATCTGGTGGTGGCGACGTCTCAAGGCAGACAGTCCAAAACATTACTCACTACTGGGTTCCTCAGACACCGACCAAAGGCGACACCACTTGTCTAAGACAAACACCAGACCTTTGCAAATATTCACCTGGACAAATAAAAGTTGAATTCATGGTCATATTAAACAAAAGAATAATTGTTTGGCCACAATGATGTATCCTTTATTTGTTATAAAAACGTAGAAGCCATCAACCCTATGAACTTTGTCCTTAATGGCAAACATAGCGGGGGGAACCTGATGCTTTTGGTTTGTTTTTTCAGCCATTGGCCCAAGGGAGCTAATCAAAGTAAATGGTACCATGAAAAAAGAGCAGCAGATAAAGATTATCTCCAACAGGCAGCCTGCAGAGAAACTCTGCCTTGGACATTTCAGCACCACAATCCAAAATACATAACAATGGTATGGTGTTTAGCAGGCATAAGCATCAATGTTTTGCTGTGGTATATTCAGACCAAATCCTTACTTAAATCCAGTTTAGAAACTCTGGAGTGAGTCAAAGGTCAGGGCACGGTCAAAGAGATATGGATGAGTTGTAGCTCATGTAAAGATATGCGAATACAGCAAGCCTGTAGGTATTGAGAAGGGCTAGCAACTTTTTGCTAAAACTAAAAACGTTTTTCACAATGATGCCTCTTGCACTTATATTTAAAAAAGAGAGACCTACGTGTTGAATTAAAGTGACAAAAAAGTTTGCCTTGGTATAATACATTCCAGGCTTCAGTGTATCTACACTTTAATATGAGGCAGCTATCTTGACAGGAAATACTGTTCCTGTATCCTTTTCCACTGTGTAAAACACAGTGGAAAAGGATTTTCTTGGGCAAAAAGAAAAAAAAAATTCACATCTCTTGCAGATGAACTGCAAGGATTGCGTATGTAAACCTGTAAAAGTAAATCGTGTGTGCAACTGGTATTTTGACAATGGCCATAAAAGGAATATTAAGTTTTAAGCCATGTAGTTGGAGATAATGGCAAAAATCATTAAAACCCCACAGACTAAATAAACAGAATAAAATAAGTGAAAATTATGAATATTATTTGAAGTGCACTTTACTTAAGTAACTTAAAGTACTACAAACATAATGAAATGAAAAAAAAATAAAGATGAAAATAACAAAAGACATTAAAAGGTTGTTTATCAGTTGTAAAACTTGGACAATGTTTTAGCTAGTCCAGGAAAAACGCCTTAATTCCAAATTACATTCTAAACAGCTGAATCTACCTCCACACAACTCTGCATAGCACCCGACTGACTCAACGTTCTCTAAACAAAGTTAGGCCAATAATAATTTTGTCATAATTGAGCTTCATTGAGAGCCAGTAAAACACCATTGGAAGAGGAAAAAAATCCCTCTTACCACGACTCAGAGATGACCAGATTTAGGTGCCCACCCTTTACAGGCTCTGTGACAATATATTTAATATCAGCCATGGTGTCTAGTTTAGGTTCAATTGCATATAGAATTGCTTATGGCTGCATTATGTGTGCACATGTGTTTTTCCCACTAATATTATTCAGCTTTTGTTATTTCTGGCAGTCCAGATGTGTTCACATATGCACAGACTCTCCGTCATCTTTCATTTTGCCAATGCCTCCTTTGTGGCTATAATGGTCACAGACGGTTGTTCTACAGAGTTTTTACCAGACTTTCTAAGATGCTAAAATGAACAAAAGTGATCAGTGTCAGGTTTGATAAATCGTTCTGCCTGTGGTAATTATGCACATTTTCATATCCTTTTGATCAGTTTCATGATTAGAATACTGTTTTTTTATTTATGGATGAAATTTTGATTTCAGAAGTCGGGAGGGGTGCAATTTGTACTATTAAATACAAGTTTGGCACGTTTTCTAGTAGTTTGTCTGTGTTTGTTTCCTCCATTTTCTCTTGCATCTCTGCTATCCCTCACCTGATAAAAATATATGACTGAACGACGTGAACAATTTGACAATCTGGGGTGCAACAATCCATGTGGATTAAAAACACATAGTTTCACATGATAATAATAATATATAACAATAATACATTTAATTTATCAGCACTTTTGATAAAATAAATGTGCTTTATAATTCATTGGAGGATCTTGAAGTGGATCTGCTGCTTTATCGGTGAAGGTGTTTTAGGAGGGGTGTTACATAGCTCACACACTTTGACTTTTAAATAAGTCTCTTAATGTCTCTGTTTCTTTTTTCAGACACCTGCAAGTCCAATAAACAAACACACAAACAGCCACCAGTTCAAAGATTTGAGTAATTTAATACACCTAATATTACAACCCTTCATGACCAAATGAGAAGAAAAAATACCTCATTTGCAGCAGCAGACTCTACAAGGCCGTTACTCCTGGTTAAGTTATCTCAAAAATCCAACCAAAACGTACCGGAAAGCAGAGACAGAGGCTTGCGACCCTACAGTTTTTTAATTACAGTAGCAGTGCTGTGACCATCCAATCACAGACCAGATTCAGTGGCGCATCAGTTTTTTGTAAAGTGACCTTCTCATGAGTGACAGCGGTGACAGCCAATCATATAAGAAACTCAGGGAAGCGGGTTTCAGCTGTGGATCTTCTCTTGGTCCTAGTGCATGACGTTTGTCTGTGTACTCCAGCGTGAAATTGTTTTGCATATATTGCAAATCAAATTAAACCTTTAACAGCCTCCAGACGGATGGGTTTGTTACATTTTCCACGAATAAAGACGATCCACATCCAAGAACAGCATGATGAGGAAGAGGAGGAATGTAGGTGTTCCTCGTCTAAGCAACAGCTAAAGAGAGGAAGTCTGAGGTCAAGGGTCTGGGTCTAAATTTTGTTTTTGGACAGTAAAAAGTGCAGGGGACCAAAACAGACTTTGAAAAAGTGCGGGGGACATGTCCCCTGTGACCCCCCTGCAAATTACGTCTGTGTGTATATTCCTAAGGCACAGATAAAAATGTTGCACTAGATATTTCACTGGTTTTACACATGCAATTCAATTTGCACATGCTTTGTAGATAGCCTGCTAACAAGATTGTACACCTTTTGATAAACACAATCAGGACCTCCCTGCTTATAACCTTTATAACCTGAACTAAACTTCAAATTTCTGCTCAGAGTCAAAGGTGTTTACTGTTGCACATCTCTGTGCCTGCTATTGAATGTAAAGATGTACAGGAAAGATCGTCTTTACTTTCATTTTATTTTTATCTGCTGTCCATTCCATAAGGTGAAACATTAAAGGTTTTTTCTTTGTCCAAGGAAGAAGCTCACACCACCATATTGCTCATCGGGATCCGCAAAGAGGCGCGCTCACAAGTCCTCAACCTGTCCAGGAACAAGCGCTACACCCTGACCCCAGAGCAGCTCAAATGGGACAAGTTCAAGCTAACATACAAGTATTTACTCTCACATTGTTTCCTTATCAACACGAACAAGTACTGCTGTATTTTAGACCACAATCTGAGACACAACCAAGACTTTGATATAACCAAAATGGAGGAAGAGAGAGTCCAAAACTAATATATCAATATAACAATATATATACAGTATATCAATACCTTGATATACTGTATATATATTGTTTATTCTTAATGCACCTGTTTCCTCCTTGTTTGCACCTTCTTTAATTACTATACCAATATGTGACCAGTGAATTTCTCCGCTGTGAGATCAATAAAGCTAATCTAATCTAATATTGCACGATTTTTAAGATTATTGTAACAATTCATTAGACTTAGACTTAGGCAAACTTAATTGTCATTTTTTTATACACAGAGTGTTTACAAAACAAAATTATGTTGCTTAAAGCTTACAACAGTGAAATGAACATTACCAGTATAAAATACTGCAGTGATCATCATGTAAAAAGTACAGGGGAAAAGAAAAACAGTGTAAAAACAATTATGGTGCAAAAGGGCATTAATAAGGAAATATTCAGTGCTGTGCAAAATAAATATGATGCAAATGCAGTATAACATTGAGTTGTGTCCCTTAGTAAGCTAACCTAGAGGTGCGCCTTCTTCAGTCATCTGCCCTGCTGCAGCATTTAGGTAAATACAAATTTATAAGTAAAGAAACCACCAGTGACATGATATTAGACATCTAATAAATCTGGAAACTGGTAACAAAGAAATTGGGTAAACCAGATGACTGTGCAGGGTGCATACACATAGCCAAACGTTAACTTAGTCAACCAAACTTTAGGTAGGTTGAGTAATCTCTTAAAGCAAAAAAACATGCATTTGCTACGGGAGTCGTTTCTTTCTAGAGTTTTCTTATCTTGTCTCCAGAGCCTTGCTACAGAAGAGAAGAAATTGTTGCATCCTAATTTTTTACATGGAAAAAAAAACATTTGTGGTAGAATTTAAAGAAGATCAAAATACAAAAAGAATCCAGACTTAGGCAAGACTTTTATAATATGGTCTCACTCAATTCATCAGCAACATAACACTACGGTTTATTACTCTTGCAGAAAGATCTTTAAAAATCAAAGAAATACTTGAAGTAATGCATGAATATTTGAATTAGTCAAGCTTATTATTTTCTTCTTATACAGTCCAATACTCTACTCACTAAAATGCTTTCCACCTACATCTTCCTCTACATTTTGAATGATTAACTTAAAAAACTACTCAAATCTTTACCAATTTAAATTTTTCTTGAGTTACTAGTCCCCATATAAACTCTTTAATTAAACCTAATTGGAGAAGGTACTACAGTTTATCTGCAATGATCTTAAAACACCCTTAAGCTAACAGCAGACAATCCGATTAATACATAACCTTCATTAAAAGTCTCAGCACTGATCTAAGCCTGGCTGAGATGTACAAGCAGATGAAGTAATGGAGCTGTACTCAGTAGTGCTTGTGAGAATTGGTGTGAACAGTAGCTGCTGTGTTTTGACTGACTCCTCAGCTGCTGTGATGAATGTGTACAGAGAGCAGCGCTAACTGCATGCCGCCTCCCAACAGGTTGCTGTCTTTTCCTACAAACCTGATAAATGCCAGCGACACGCGTCAAGGCATTGCCAGGGCTTTTGGCCTGTGGAGCGACGTCTCGCCGTTCTCATTCAGAGAGGTGCCAGCGGACGAGGAGGCAGACATTAAGATCGGTGAGTGCTCACTTTCCCTGCATGCAGCTGTTTTAGTCTCCAACAGATGTTGCTTGGCTCCCAGGTTGAGAGTTATGCTTTACTCTTTCCTTTTTTTTATCGTTGTGCCGTACTGTAGTACAAAGCCTACATTCAGTGCTATATATAATGATGACAGAAAAGAAAAACACTGAATTCTTGACAACTTCCATGGCAAATCATTGTGAATTATGCATTATTCATCCTTCTGGAATTAAATTGGAGTCCCAGCATAAATTGCTAGTGACAGGTAGAGGTATTGCTGTCATCATGCAGGGTGAGGCCTCTGCAAAGAACTCTCTGTCTTCAGTAAATCATAATTTCTCCACTGTAGTCCACAGAGAGCAGAAATAATAGGTTGTGGGTTTCCCTCTTTGACTAAGAGGTATGTGTTTCTCTCTCGGCTTTGGCAGGCTTCTACCCGGTCAACCACACGGACTGCTGGCAGTCCTACCTGCACCACTGTTTTGACGGCATCACAGGTGAACTTGCTCACGCCTTCTTCCCGCCAACGGGTGAGATCCACTTCGATGACAGCGAATACTGGATTTTGGGAGATATGCGCTTCAGCTGGAAGAAAGGCAGGACCCGGTTTTTTTAACTGCAAATAATGATTAAGCAAACGACAAATCGCCGTTATGTTCTTGTTTCAGGAGTTTGGCTGACGGATCTTGTCCACGTGGCAACTCATGAAATCGGCCACGTCCTCGGACTCATGCACACTATGGACCCGAAAGCTATAATGCACTTGAACGCTACTCTGACAGGACGCAAGCGGATCACCCAGGACGAAATCTGGGGTCTGCACCGTCTCTATGGTACATCTGTAGTCACATCCCTGTCAGAATTAGCCATGGGCTGCTGACATTTAGGATGGTTTTAATAATACATTGGATTTGTAACTCACTTTATATTTATACAAATCCCAAAGCGCTGTGTAGTATATCAAGTAAAAAAGATTAAAGAAACAAAGACAATAAGTAAAAGAGCACAAGTTCAATTAAAAGGTGGGTTTTAAGGCCACATTTAAAAGCATCCATAGTCTGGGGGACTTCAAGAATTTTAAAGTGGCTAAAGATTTTCCTTTACGCCATTTTAACATTCTTTCCATCAGTTGCCAGAGAAAGTGTCAAAATATCCTGTTTGTTTGGAACATTGATCAGTGCAGCGCTGCCTCTTCATAAGCTTTTGTTGCTTCTCTTAAATTTGGCCGAAGAAAGGCTAATACAACCTACTTTTGTTTACGAGAAAGTTTATTTAGACTTATTGGATTTCTATTTTAAAAAAAGAAAATGCAAGATGTAGAAGCTAAATTAAAGCTAATTATCATTGTAATTGTAGCTGCTGGTAAGTTAGACGATAGCTCTCAGGGGAGCTAAAATTGGCTTCTTCAAACATTGTGTATCCCACCTACTAGTTAAACATATAATGGAGGATGTTCGTTTTCCGGGTGGATCATCAAAATAAGTGGTCCTTGTAACTGTCAATCATTCTGCTGATATGTAAGGCCGTCCCCATTGCTCGTCCTCGAATTTTTACTTACTGGTGGTGAGTCTGACAATCGTGGAAAAACTGCTCACTTTCTTTTGGAAAGTAAACTTGTATGAGCGATGCAAACAGCAACTTTCAAGCAGAGCGTGCACGAGAAATGGACTCATGTACGCTCTCACAAGCATTCAATAGGTTTTCCCTCTTGGGAGCGGGTACAGGGTCGTGCATGTGCATTTTTTTAAGTGGAAAAGGCGGGTCTTTTATAAAATTTGTGAAAATCCTCCACAATATATTTAGGACATTTATTCAACCTGAACAAAATGAAAATTGTTTAATTACCTTGGAAGGTGTGGAGAGCTACAAAGTAGCACCAATAATGAATAGTGTTTTTATCTTTTGTCTAATCATTGAAAAAATAAAACTGTAGATACTATATTGTTCTTGCATAAAGAGATAAGAAATATTTTCATTTCACAGTGAAAAAAATCTAAATAGTTTGAGCAGCCATGAAAGTCGGGGGGGAAAACTAATACCAAGAATCTGTAGTTAGATATAAATGAGTAAACAAGCTGTCTGCTTATTGCTAAAAGTGTTCTCATATTTCATGGTTTACCTGCAGAATATTCCTTTCATTTTCTTTCATGTCTAGTTTGTGTAGGGACGTTCCAATCCGATATAAATATCGGATATTGGTTCCATATTTGCCAAAAATCGTTTTTTGGCTCTATCAAATGGTCTCTAAAATCATACCTTTATTTGTTAACTTTTACTCCCAGTTTTAGTTATATTACTTGATCCAACCTTTTCTAAAATTTGCAGGACAAAATAAGTAATAATAGTAAAAAAATAAATAAATAAATAAATTTATAAAATAAAATAAAAACTAATGCAACCAGTTTTGGCATTTACTTAATTATCATACTTTAACCCAATTGTTTCGTGTTAGCAGGGTAGGACATAAAACAGTTGTGTTAAAGTAACTAAATATGATTACGTAAATGCCAAAATGCGGTTGCATATGACTTGTGCAAGTATTGTATCAGGTCAATATCTGTATCGGCCAATTCTAAAAGCTGAAATATCAGCATTGTATCAGAAAATGGAAAAAGTAAACCCTAATCCTGTGTAAACCTTCGGTTTCACTGGCTTTCAAGTCAAGATGTGGTTTATTATCATGGCTTCAGATCACCTTGCTTTGCATTTAACATTATAGCACCATCATGTACTGGGTGCCACACATTTCTGGACTTCTCACACCCATTGTGTACAGTACATGTACACCCCTGCAACAGAGTCAACCAGACACCTCACTCACTTCAGCATGTGAGATGCTTGAAAGTGAAAGTAAAACTTAGAGAACAACCTACTCTCTAATTGGATAAGTTTTTAAACGGAAATAGAACAAAGAGGTTTACAGCCTTGGAAGTAAGCTTTTCCTTTCATAATAATAATTTAACTTTATTGCTCGTACATTGGAGAAATTTACCAGCTGCCATTGTGGGGCGCCTGGGGAGCAGGCTCTTGCTCAGAGACCCAGAGTTGCAGGTTGTGGGGCTCGAACTCAGAACCTCAGGATTCCAAGCTCTATGCCCTAACCACTAGACTGCCACTCCCCCTGAAAACAAACCAACTATATAAAAATATCTATACATTATACACTAGTTGTGCATAACAACAGGAGCATATCTAAAGAGACATACATGCTTCATTGACATTGGAGCTTTTAGACTATGTTCAATGCACCAGCATACGTCAGTAGATCGTAATCAAAGGGGGAGTTTGTGAAGGAAAGAGAAAAATAGTGGAGGTCAGTGAAGGTAATCATTTCCTCTATGATGACAGGTTTTTATGCTAAGCACTGAATTTTTATTTGACCTGTCATACACATCAGATAGTATCCAACGGTGACATGGGACCGTGGACTTATTTTTCCAGCTGTTTCTGATGAGACAAACTTAGCTGTTTGAACAGTCATGTGGAAAATAAGTGAACAATATCTATTACACATATTTGAGTTTCTTGTTTTTTTTTAACCACAGTTAGCCTACTGTGAACAGCATATTTGTAAGCTGCATACAGCAGGCAACTTAGAGCTTTTTAGTTCTGTTCATTTATCAGGAACAGAATGGCAAAATATATATATATATATATTCTGATGAATTGACTCTTGACTTAATTATAAAATTCGGTAGAATAAAAATAATTTTAAAATCAGTTTTTTGTGTCTGTGTTTGTGTGCGTGGTCAGAGCTCACTAGTAAAGTTACAGATCACTGGCGCATTTTGGACTCTTTAATTCCTCTAAGAGGTCCTTAAAGAATTGGAGCCAATAGGCAGGACTTCCAGATCTCCTTCCTGGATCCAAAAGTTAACAATGTAATAGATTTCTGGGATTAGAAAAATAGCTACCAAACAGAGCCAGATAGGCCCTATTTTTACAAATATTTTGGATTCCATGAAACAAGATAAGCGCATAAAGAGCAGTTTTGTTTCTCCATCTTTCACCTGGTTTGAGACCATCCCATACGTCTTATTAATCAACGCCGTCATTTTAAAGATCCCAGGTCTGTTTTCAGCAATCTGCATCTCAAAACGCCAACTCAACTGTCATGGCAGATGGTAGCCTCTTATGAAGCCAAAAATAATTGTAGGGATTGCTGGCAAAAGAAGGGGATTACAATAACAAACTGATAGATTTAATCTAAGAATGTTGAAAAGTTGAAACATTTTGTTCTCTGATCCTGGAATTAGAAGAATTACCCCTAGATAAACATGTTAAAACCAGCCGTATGATATGCAGTGACGCATTTTTGGATCCGGACCAATGGGGAAAGCAGACCACCGTGTTTGTCTTTGACACTGACAGCCAACGTGGCATTAATGCACACTGTATAAACTCATGAGTCATCATTAACATGTATTACAGTGAGTCAGTTTTGCTGGCATGAAAAGCCGATTGGAGATCCAATTTCTTTCTGCTGCTGACTGAAAACTGCTGTCTGGATCTTCTCCTCCTAAATCCATCCTCCGTTCTCTTCCAGGATGTTTGGACCGGTTATTTATCTGTCCTGCCTGGGCTCGGAAAGGCTATTGCGACAGCAGGCGCAGGCTGATGCAGAGACACTGCCCCTCCAGCTGTGATTTCTGTTACGGTAAGGCCGCAGAAAGCAGGAGTAGCACTCCAGGGAGAAAAAAAGAAAGCTTTCACAGCGTAAGGAGCTACTGTGAACTGTTTGCCAATGGAACAGCTGGAGCCAACAGGTCCAACCTATCAGAGCTCTGATGGAGTTGATTTAAGTGCCCGATTTAAGTGGAGATTAGATTGTATTTCTGCACAGGGGAAGTCTTTCCCAGGAGGCTCAGCAGAATTGGTACCTGTTGGCTGCGTCTCAGCAGATCCTGCTTTGCTTAAAGTCCAACACGTTAGCAATCTGAGTACCTATTTAGGTTTTATTGTGGATGTTCTGCTTGCACCACAGGAAATAGCTCCTCTAAACTATCATTGCACTTGCACAGATTTTGTCAGCAACAAGGGACAGTTCAGAGACAGCAAGGAAACAATTGCTGGTCTGCAGGAATCTGTTCCCCGTTGTTGATTTCGGAGACACAGTACGGCTGTGGAAAATTCCAGAGCGACTCCAAACCGCTGGAATTTCAGACTGTGGCTTGAGGGTTAGAGGCAAACAGGGTCAATTGAGATTTTTGTGGTGTTAACGAGAATGAGAGATTCTTAAGCAGTCTGAGAGCTGATCACAAGAGGCTCTGATGTGTTGGTCAGAAACCAGAAGGTTACGATGACAGGACTGCTGCTTCCCCAACAGCTCAGCATTATGGAGTAAATTCTGAGTAAATTCCATTATTGTTGCAAGGAAAAAGAACACGTTTTGTAAATAAAAAATTTGAAAAAATGAAATTTTGTCAAATGTTTTAATCAAAAAAAGGTTTTTAGTGTAACTTATTAGTGACTATTTTTTAATATTTTATTTTACAAATTGCATCCTTTCAAACTAATTTTTATCACCCTTCGGGGTCATGCTTTCGTCTGGAGTGGGGAGTGATTGCATATTCCTATTGGTTTGCATAGATGTAAGCAACAACAGTTGTATTGGTCAATGTGCGCATCAAGAGTGAGCATTTTTATCGGGCTCGAAGTGAAAAGAAGATCTATCAAATGCAATTTGAAAAGAATAAAATTCGTAAACTCTGTCTGAAAAAAAATCTGGAAAAAAAAATTTAAAATAAAATTGGAAAAAGTTAAATATCAAAAATAAATGTGAGAAAAAAATCAACAGAAATAACATCTGATGAAACAACAGTTACTGTCTTAACCTTTTTCACATTTTCAGTGATTTATTTCTTGATTACTTTTTTTTTTCTTCAAATTTCCATTTGCAAAATGTGTTCTTTGCTTTTATTTTAATTTTTTTTACAAATTTGAGTCTTAAAAGTGTGGCCTGCAGCTGTCTTTAGTTCCCTTTATCTAACACCCCTAAACAAAATCCAGTGCAATACATTCCGTTACTATATAAATCAAGTGTAAAACAAGCAATATTAAGACAAAGGAAGTTTAAACCATTGCTATTGTAATTAAAAAAATACCCTAACCTTTGAAAATCTCACTTTAAGCCCTATAACCAAAAATGGAGAGGATGGAACTTTATTGATCTGTCACAAGTGAAAAAATTATCTAAAAATCTTTCTTAAAATATTGTATTTGGTCAAATGGACACTGCAAAAAGTATCGATCTAACCAAATCTTAAAGTTGTTGGATTGTATTTTGAGATTGATATACTAAGCAAGAGCAGATCCAGTTCGATTATTAATCTTATTTCAAAAAGGTTTGACTGATTGCAGGCACTTGGTAAGATGGACACTTTAGAAGCAAAACCCCATCATGCACCGCAACATATTTTTGCAAAATATTCAAACATAAATCCACCCAATATAAGACGTTTAAAGAAAGCAGTTTAGTTTTATTATAATTTAGTTTGTTGCAATGATTTTACAGTTTGAAGAAATTGAAAATTACACCATATGCCCTCCGTCAGAAGGATGTGCAGGACAAGGAAGGGCTTTAAATACTGCTTGCATCATTTAGGTAGTTACCATTGTATTACTTGTTGACAGGTAGGTGCTTCAGCCAGACAGTAAGTGTTGGGGCCAGTATGATTTAAGGAGGGTCGGTCCTCACATGCTTAAATTAGGACTGGCCCCCTGGGTAAATGCCTGGTATCACAGATTACCAGTCTGAGCCTGGCTGTAACTGTTGTGACTCAGAACATCCATTCATCCATTTTCTTACACGCTTAATCCCAAGCGGGGTTGCGAGGTGCTGGTGCCTATCTCCAGCTGTCTATGGGCGAGAGGCGGGGTCCACCCTGGACAGGTCACCAGTCCATCGCAGGGCAACATAGAGACAAACCTAACAGTCATATTTTTGGACTGTGGGAAGAAGCCAGAGAACCCACACATGTTCAGGGAGAACATGCAAACTCCATGTAGAAAGACCCCTGGCCGGGAATCAAACTCTGAACCTTCTTGCTGCAAGGCAGCAGTGCTACCCACTGTGTCATTGAGCGGTTGACTGAGAACAGAGGACCCAGTATTCAGGCAAGACAGACAGTGGCATTACTTAAAAAGCTTTTATTTAAGACCAGCAGATCTGAGTAGTAGTGGCTAGGGCATCTAAGGCTGGAACCTCTGGTTTTCAAGTCCAGTCCATTTCCAAAAAACAGGGTAGACACTGTGGCACCGTCCGCAGTGTCCCAGAAGCTGTAGCCCCGGAGAACATGCAGGAGTCCAGAGCCAGGTCAGGCAAAAAGATAAGAACAGGCAGGCTCAGAGATCCAGGAGTCCGAAGACAGTTCAGGCAAACCGTTCAGATGGGAACAAGCAGGCTCAGTGGTTGAGAGGCAGACAGGTCAGGATCAGATAATCAAAAAGCAAGGAACTTGAAAAACACTCTCACCACTGCCTAGAGAGAAGAAGAATAATCTGGCCTAGATGACTGGGAGCAAGCAGCTTAAACAGCAGCAGGTGGACCAGAGCAGTAATGAGAAACTGGAAAGAGTTAGACAGGTGAATGAATAATTAAGCCAGTCATCAGTGCCAAGATCCTGACAGTGACATGATAATCTGTGCAAAAAGGGGTTCCAATACTTTTTGAAATCTCTATTAAATAATTCTTTCTTACCTTCTCTTACTAATTATAGCACAAACATGTTTAAATTATTTGACATTATCATGATTTTCTGTACTTTGCTTATGAATGCATTTCGTCCTTTTGCAGAGTTCCCATTCCCCACTGCAGCCCCCACACCCACTCCACCCAGAACAAAACACAAGCTGGTCATCGAGGGCAAGAAACTAACTTTTCGCTGTGGGAAGAAAATCGCATCAAAGAAAGGCAAAGTATAGTAAGTGTCAGCGACGTGTCTGATTAAAACAGAAGTTAATTTAATTATCAGAGAATTGTAGAGGTTTAGAAATTAACTGATCAAATGAATCATTATGACATGAATTAAAATATATATATATATCAACATGAAATTCTTTTACACATTAAAATAAAGCTAAATGAAGTACGTTTTGGTAGTAAATAAAAAAGGAGGAGGTGTTTTAATTTAGTGTGTAATCTACCTTAGTTGACTTTCTGTTGTTGGGCTGTTGAAAACCTTAGGGGGGTAATTGGCAGCTTGGAAACCTCTGCAGCTGTTGAGAAGTTTCTGAAGCCTGATTTTTGTTCCAGCTGGTATAAAGACGGGGAGCTGCTGGTGCACTCTCACCCTAACTACATCTCCCTGAAAAATGACCACATCACCATTGTGGCCAACGCCATCAATGAAGGCACGTACACTTGCATCGTGAAGAAAAAGGACAAAGTTCTTACGAACTACTCATGGAGGGTACGCGTGCGCTTCTGATGCTCTCCTAAGCTGCACAGCGAACAGGACTCTAGGGCACATATTTCGGATTAAAAATAAACATTGTATCATTCATAAAAGTTGTCCATCCTTTTTTTTTTTATACGTGCAAACAATAAAGGTTTTATACTACCCAAACGTGAAAAGCTCTTGTTGGGAATTGTTTTGGTTTGCAGTGACTTATTTTCCTTGCTCATTTTTTCTTTTGTCACATGAACATACAACACACTGGAAAAAATCAAAATCTAGATAAATAATTTTTTCTTAAAATAAGCGCATTTGTTCTTGAATTGAGCAGATAAGAGACATTTTGCCAATGGAACAAGACAATTTATATTCAAAATAAGAAAAGACATTTGCATTGTCTTATTTCAATTGCATATTATCAAATTATCTTATTTTATTAGTAAAAAATCTAATCTCAATCTCATTTACCTACTCAAATCAAGGGTAAATAAACTTAATTTAAGAAATGTTTACATATTTCTAGATAATTTTTTCCAGTGCAGCATCCAAATTTATTGGTACAGATGAGAAAAAAAAACCTTGAATTCGTCATCCAATTGCAGCAGCATAATTTCATACTGAATATGTTAAGATGAGAACATTAATTTAATGAGGAAATGACTCAAGTCATGAAATCATTTTTATCCAAATCACAGGTGCCACACTTTTGTTTCCTCTAATAAATCTTATGCAACTCAGAAATGTCACTTAAGGGTTATATTTATTTAATTTGAGTACAAAGTGACCTTTAATTGGTAATTCATGACCTTCTGGTTTCTCAGAGTCGAAATGACATAAAACGAACTATTTCTTTTAGCTACTCTTTAATACAAAAGAAAATGGCATACAGCTAAGATAGATACATTTTGTTGGTCACCCCCTTAGTACCTGGATTTATTTATTTTTTCCTTTTTGAAACCTGTTATCAGCATCTATTAGTTTAACAGAGGTCTGAGAAAGAGAAATAACCAGAGGGGTGTCAGCACTATTGGTAATAAATGCCTGGTTATCATCATAGAGTGGGCTCACCAATTCATGATAAGTGGAGGATTCAGCAGCTGCAGCCACCTCTAATAATCAAGCTAGGCTGATACAGATCAGAAATCTAAGGCTACGGTCCAAACAGACTCACCAGATCCAGACCTCATGGAAAAATACTTTGCTTTGGCTGTTGGGTCTCAACGTTGGCACAAACATCTACAGGATGGGGTCAGGATTTGAGATTAACAAGTATCAGCGACTCAGGTCCTTACACTGGAAAAATGATCTAGAAATGAGTAAACATGTCTTAAATTAAGTGTATTACCACTTACATTTGGTGTATTGAATTTAGTTTAAAGAAAAGCAAAAAAGAAATGGCTTAAATCTGACAACCCAGTTATAGAGGAATGGAATTATATAATCAATATTTGTGATGGAAAGAATCATTTTCTTAGTGAGACTTCAGCAAACCAAATGTAAAGACATCTAGAATATATGGAAAATGTATTTCCAAGAGAATCCTCTGTTAAGATTTTTTTTCCTCATTCTATCATCTGTCTATAGTATTTCCTGTATATACTTATGTTCCTTTTTCTTGCTTTTATATTTTCCGGTTACTATTATTAAAAAATAAATTAAAAAAAAGCTGCACAAAAAGGGTTTATTTTTAAAGTTTAGTGCTAAGGGGTGTGATTTTTGCAGGGTAATTTTCCTTCTTTTTTAATTCAACCAGGGGTTCGGGCATTTAATTGTTCCTGCAACAACAAAGAATAAAAAACCTGTCATCAAAATTACTGGAGAATTTATTTCAATCCAAAAAACAAAAGCACTGAAAGCCCCCCTCCCCTCCTTTTAAAAGTAAATGTTTACACAGTTGATGAGGTTTTCTTTTTGAACCTGAAAAAGTCCCAGAAGCCATTTTCTCCGATGCAGGGTGATTACACACTCCCCAAACTGAACCACTGAAGCAAAAAATGAGCTGTGATTTCAACAGCCTTTTGAGATATCTGGACCTTAAAACCGCACATGGAACATCTCAGACGTCTAGCTTACTTTACTAGCCTCGCAGCGAGGCCAGCAGTCTGCCTCCAGAGTCTCTGCAGCCAGCTCCTCTCAGCTCTTTCCAAGCTCATTCAACACATCAGGTGTAATAATCTGCAGAAGTGGCTGTGGTGGAGGCAGGGGACAGATAAAACTGATTAATGAATTTTTCCATTCACTGCCGTCTACAGAGAAACTGGGACGAGACGGTTTCTCTAGGCCTGATCCAGGGAAAGCAGCACGCCGTCTTGCAGGAACCGAAGCAGGACTGTTTATTTTGCTCTGGCTCACAATCAGAGAATTTATTGGTTTAAATCTGATGTAGTAAAACCGGGTAAAAACAAAGACAGACCAGAGTCTGGCCTTATTTTTCACGTAAAAAGAACAAAAAAAGCCACAGAGTGTGCAAAGGATTGTATTACATCACGTTTGGTCAGTGAGTACCACAGACCGGACTTCTGTGTGGCTAAAGTTTCTTCTGCTCTTGGCAGGGTGCCGTCAGTGAAGCCTGGACAGGATTTATGGATACAGGGACAATAGCAGACAAAGCAAACTTTCAATCTTTATTTCTTATAAAAACATTGTCGGGCAAACGTCACGTCAGAGATTGGTCATTAAATCTGACATAATGCTGGAAGGTTCCTACAGCATCCGTTTCAATCTACAGTAGTTCAGGAGGCCAGAAAAAAAACAACCAAATACAAGAACTGAAACTTCTAATGGTTGATTCCTGTTCAAGAGGGTAAACAGTCACTTTGGAAACTGTAAATTCGCAGAAGAATAAAGAGATTTCCAAATAAAATGAGTCACGCTGTAAAAGACAGTCCAGAGTATCTGATAACAGTTGTTTGGCAGATACTGATCTGACCCATTATAGCAAACCGTCCGGCTTCAAACAAACAAGTCCCAGAACTCTTTGCTTTGATCCTCTCAGTGAGGCAGATAAAAAAAAAAAAAAAAAAAAAGTCCTGCAGGTTCCGGATCAGAACTTGAGGCTGAATCCGGGGCCGACAGCTGAGGCTCCCAGGTTGCTGGTTGTCAGGTGGAAACCGGTTTCTTTCAGGTCATCATCACCCTGCAGATAAAGGAAATTAGTCAGACCCCTCCATTTTCACGTTTTAACCACTAACATGTGATGTGATGTAAGAGACTGAACAAAGAAGAGTTTAATTAGATGGAAGGAAATGTTTAAGAAACACAAATGAGAGAAATGAGCCGTGTGTTTGTTTTCAGTATTGTTCTGTCTGGACATGGACTCATTGAACGCCTCTCAGGCTAAAGGGCTGGTTATACTCCCGCAGCAGTGTGTTGCAGTTAGCTTGTCGCAGGTATGACGCAGATATTTTTGATTTATTCCCAATTTTGAAGCATGGTCTGCGCTATGTTATTCCACACCACAACACGAGAGGGACAATCACAAACTAGCTAGGCTTGTGGGTGTCCGTGTGTTGGTTTGAAGAGCTTGTTCGCCGTCTACAATCCCTCATCCAATTCCGGAGGACAAACAGTTTACCCGTGAGTGTTCCTGAAAGACTGGCCGTGGCACTGCATGTTTTAGCTTTGGTTGCAAACCAACAGATCGTCGCACAGAACTACAATAAGTGTCTGGGATAGTGTCTGTGGTGTGTGAGGCCTTGTGGATGGCACTACAGCCAGAGCTTCTGCCATTAGGTACCAAACAGGAAATATGGATAGTGTAGAGCAGATGTAGAATTGACCAATCAGAGGCCTCCTTTTTATCCTCCCTGCAAAGCTATCTGCGACACACACGCAGGTGACCTGATTTCTGAGCATAAACCAGGCTTAAGAGATGTTGATCTGTTTTGAAATGGTTCAACTTCAGAGATCTACAGCTCTGGTGGACAAACAAATGGGGTCTTAATGGATGAGTGGTGAGACTATTCATACCAGAAAATGTCAGGGAAATATTGCCATAATTGGTGAGGGAAACAACAAACATGGACGAAAGTGTTCAGTTCAGATTAGTCTGAAAATTAACCTGTTCTCTCCACATTAAAAGGTCAGGATGGATGTGGCTACTTCCTGTAAGGCAATCTGTTGGTGGCAGCAGAGAAAAATCTAAAACTGGTGTAGAGCTTCAAATTCCAGGAGGAAAATGAGCCAGAATGAGTCTGAGCTATAAGGGAATGGATTAGATCAGAGTATCCAAGCCTAAGAACGACCCAAACCTTTAAGCCCTGGTCTGAGAATATACATCTCTGAGTTTCAGATGGTTAGTAAATTAGAAACCTGAAATTTGTTGGGATTAATGAGCAAAAATGGTAATTTGGTCCCCTGGAAGAGTAGGGAGATGCTTTACCAGGCAGCTTAATGTGGTTCTATAATGAATGAGGAAAGTCATTGCTTCATTTTTCGGATCTGCTATAATTCCATAAATCAGGTATCATTTTAATAAAAAAAATAAATAAAAACACTAGAGTGACTTTAAGTTGATCGACTGCATAAAATCCCAATAAAAACATGAAAGTTGGTGATTGTAAAGTGAAAAAAATCTAAAAAGAGGGGAGGAATAGAAATACTTTTATTGCAGAGCCTGTATTTATTGAGTCCCTTTTATTGTTTTTCCAAAAGAAACCAGGCATGAGGAAGTTAATTCCTAAAACAGCTATTTGATATTTCTGGGTTCAGCAAGCCATGCGTTTGGGTATTTTTCCAAGTATAAAAAATAAAAAAAATAAAATAATAAGCAGTTTTGAAATGATCAGATTTGATCAAAATAAAAAAATAAAGGTGGAAAATATTGAAGGTGCTGCTGAAAAAGTTCAATAATATGGGCGAGCAGAACCACTGCAAAAAGCATTAGAAACTTCAGGGAGCACATCTTGGAAAACACAAGGAGGAAATACCCGGACACAAAGCAGAAGCTCATGGCTCTGTAATCTATTTAACACAGACGGCACTAAGAAAGCCTGGTAGCTGTGTGTAATGGAGAAAGTGCGGCCTAATGTCATTACCAGTTGACTGTAGCCCAGGCCTCCCTCGGGTGGACGAGGGCTGGTGCCTCTCTTCACCCTCTGCTGCTCGCTTTTGGCCGGCCAGGTGGGGAACATTGAGGGGTCGATGGGGAGGGGCGTCTCCCTGAAGTACTCGTGCTTCAAAGCCTCATCAGCTGAGATCCTTTTACCGGGGCAGTAGGTAAGGAATCTGGAAAACAATCAGTGGATATCAGCCAAAGATCTTTAAAAAAAATCTCCCTCATTTTGACTGGGAGGTAAACGGGACTCATTATAAAACTGTGGGGTTTTAGTGCCTGACTTGTGTGATGCTTTCATCACAGACTTTGGCGGTCAGCTCATTTAGGGCCATTTGGAAAACAAATCAGAGCTTCTAAGCTAAGACAAAACACACAGGAATCCTCTTTCTGTGGAGGAGCCAGAAATATGGTGGCAAGAAATGGCCAACAGATGATGCAAGAGTTGGTGACACTGAGCTAACTGCAAGGATAAATAGCAGCCAAGCGTTTCTGCATTCAATAAAAATGAAATGGATCGAAGTTTGATGGTGTTACTCAAACTGCATCATCTTGGAAAGTTGACGTGTGCTCTACAGTAAGCTGCAAAATGACACAAAACTAACTGGACTAAAATCTGATTTAAATCCTTCAATAATTAGCATCTGGAGGATAAATACTATAATTAGAGAAAAGCAGCAGTTTTCACTACTTTGAGACTAGGACCTCAGATATTCTTGCTGTGTCCTTAGCAGAAGCTGAGTTACTGCAGCATTGAGAATAATATTTCCAAAACAACAGCAGATAAGAGATGCACCAATCAAACGGCTGGAATTAGAATGGGATGGTTTTCTTGGGACTGGTTCCGATCCATGATCAAAAACTAACACATATAAATTCATTAAGTGCATAAAAAAGGGAACATTTCCAGTCTTTTCCTTCTATAACTAACATAATGAACTTAATGAACAATACTTGACATAATTATTTGTTTTAAGGTAATGCAGCTATTTTTTTTATGTTATTGCTTAGGAAAAAAAACTATAAAATTCAGAGTTGGAAGTTTCAAAAGAAAAGGGAGAAAACTGAGCTGCTTATGTTGATTTTAGACACAACCCATTTTATCCACATCTGACTCTCAGGAGTTATTAATACCCCATTTACACTACCCTTAAAAAACCGATCCATGCCGAGACCGGTCCGAGCTTGGATCAGTTCAACAGGCCGAGCTTGGTTCTAACGACCGTTTACAAGGTATTGTGGAGGATTTTTGCAAATTTTAAAAAAAAAAAGTCCCCCTCTCCAGTTTAAAAGAATAAAATGCACAACCCTGTACCTGCTCCTGAGAGGGAACGCCTATTAAACCCAAACGAGAGCATGCATAAGCCCATTTCTTCTCGTGCACGCTCTGTTTAATAGATGCTGTTTGCATCACTCATACAAGCTTAGTTTCCAAAACAAGATTTGCAATTTTTCAATTATGTCAGACTCACCAGAGGTAAATGAGGACGAGCACATAGGACGGCCTTACGAACACAGATCACCACTTATTTTGATGTTCCACTCGGAAAAAGAACATCCTTCACAATACCTTTAATGTATTGCAATGCATCAAACGATGCCTGAGAATTAGTACGATTACCCAAAATTAAGGAAATTTGGGGCGATCGATTGGTGCACTTCTGATTTAGATTATTCTTTTACTATTTAAATGTGAATAATTTAAGAAAAACCTTTTTTTTTGTAGTTTCTATCACAGAAAATGATAGTGTTAACGCTTTTTTAACAAGCAAATTTTAACAAAATTACAGTTCTGAAACTTTCACCTTCTGTCAAAAATATCTGTATGCTTATGATTAGGAGGTAAAAGAATTAAAGTTTAATAAGTCCATGGGGATAGGAAATAAGGTAAAGAAATAAAGAAATCGCAACTTCTGTTCTTGGAAGCTAATACCAAGAATGTTCTGCTTTGGTGCATTTGATGAGAGCATTTCTTATTGATCCCATCAGGATCACAGAGTACTTAATGTTAAAATCTGACATACGGCTGCTAGAAAAGTTGTGACGAGGCGGCGCCAACATGTCTGCACCACGTAATGTTTAAAAGAAAATCGCCTATTTCTAATGTCCTTAAGTGTTCTTGTCAGGACGCGGTAATAACAGAGATTTGGTAAATACAGCCAATTTGATTACACATAAATGGTTTAAAAACTTAAATACTTGGCTGAATACAATGGGTCTACTCAGTTAAATCAGGCTCAGCTAAAGCAAGACACTGTAGATGGCTTCCAACTTACATCCCACTTTTTTTTGTAGCTGCCAGATGCTAAAAAAAATCCAAGCCAAAAGTATTACAGACTCTGGTTTAACCCACCACTACTTTGCTTTTCTGTAAATATAAGCAACATAATCCTGAAAGGACAACTCAAACATTTCAGTCATTGCAATCCATCTAGCTTCAATGCATCAATCATCTATTGCTCAGGCAAAATGCACTAAAGGTCTGAGGCACTGTTCGATTAAAAGCTTTTGTCACAGCAACTCAAACACGTTTCATCTCCCAAAACAAACACGGATAATCTTATATATTCTGTGTTCCAGGTAAAGGTCTCATATTGTGCCTTTTTAGGTCTTCCAAAGTCAACTATAGGCATACAAAGGATGAAATACCACTGTTGGGGCTAAAGCATATTGATTAGTTATTCGTTATTGGTAGGTTTTTTTTCTCCAAACCCAAAAAACACTCTTGCCTTCACCACCAGGCAGCCTTTTCCTATGCAAGTGTCGCCTATTTCAGACCACTTCTGGTGACTAGGCTCTTCTTTCAGAAGGCTGAACAAACTCTGAGATCTACCTTCAGCCAAATTAATAAATAAATAAAAATCTCCCACTTGGACGTTAGCTGAAATAGAACACCTGCTGTTGGTGCTCAGATTAGCTGCAATAAGAGCGCCTTCGTCTCAGCCTTGAGCAGAAATGAGGTAGCTCTGCGTCACTTTGCTGATCGGAAATCAGAGAAAAATACTGCTCTATGAAAAGACGCTGCTCCATAGAGAGCAGGATTACTCAGTCATGTATAAAGCTAACAAAATACCACTTTGGGCATGATTATAAAGAAGGAACAGCACCGTATAAAGCAGGGGTGACCCATTAAAAATCAGTTTGGGATTAGCCAGCGGGTGGGTCTGGATCTGGACCGCAGTCCGCTAATCCGTGACCTCTGGTTTAAAGATTCAAAAAGTCTTTTTAAAGAAATTTTCCTTTGGGAATGAGTTTTTCTTATTGAAATAATACTCCTCTAAGGGTCACTGAATAACATTCTAAGATTTCATTATCTGTATGTCAGACAAATTATGAAACAACAGAATTTTGGTTGTTGCTGGATAGTTAACATTTATTTCACTCCGTTTTGGGGGAGGTTTGTGCCATCTTAAATTATATATATATATATATATATATATATATATATATATATATATATATATATATATATATATATATATATATATATATAAAAAAGCCCACATCTAAACTGGATTATCAAGAGTCATAGTCCATGATTTCTGATGCCAATTTGAGTTTAGATCCAGTTTAAGAACCAACAAACCAGTTTATAAACCAGATCTAGTTATGTCCAGTGTTTTTTTTTTCTTTATTTCTGAAAGAGGTTGTATTAATCAATTAACCATTTGTCGGTAATTTAGAAATCAAAATACTGTTTCTTTTTTTTTTTTTTTCTTCTGCATTCACACCAGGAAAGTCTGTTGGTCGACATGAATGATCCAGACCTAAAGCAGAATTTTTTTTGTTTGCTTCCATGTTATAGTTTTTGCAAATTAACTATAAATTGTTGATAAAGCTAGAAGTGTTACAATTGTGCCTGAGGCAGGAATGGTGGAAAATGATGTGGGTATTTAAGGTCTTATTACAAAACAGCACAAACAGTAGGAGCTTGAAGATCATTGAGAGCACCTCGTTCAGAGATGTTTTATTTCTAATTTTGGACTCCATCAGAGATTGAATCACACAAGGAGGATACCCGCATCATCCAGGAAGCTGCGTTGCTAAGCAACAGAAAGCAAATCAGGTAGGAGTTCAGTACTTAAATCACTGCTTAAGTCCAAAAAGACGTAGGTTGTTTTTAAGTTAGGATGAACTGATGCCCTTTTATATTCACATTGTTAAGGAAAAGCACAAGTTTGTTTAATGTCTGCAAAAGGTCCAGACCAAGGATGAAAAAGAGCCGAGATCTGTTTAAATCGTACCAAATATGGCAGCTGTAAGCACATTGATAGATGAAGAACACAGAAGAGTTCAAACTGTAAGGAGTTAAAACATGTGAATCCAGACTTGCAAAGACAAAGATGAATGGAGTAAAATATCGAATCCCCAAAACATCAGGTTTAGAAAGTAGTCCTGGTGCAGAGACACCTCCACAGATCTGACAGTAAATATGTCAATACATGCACGCCTTCCCACACAAGAATGTGTGCTATTCCAGACTAAAACCTAGACTCCTACACTGCTCTGTCCTCACGCTTTCTAAACTGAAACCCTCTCCAAGTTGACCTTGTACGTTTAAAAAAAAAAGCTTTCTGATGGATGGAGAGTTTCAGCAGCAGCGGACGGGCGCCAGACTTCCACTGAACTGTGATCCCTGCAGCAGCATGACAGTGAACTTGTTGTTAGCGTCCACTGCAGCTGTGAGCAGAGAGACTTTGTCATCCAGGTGTAGACAAAAAGCTCGGCGGATCAGCAAAGGTCTGAGAGCAGAGTCTCTCCCTGCAGCTGTATTTGCATGTATTTGGAACCAGCTTTAGGAAAATATGAGCCCATTACTGTGGATATGAAAACGCTTTTCATAGGAACAGCGTTGTCCAAACATCTTCTTGAAGAGTGGATTGTGAACTGGAACAAGTTGGATGGGATCTCACTCAGGCGTATTGATAAATGAGCAATCCGCCGCTGCTGTCATGTTTCATGTAGGTTTGCCAGGAATGGTCCGCCCGAATAAAAACAGCAGCAGGTGTTCATCGTTTGAGCGGCCAGACACAGGGCCCCTGTTGGACGGCCTGTAGTCAATCAAACAGGTCTGCAGAGGATGAATTTCACCTGGATCCAGTTCGTCCAGCACCATCCTGTTGGCGTACTTCTGCTTGGACTTTAACACCAACAGCCCAGATATTCCCCACCAAAGGCTCCCAATGTCAGAAGATTATCAGCCTTCTGACTGACTGACAGAAAGGAAGGCTGCAGACCATCTTTTCCTGCTTAAGAACAAACATAGCTGACCCTTTAAGGGTGTGTTTTCCTTTCACCCTTCTTTTGCGAACTTAAGTTTACGGATGACACCGCTGTCGCTGCTTTGATCCAGAGCTAATCTGCATACAGACAGGAGCTGGTCAAAATCGTTGGTTTAACTCATTCAGGACTGTGGAGAAGACAGTGGACATCTTTAACTACAGTTAATATGATGCAAATGACTGCAACTCCAAAAGGGCAAAGTCAAATTCCCTTTTTAAGGCAAATTAAACCTCTGATTCTGGTGTAACTTTGCACATCACTTTTTCTGTTTTTGTTTTTAAAGTGGCTGATATTCCTGTCATGGAGTGATTTTTTTTCTCCTGCGACACTAGCAAATGTTTCAAATATTTTCTTCACAGGAGTTAGAGAAAAAAATTGACGGTTAAAACTTTTAAAATGCAGCATAAATCACACTGACTGTGGATGAGTGCTTGTTGCTTATGCACCATTTATTTCTTCATCCAAAGGCATTGGCATGCCTTGTAAATATGTGTTAAAAAAAAAAAAAAAACTTAAAACAGTTTATATTTTATGGAATATTATTTTCCTGAAGTTTTATTTTTCGAAGGATCTTAGGTTCTTTGATATTTGACACAGGTAAACTGTACTCTGCAGTACAGTGAAGGAACCAAATAGAACCTGATCATCTATAAAAACCAACAAGTTCCCAAATCAAACATCCTTCTCTCCATGACTACACCCAGAGATCCTGTCCATGAAAACAACCGGGATCAGTAATTAGAGACAGCGGAGATAATTGAAAAAATCTTATGGTTTCAACAAAAACTCTGTCATGTAACAGATTAAATTTAAAAAATAATATTAAGCATTTTAATGAGAAATTCAATGTAAAATAATGGAGGGAAAAAAGCAGATATCCTCATTATTGTGCCAGGGCATTTTAACATAGCAGGATGCATCTCTGTATCACTGCTAAAAGGGATTCCTTTTTTTAAGCTAATTAAAACATCAGAGTCTAAACTATTCAATGTTAACTGTTCTTGATACAGGAAGGTAAAAATGTCTCAAAAGGAAAAAGCTATCCTGGAAATATTTGTCTAAAAGAACATTTGTCATTCGTTAATACCTATGTTTTACACAGAAAATAATTGAAATAAAAAAAAAAGTCAAAACTCTGATCTAGACCTCATTATACAGAGAGACCAAGCTTTACTGCTACTCAGGGAAAGATGGCGGTCTGGGTTTCATAAAGTTCCCAGCCTTCTTGATTAACTTTAGAAATGCAGCATATGAAACAAAACGCTCAAGCCACTGGCGCTGGGAGATCTAGACTTAAAACCTTATGATATTTAGTGGTGCTATCAAGAAGACGATAAAAGTGAGGATGAAAAATCTCTTAATGACCTTTTTACAGTGTTTCTTAGGTAACTGTATGGCTGTGACTACATGCCACGCCGATTATAAGCCCACAATCACAGATCATGCTTTTAAAAAAAACACAAATTTGAAAATAGGCTAGTTACATAAAGTGTGAATATTATCACAACACAAATACTGAATATAGTCACTTAATCGCCAATCCTATGATGTTGTTAAACATCATTCATATTAATTAATCCTTTATGCGGTCAATCTAAATTTTTGTGATATGATAAACGATCACCCTGATCAAGAATAAATGGCAGTCGGACAAGAAATTAGGAAAATAAATATTTTTTTTAAATGTGGGAATCCTTCCCCCATTGAATACATATATTCAAATAAAAGGCTGGATTAAAACCAAACAATAAATAGTGTGATAATATGCTATATTACGGAAAGAATGAAGTTTTGACTTTTAATATATGAGAAGAAGCCCTACTTGTTCATGAGGTCGAAGCCTTGGTCGGACAGCAGGGCTCCAAAGCGCTTTCGCAGGTTATTGTAGGGGTACTCTGTGAAGCTCATCTTCTTCACAGCAGGCAATTCACTGTAGCCTGGCCAGATCTTCTCACTGGGCGACCCCAAATCCTACAGTTAACACATTTACAGACACTCGTGTCAAGTATTTCGCTTTCAGCAGGAATAATAAATTGGTTTGAAGATGTTTAACTTCAGTTAGAGAGCAAATTTCCTTTTCAGGAGATATGAAATATATATGTATTATTTTATTCATTTAATTCATAAATGGGTATATGATGTTATAATGTTTATGGAAAGCTTTTAAGTCAGTTTTCTACAAACAGCTCCCCCCAGAGAGGAACCACTGAACTACAGTCTTGATACTAAATTAAAAAAAGAAAATCAGCACACTTAATTTATAGACAGTAAACAAGGTAATATTGGTCATTTTCGTGGCTGTTTAGTTTAAATTTGAAAGGCAAATAACGGTATTCACCTTGTAAATCTTGTTAATTTGGTCGATTTCAGACTTTCCAGGGAAAAGAGGTTTCTGGGTGAGGAGCTCGCCAAATATGCAGCCCACTGACCACATGTCCACAGCTGTAGAGTACTCCTGTGGAGAGAAGAACAAACAGAGTAGTAATCCACAGAAACATCAAGTAGACAGTCTGCCTGGCAAAATCCTACCGCAACACACAGAGAGAGAGGATGTTCTCTGATAGCTTCCTGGGCCTCTGCCGTCTGGCTGAATAATATGAGAATCTACAACTCCTGCAGCAACTTGAGGTATTTAGTGACTTACGAGCCAAATGCTTCACAGATGTTGTCTTTTAACGGAAATATATCTCAGAGTCTAACAGTCCAGATGATGCAATCGGCTCAGACGAAGTTCATCACCTTCATGTTTGCCATGTTAGCTGCTGCTCAGGTATTTCTAACCAACCCCAGGGGTTTGAGAAGGCAGTGTGAAATTTAAATCTCACCTTGGCTCCAAGCAGCAGCTCTGGAGATCGGTACCACAGGGTCACGACAACAGGAGTGTACTGCTTGAGGGGAGAACCGTACTCCCGCGCCAAACCAAAGTCCCCGATCTACAGTACAGGGAGGAACAGGGAAAACTGTAAGACTGCAGTGCTTTGGCAAAGGTTGGTGTTATGAGTTTAGATTTCCCAGAATGCATCTATATCAAGTATATCAAGTCAGATCATTTAACAACTGTGGGAATTATTATATTTAATATCAGGTTGGATTTATAGTTAAGCTGATAGGTGTCTACAAGTTACAGATGTGTTTTTGACTTGAAAACAGTTTATATTAATGTTTATTTTGACTATAAGCCTCAAAATGTTTTTTCCCCTGAAACTTATTTACCACGATTGTTATTAATGTATTTCCCCAGTGGGCTAAAAAACAGTTTTTCTTTTTAATCATGTCCACAGACTTTTAGCTGCAGCAGTGTTGAACAGAAACTTATAATTCTGTCAATATGATTGCTCTTTTTTTACCAATGCAGTTGCAGCATTGCTGGCTGCAATCATTTTTTTAATAGGAGACATATGCTTTTAAATCCTTCATTTCAGTTTCTTTTAAAAATGGTAATTCATAAGTCTATATCCTCATTTAGACGTTTTGGGACTGAACATTATGATGATTCTAAAAAAAAACTGTAGGGATTGAAAAATATGACTCAAACAGAACATGAAGATATGAAGGTATCCAAGCAAACAATAATATGCATTTATAGGCCAAAAGTGCTGATGTAGCGCCATATGGCCTCTTTAAAGGGACTTCCTCACATTTTAAGCAAGAAAAAATAACTGACAGGGTTTTAAAGATTTATCCTAAAATCATCTCCAAGCTGTGACAAACTGAAAAAGAATCCCATAATTTCAGAGTAAATTATCAGCATGAACAGAGTTTTAATAAATAAAGCCAAGGAGATGACCTCACATATAAGGCTCTGCATTTCTTCCCTGAAAAACTACTGCTTCAAATCTATTTCATTATTATAACAAAATTATATTTAAATTTTCTAAATTAACATATTACTTCAAATAAAGATGCTTTATTTATTTTTCATAAACTCATTTATGTATGACACTTACAATGTTAAATATGAGGGAAAATATTTTAGGTAGGGAAGAAATGCAAGATAAAATAAAAACAATGTACAGACATATTTCCATTTAACCTGATATCAAGGAGGTGATCAAATTTGACACTTTGGAGGTAAAAATTAGCAGCTGATCAAATATAATGAAAACCATTTTGTGCTCCAGCAGATAAGTCCATGCAGTCACGGTGAGGCAGTTAAACACACCAATATGTAGACAGAAGCCCTGCCTAACCTCAGGGAGCAGCAAGCAGCTTAAAGAAAAAAATGAGGGTAGCTTTTCTATTGTTTCTAGCTCATTAATAAGAACTTGGGACTGTTTCGTCTGGTTTGGTCTGCCGCGGTTTCCGTAGACTCGTGAACGCGCTTTTAGGAAATCCTATACACTACTGTTTATGCTCTAAAAACATTCTAAATGACTTCGTTTCGAGTAAATTATGGACGCTACCCACTCAGGACACTTGGAATACATTGGACGAGCAGTATGGAGGAATATTGACACGTTTTTTGTGGACTTTTATGGACCTTTCTCGGGCGCCATAAACCTCCATTATTTGAATGTCAGCAGACAGCAAGAAGCCTCCCAGATCTCCAGATGCATTTGAGATATCAAAAAAGTACTCCACAGTGTTATTCCGCATGGGGGTGAGTAGAAAATGAAGGCTAATCATGTTTTGGGTGTACTATTCCTTTAAACTTTAACTAGAAATATCTTATTAATTTCATCCAATTTGAAAAGCTAAAAGAAAAAAAGACACCCAGTAATAGCTCAGTTTAATGGGTACCTCTTTGTTTTCACCACAGTGGTGTTCTGGGGTAAGTTTCCACCAATACTAAATGAAGCATTAACACAAGGGAGAGAAAAAAAAGTTTGTTTTTTGTTTTTTTTGTGCAAATTTCATTAAGGAATTGCAGCCATGACTGAACTCAGATAATAGGAGTCCTAACCGATGAAGTTTTTAATGAGGCTTTTAATAAACTTAAACCTTAGAGATTAATAATTACGTTTAAATCAGGACATTTAAGCCATACGACCACGTTATTGCCTTTTCTTCTACCGCATTAATCCACCACATACACTTTCATTTCAGGGTGGTAGCTTGGAACTGCAGCACCAGTTTACCTTGAGGATTCCCTTATGGCTCAGCAGCAAGTTAGACGTCTTAAGATCCCGATGGAGGATCCAGTTGTCGTGGAGATGTCGGACTCCCCGAAGCAGCTGAAGCATAAGTGTCTTTATTTCACCTAAAAAATAAAAATAAAAAAAAGTAACACACTGTAAGTATGCTTCTGGTAAAAAACAAACACGTTTAAAAAAAATAAATGACTAAAAAAGTAATTCTCTACTTTTAAATAAAAAGGAATGTTACACCACATTACCAGGCAAGAAGGGCTGCTTCATGGTTTCCATTAGACTCTTCAGGTCATGCTCTACATAGTTCATCACAATGTAGATCTTATCCATATTGCTTCCAACTACTATTTCCTGCCATAAATGAACAAAACAATCAGAACGTCATCATTCTACAAACATCACAAAAAGCAAATATTATTGCCCGAACGTGACGTCAAGTTGTCTCACCCTGACTGTGACGATATTTGGATGCTGAGCTTTGAGGATTGTGTTAATCTCTCTTAAAGATGTGATGGGAAAGCCTTCCTTCTCCTTCTCCATCTTCAGTCTCTTCAGGGCAACAATCTCATCTACAAATATAACAGCATTGATCTCACACAGGCCTGTTTTAAAACTAGGAGAACAAAAACACACCCAGCAGCTCATTCTCATACCGGTCTTCTTGTCCTTTGCTCGGTAAACCACTCCATAGGTTCCCTCCTCTATTCGGTTCAGACACTGAAACTCTTCGACACTCCGGCAACCCTGAACACAGCGTTACAATCATAAGATAATAAAAAACCATTAATGAAGACAACCAGCATGCGCTTCCCCTAAGCTGACTGAAAATGAATGAGCGATGGTTTAGAAAGGCTGTTGAGGAATCCGACAGAAGTAAACAGTCTGTTATGGTGAAGCAATAGCAGAACCAGAGCTGACCTTTCTGGGCAGAACTTATTTAAATTCACAAAACCCCAAATCTATATTAGCCTAACTGAGCTAAACCAAAAATAAAAAAACGTTAGGTAATAATGTTGGATGGATATCGCTTAGAATTTATAGATCGGACTACTCTTAACAAAAGTCCTTATTGATCCAGTTTTTAATCTTTTTTAATTTGGTGATCAAAAGGGAAAAAACAAATAAAAATAAGAACCAACTGTTTATTTTTTAACATTTTGAACAAAACCACACAAGAGTACAAAATAAATACTTTGTAAAATAATAGAGCAATGTAAACACTATATAAATAACTGTATATATAAACAAAAGGGCCGAAACGCTACATCTTAAAATAATTTTTTAATTTTATTTTGACAAATTGACATGATAAAGTGATTAAAACACTCTAAATTAGGGCTGTGCAATTTAGCTAAAAAGATCAAAACTGTGATTACCGTATTTACACGACTATAAGGCGCACTTAAACGTCTTTTTTTTCCCCTCAAAATGTGCGGTGCGCCCTTTGGTGCGGTGCGCCTTATGTGTGTTGTAACTGCGACTTTTGAGACCACCTCATTGAGGAGATGATGAAAGAGTGGCTGAATGTAAGGAGACCAGGTGTTTTTTTTTTTCACTCATCACCATCGCTGTTAATATGTAACTCCATGCGTGCCCATCTCACAGCTGATGTGAAAAACATGGGGAAACAAATTAACGCTGTGCTCGCTGTTCAACCGCTCGATATCGGTGTGAACCGGACCCAGCAGGTGCAGCAGAAGCAGCGAGTTTACATGCAAAGTCAATGGTTGACGCGCGTATAGGTGCAGCAAAAGGTCCTGCAGCGCGTTTTGAGCAGCAGGAGCGTTTAAGCATCTGCCAACGCGCTGCTGCTGCTCGAGATGAAAAAATTGAAGTTTTGCTGCTGGACGCGCCGCATCAACCAATCAGAGAAGCTGATCTGGGAGCTGACAGCGAGACAGACACAGCGCTCTGATGACATGATATTAACGCAAATGAAAAAGGCTGGATGGATGAGGAGATAATGAAAGCGTAGCTGAGGGAGGTGTAGCCTATGTGAGGAGACCAGGTGGTTTTTTCCACGCATCACCATCGCTGCGTGCCCATCTCACAGCCGATGTGAAAAAAAGGTGAATCAAATGGACGCTGTGCTCGCCGTTATCCCGGGGGGTCTGACAAAGGAGCTTCAACCGCTCGACATCGGTGTGAAGCGGCCGTTCAAAGTAAGGCTGCGAGCGGCGTGGGAGCGATGGATGACCGACGGAGACCACAGTTTCAGGATAAGTGGAAGGCAGCGCCGGGCAAGTTACGCCACCGTTTGCGGATGGATTGTTGATGCTTGGACTAACGTGTCTGCTGGCTCTGTTGTACAAGCTTTTGCAAAAGCCGGCATTATTTCTGAGGAGCCGCGCTGCACGGAAAGTGACTGACAGCGAAGAATGGGAAATTGGCATGTCTGATTTAGCGCAGCTGTTTAATTCAGAAACAGAGGATGATGACTTTGATGGGTTTGATTAATACTTTGTAATAAATACATGAATAAAGCACAAACATACTCAGTTTTGCTCCCGCTCTATTTTTCTACCTGAAAACTTAATTCAACAGCAGCCTCTGGGCGGGTCTCCTCCTCTTCACCGCGGTGGCTGGCAGGTGTTTTTTCATCTAAATAATCTAAATCTTGCAGCTATATTTGCTGTGATCAGTGGGAATAAAGTAGTTTTAATATGTTTTTAAGTGAGAAAGGCCACCTGAAAACTTAATAATTGCAGTCAGTTCATCCAGATTATCTATTTCTGTCGGAGGCGCTCAGACCCCCACATACCAGCGGTGCGCCGACAGCAGAAATCCTTTCATCAGCAGCCTCTAGGCTGGGCAGCCTCCGGGTTCACGCGGTGGATGGCAGGTGTTTTTCATCTAAATAATTTAAACTGCAGGCACCCATAAAAGCGAACATATTCCGTCGGCAGGTTTCAGGATTTTAAGTTAATTTAGGAGTGATCACAGCGCTTTGTCATCTGCGATGTGTCTGTCTCACGGCCAGCTGCCAGGTTTGATTAATACTTTTTAATAAATACATGAATAAAGCACAGTCATACTCAGTTTTGCCCCCGCTGTATTTTTAAATACGCAGTAGAGCTATTTAAAGGTAGTAGAGGACATGTACCTGTATATAAAAAACGCGCCCTATAGTCCGGTGCGCCTTATGTGTATGTTAAATACAGAAATGGCACACATAACTGAGACTGCGCCTTTTAGTACGGTGCGCCTTATGGTCGTGAAAATACGGTATTAATTTGAACCACTTTGCAATCGCAATTTTCTTTCGCACTAACACCGAGCATCTACGCCAGAGGTAACCAATTAAAAAGTCAGCAGCACCTGAATAAAGAAAATCATCAACCGGTAAATAGGGATGGGAATCGAAAACCGGTTCCTGTTAAGAACCGGTTCCGTATTTTCCGATTCCATGGCATCGTTTGGCAGCTCACTGAACGATTCTTTTTTCGATTCCCGCAGCACCAGAGCCTAGAGCGCCGGCTCTGGGGAGCACGACTTACGTCACGTTTTTTACGTAAGTTACGCAAGTTACGCAAGTTACGCAAGTTGGAAGAACTATTCGAGGAGGAAGACAACGAGCTGCGGTCACTTTGTGAATCAAAGCCCCGTCTTTCCTTAGCCCAGAGGGTGGATCAGGAAATCCAGCTCTATAAAAGCTTGCCCTCCATCCCCTGCAGGGATAGCGCCACACTGTGGTGGTGGAACAAGCAAGATACGCTGCCCTTGCTATCTGACTGGCTGAAAACTACCTCTGTGTGCAGGCTTCCTCCACCCCATCTGAGAGGGTGTTCTCCACGGCTGGAGACACCATAAGCCCTGAAAGATCCTGTATCCTTCCAGAAAAAGCAGATATGCTCATCTTTCTGCAAAAGAACTGTTAATTTTTCCTACTACTGTTTTATAATTAGTATTTTTTGTTATTTAAAATAGGTTATTATCCCATCATTTGTTATTAGACATTGTTGGTTATTAAGTTTGTTCTTGTATATTTATTTTTCATTTAAACACAGATGTTACTCCAGTTTCACATTTCCTGTGGACATCTTGATCTTGTTGAGTTTGTAAGATTGTGCAATAGTTAAGTAAACAAAGTTGATTCTGATAATCAAACTGTTTGTTCTCCTTTTTCCCCCAAATTGGAATCGAAAAAAGAATCGATAAAGAATCGAATAATTTCATAGAATCGAAAAGGGAATCGGAATCGTGAAAATCTTTTCAATTCCCAACCCTACCGGTAAAGGTCCGGAGACATTTTTAATTACAATCTGTTACTTTAAACAGAATTCAACACTGATATTAAAAACGAGTTTTTTATTCATCCGTGTAATACATTGAATTTTTAAATAAGAAATGTCAACAACAACAAAATCTGAAGTGTTTTTTGAAGTAGACAACAATCATTCAGTTTGGTATATAGACAATTTTCTCATTCACATATTTTATAAAAAACCTGAACTGACCATTTGTTTTTGTTTTTTTGTTTTTTCTGGCTTAATGAGAGAAGTGGGCTGTATGCTGCCCTGCAAGGCTTTAAACCTGGGTTTGAATGGAGACAAAGCCATTCTCAAGCACTCAAGGTGCTTATTTTGAGCCTGGATCCATATTTATTTTTGATAATGTTCATGATGGAGAATCCTGCTTCACAGCAGCGGGTTGAGCCAAACATACTCTAAATGTCCAGGGTTATCTTTGAGCACGGCATCTCACTTTTCTTTCACCAGTTCACCACAGCTTTTTCAGCAGTCCACACTTTCTCTGCTTGCCTTTTCTCATCTTCTCCTTCTTTCCCACTGCCCGGCTGCCACAGGTTTGCCTGCTGAGTCTAAAAGTAGCAGCAGCAGCAACCCAGACTGACAGCAGCTCATTGGCTAATTTGTATCACGTGTAGCCTGGTCCCGGATGCCCTGGAGGACCTTTACCATATTAACAGGAGAAGCAGCGCAAGTAAAGTTAGACACTGTCGTCGGACAACATGCTGTAATTTATAAATGTTCTATTTGACTGTATGATCTGGTTGAACTGTAAAGTGCCTTGAGATGACATGTGTTGTGAATTTGGCGCTATATAAATAAACTGAATTGAATTGAATTAAATCAGGTTGGGTTCGGATTAGCCAGCAGGTGGATCCGGATCTGGACCATAGTCCGCTAATCTGTGACCTCTGGTTTATGTGTTTAACTACAGGGTTTCATTTTCTTATGGATATGTGCTTAAGCTGAAACTCTTATCCATTCTATGTGGGGCAACTATGCTATTACCACCACCTATAAGACTGGAGAATTTATTTTATTTTGTTAAATAGCAATTATATCGCAAATACAATCAATGAACCAGCTCTACTCTAAATATCACACAAACTATAAAAAAGGAACTCTATAAAATAATTCAAAGTATTCATTAATATTTTACCTGAATCAAAACTATAGAACATTTTTAATATTATCAAATTCAGGGAGAAGATGTAAGAGGCCCACAGAGCTGATGAGGTGAATTAATAAGAGAGGCAGTGTGTGAATTATCTAAGTGCTATATTTTCAGAGAAAAAACCCCAAAACATTCTGTAAAAGATTATGTCTAACTTATATTTGCATCCTGCTGTGTAATCTAGGGGAGAATCACTGGAAACTTTGCTCATGCATAATTCAATTAGTAGGGAAACACACATGTTGATCTTGCCTCTCCTCTGACCTCAGGCAGTCTGCTGCACTGGGAGCCAGTCAGCGCCAAAGCAGCTGCGCTCGCTGTTTGCCCAATGCAGTGAACTCAGAGAATAGTCGCCAAAAACACAGAAGTAAATAACTATTCTCATTGCACTTTGCTTTTAGAAAAATAAAAGTTGCCAGAGGGGTCTTAAAAGTCGTTAGCTGGTTGACAACAGTGTTAGAAGAGAAGAAGCGAGGCAAACATGTGAGCACAATGTAAGCCCCGCCCACTAGGGCTGACTATTCTTGCCAAAGTCCTGAATCGATTCGATTTTGATTCATAAAGTTCTAAATCGATTAATTTTTATTCAATCTGTTTTTAAAACAATGAAAGTTGTTCAACTGTGTTTCAAAATACTCATGTATTTTTTTTTTTCCTATCATATTAAACACAAAGCGCAAACTTGTACTTGACAGTTTAAACTTAAGATGTGAACAAAACTGTCTCAAAAGTGCAAACTTGTTTGTGAAAAGTGAAGCCTCACACGAGCAAGCAGCTGTGACACATCGGGGACACAGCAGACATGTGTGAGCTCCATTATCTCCACTACACAAACCATATTTGCAGGGTTGTCTGTATCAACTACAGGGTGTTTGCTGGTCAGCCTCCATTTGTTAATGTCTTCAATCAACCTATTGGCTATATTTGAAGCTGTCTTGCTTGAAGTAATCTTGATTGCATCTTTCCTGCTCATTTGAATGTGAACGTCACGCAAGTCACTATAAAACTAATCGATCTCATTACCTAGACATCGATTTTGCAAAAATGTAAAGGAATCGATTAAAAATCGATTAAATAAATTTTTTTACCCAGCCCTACCTCCCATCGTTTCTTCATTGGTGCAGGTTTGCAGCTAGAAAGCTAACAGCCTCATTCACAGGAGAAGGAAGCTGAGTAGTATTTCAGTAACGCAATCGAACAAAAAAGACAGATGGGATCTTGTGGCGATTCTTGAGGATTACTGTAAAATTAAAGTGAAACAACATTTTTGGGTCAGACTTTTTCCTGGAAGGGTTGAAACCTGATGCATCTCCTGGCTTGACTCGATAATGGTCTTTATTCCACATCTAAAAAGTCTCTAAATATCCTACGTTGACATTTTATAAGCCCGTCACTGACGCCGCTTACCCCAGTATAACTATGAAGGCCTTTGATGGGGATTCTGAAAGCTGTGATTTCAGTGGAGCCAACAGAGGAACAATCTGCTGCTGAGACTCACCTGCAGAGCCGGCAGGTATTTGGGCAGCTCCTTCTTCAGCTCCACCGGTGAAACTGGAGGGGAATCTGGGATGTAGTTCTCCTCGGGCGTAGCGGAGTGGGAATGAGTTTGGGACTGAGGGGTGGCTATGCCCTCTTTGCCTTCTTCCTCCTCTTCCTCTTCTTCATCTTCCTCCTCCTCCTCTTCCTCCTCTCCACTTTCCTCAGAATCGTGGTCGAATCGTGATTCTGGAACTGCGACAGAGACGGCGACATTAGTCAACTCGTGAGGGTCTAGAATTCACAAATTACTTGTTCAATCTTTTGCTTCTGAAGCTGAATTTCTCAGTCTTTAGTGGAGGTGCTCTAAATTACAGTCTAACCAAACATTACGGTTAGGGCATAAGAAATAAATCATCAATCAATTATTGAAATGTTCCTCAACTAATTTAGTAATTGATTAATCGTTAAATGGAGTATATAGACTCTAAACCTACCTTTAGCTGACAGAGCGACCCACTTAGAGCAATAAATATACCAAAATTGATACAACATATGTAAACACTGCATTTAAGATAAAAAAAAATAATAATTTTTGTCTGTCAATATGCTCTATTCAAAATTCCTCAAGTGGAAAAGTTTTAGTTTCACCTCGTTAAAAATTGCAAAAAATCTTCTTAAAGGAACCTTTGGCTATAACCGACAGATTAATCGATTTGCAAAATAATTGTTAGTTGGAGCCCTAATTACGTTACATCTCACTGACTTAACCTAAATAATTAAATAAAATAATGAAATAGTAAAGCTTAAATAAAATAAATAAAGATTAGATAAAATCAAGATTAAATAAATAAATCACAATTTAGGAAATATTTAAAACTTTTCTAAAATCATAAGCAAATTAAGTCACTTGATGTTGGACTATACAAGTTTTTTTCATTAACTGTCAAAATATTTCCACCTTAATAATTATCCAGATGAACGAGTTGTAAGAAAAATTGATCTTCAGTTTGCCTCTCAGGGTTAAGTATCTTACTCATTGTAATGATGTGACAATTAATTTTTTTAAGTCTGTATTATAGATCAATCCATATCTCAGTTATTATTTTATTATTTTCAGAGGCATAGATATGCAGTTTTATCAATTCTTCAAGACTTTTAATCACTTAGAATCTGAAGAGCAAACTACATTTAGAGATTTACAGCTACAAAGGTTTCCCTCATTCTAGATTGGATCTTTTTTATTTCCTTGTATTTTCCAAACTCAGCTAAAATTAACTTCAAAACACTGTTATAATTACAGAAGGGTTTGTGGGTTTTTTTGTCATTTGCTTACAGCAGACCCCCCATTTTCAAGAAGACAAGCAGCCCGCTGCTCTTTGTTTATCATCTTTGTCACATTAGGTTTTTTTCTTTTGATCTTTTAAGTAAAATCATCTCATGTAAAGATGATATTTTGCCTTCAAAACACTTAAATCTGAGGATGTTCTTTAAAGAAAAAATAAAACACGTTTTCTATTAATGAATTAAGCAGGTTAATAGAGGCATTTCCAAATGATTGGTAGCATAATCCTTAATGAAACTCAACTCCTACTATCTGTTATTGATCTACTACTGATACGTTTATGAGCTGCACACCCAAGTGAACCTCGCAGCCATGCTTTTTACAAACAACCTTATTAGTTATCTGCTAGTTGCACAGCTTGAAAACAATACACTTTAAACTGTGACACTTGTTTTGTTGATTTAATATTTTTTAGTCTTTAAAAAGAGATTTGAAGAATAGGTAGACCAACATAGCACTGGTCAAAATATTTCATGTCAGAAAGGTTAAAATCATAAAGTCTGAGGAAAAAAACATTTTTAGCCAGACTGGCCGTTTTATTTGGGTAATTATGCCCATATAAACAGTAGAACCTGATTATATTTTGTTTTCTAGTCCATACACAATCTAATCCGAGAGTTACATTTTTTGCATGTAAACATCATTAATGTTAAAACAACCCTGCCTGTGAAATCCCTAGTTTAAATTCAAATAAAGAGAAATGGACCTCAAAAAGAAGCTGTTGAAAGATTCACATCATTTTAAAAAGTTCAATATCTTCTTATTTCTCTATAATTACTTCCAAAAAGTAGCTAATATGTTGGTGAGCTACCAACCTGCAGGTATGTGCTTTCCATTTCCCCGCTCTTCTTCAAATTCTTCCTCTGACTGCTCTTCCTCGCTTATATCCTCTGAGAAGCAAAAGTCTTTGCATTAATCACGGTTGTTATTAGACATGCCTAACATTTAGAGAAGGAAGTTTAATATATTTTACCAGCACTCTGCTCAGACCGCCCCGAGGCCGAGGCAGACTCCTCCTCTTCCTCCCCTTCCTCCTCCTCACCCTCACTCTGGCTGCTGGACTCATCTTGGCCTTCTTCCTCATCATCTTCCTCCTCCTCTTCAGATCCCGACCCTGATGCTAAACAAGATAGAAAGATAGCAAATGCAAAAAAAAACAACAAACAGACATGAGTGAGTTTGACTGATAAAATGAAAGTACTCAGCGTGTAGAAAGATGAGAGCTGCAGACAAGGACCAGTGATTGATAATCAGATTTATTTACTTTTTTGTTCATGTTAAAGGGTAATTATAAAATTTATTTTAATAAAAGGATGAATAACTGGGGTAGGATTGCTGAAGCTAGAGGGCCTTTGCTAGGTGCAGCTTACCCATGGAGGATTCTGCTGTGCTCGTCTTCCTTTCAGCATCACTAATGTCTTGGAGGTCTGAAAGCAAGTCTTGAATATCGGGCCTCTCGTCTTTTGTTGCTAAATAGAAAATTAAAATCAATCTAAATGCAAATGATACAGAAAGGATTTTCTCTCAAGGGCTCAAAGATTTTATACCAAACTCACGTGGAAGCCTCCGCGGCTCACTGTGCTCGGACCTGTCCCGGGAGCCGCGGTTTGGACTGCGACTGTGGTGAGCTGGTTTGATCTTGTCATCGTACTCATCAGGCAGCATGCGATGGTGAGATGGCACTGAGAATTTAAAGATTTAAAATGCAGGTTAACAGAGTTTTATGACTAAATCTGTTGAGTTATTTCCATTACAACAATTTCCCCATTGTGGGACAATAAAAGTATTCACAAATTTTTTACTTTTCTACTCTATTAGCAGAGATGTGGGGAAAAAAAAAAACAAGGCTTTTTACCTAAAATCAGACAACTTTTAATGTGAAATGTCAGCTCGATACAAAATAACAAGATCTGTTTTTGTCCAGTAAATGCACCATAGCTAATAATACACTGACAGCAGTGCGAGGTTAAAAATTATTATCATAAAATTTCTGATTAAGCAGTGATATAAAAAAGCAGTTTATAAGCCACTGTCTACGGCTGCAACTAATGATTATTTTGCAAATTGATAAATCTGTCCATTATTTTTCGATTAATCAATTAATAATTGGATAACCAAATGTTCCTTAAATAAGTAAACTAAACTAAATAAAAATTTTCCACTTGAGGAATTCTGGAAAGAGCATATTGACAGATGAAAATGTTTATGTTAAATGCAAAATATTTAAATATTTTCTTTTATAATTTTGGTAGACTTACTGCTCTAAGTGGGTGACTGTCAGTTAAAAGCATGTTTCAGATGCTACACTCCAGTCTACAACTTATCGATTACTATTAAATTAGACGATGATTATACAAATAATCGATCAATCACAATTAATCCAATTTATTGTTTCAACCCCACGACTGTCTGATGTTTTAAAGTTCATTCAGGCAGCAGGACAAAGCAACATTTTCAGCAATTATCTGGAAGGCTGATCATGGTGCAGAAAAACTGACCTTTTTGGTCCCTTTGAGCTTCCATTCTCTGTTTTTTATAAAAGCATGCTGGATTTATAAATGCTGTGACTTTCTGGAATCTCAGCTTTATTGAGATCCCCCCAAAACATAAACCCTGAGATTTTATTTGTAACATAAGATATTTAAGCTCCATTTTTGATGAAATAAGCAAAAATCACAGTTCAGAAAAGCTGTAAAATTTCACCTTTGGTTCTAATGTAACGGGTTTTATCACCTTGAGTGTCACAAATTATTCAATTACCATGAAAGAACAATAATAACACATGGAAAGAGACTAACTTTCTCGACGAGTCGCTCTTTCTTTGTGTCGATCGTCCACCCTTCTCTCTCTGTCTTTGAATTCCCGCTGATCCTTCTGTTCTCGAATCTTTCGGTCTCGCTCCCGCTGGCGCTCCTGCTGTTCCAGACGGTCCCTGTCATTGTAGAGGACGAATGATACGAATACTTTAAAATAATAGGAAAAGCAGGAAACTCTGCACCACCAAATGTGTTTGTCTGGTTCAGAGATTTTTAGGGAGTGAATGCACAACTACAGCAAAACTGGAAGGAAACACTGAACTCAGGGGGTGGGCAATATGGTAGATATATAGAATAACCTTTAGAACAGAGAAATCCAGATTTCAGCACAATTTCACGACGAAAAATCCTAATAGAAAATAAAGAGCAGAGTATGTCTAAACAGATTTTGAAAATTGTACAAATTTAACTCGTTGGAACAACTGATATTTAATTAATACGCTGGAATAGTTTGTACTTAAAATAAACTGTTTCAAACTGTTTTGTCAAACCTCAAACATTTAATTTGAATTTAAAATATAAACAAATCAGGGAAAGATGAACATTTAAGGGATCACGACAATAAGAAGTTCTTTAAATTAATTGTTCTGAGCTTAAATCAGATATCTTTTAATTAATCATAAATGTTACCATTGACATTATCCTTATGGTGGCATGGTAGTTAACCATGTAACATTGCTTCCTATGCTCTGAATCTCTCACAAACAAACTGAGAATGTTTCTTTTTTCTTTAACAACATAAAATAGTCTTTCATCCCCAGGGCTCAGGCTGTTCTGATGATATTAAGCCTTTTTAACAAGCAAAAATTATATTTTCTTACTTTAACTTTCTATTAAACTGAATTGTTAAGGTTTGCTGTATCAATGCTACAAAAAAAGAAGCATTTTGATTTTCCTGCCGACTAAAGGCAGATCCCTAAAAAACAATGTAGATAATAAACAAAACCTCACAAGTGGATAAGTTAAAACAGACTAACCAGACCAATCTGGAGCCGGCAAACACCCACCTAAGTGTTTACTTACTTAGCCGTAGGCGCTAGTGACCTAGGAACAGCTGGAGGAGGAGAGTGTTCTTGTAGTATTCTTCTGTGTGTAATGAGGACAAAATATCTTCAATTGCATTTGTTGGACAATCAAAACAAAACAAACAAAAAAACTGAGTTTTAATAGCACTGTACCCAAATATGGCTTTAAAGATCCTTATACTCTAAAACTGTTCCATTGACTATTCAATTATCCACAGTAAACATTTAAAAGAGTAATTATTTAATTCCTGTTAAAGAGGATTTATTAGGCTGAAGGAAACGGAGGAAACAGGAACCGATGCATCTGAGCAGTGCATGGATTGTACGCCACTACAGCTCTGCTTTGGGAATTCCTCACACTAATATTTTCATATCGCCCACCCCAACTCTAATTTAAACCAGATCTGCTTTCCTACCATCAAATGAGGAGCTCTTCATTACTGCGCTCACCTCTCTCTGCGAGAATGAGCTCTGGCTTGTTCCCTTCGTTTCTGCCTCTCCCAGTCTCTTCGGGCTTTATCTTCTTCCCATTGGCGCTTCCTGCGGTCGCTATCTCGCTCTTTTTCTTTGTCTTTGGCTCGTACGTGTTTTCCCCCTGCTTTAATACTTACAATCAAAAGAGAGAACAAGCAAAACATTTCTGTCTGAAAACCAATCAAATGTCTGACCTCCTTCAGCAGAGTGGCTGCGTTGACGTCTTTTATCCTTTCTCTTCTCCTCCTTTCGGTGGTGGGATTTTTCCTTCCTCGCTACCTGCTGTGGGGGCTTGATTGCTAAAGATTCATCTTCATCTCCTCTACCAGAAACGCAACATAAACGCTGTTAGATATAACAACCTTCACTATAAACAAAACTACAAAAAGAATTATTTCATTTACCTGTCCTCTGTTGAGTCCTCCCGTACGTACGGGGAATTACGAATTGTTATTTCCATTCTTTGATCTCGTAGTTCTCCTTCCTCCGGAGTGTCTTGTTTCGGTTCCCGATCATTCGCCTGTGGAACAACGCCGTGGGAGAACTGGGAAAAACAAGAAGGTCACCATTAGGGATCAAATCTGAAACAATAATCATTAAATGATCATAGCTAATCACTACAACAAGGTTAAATTAGATTTTAGCAACACATCAATTACTGAAACCCACTATAATGACTTGAATTCACAGTTTAGTTTTGATCATCATCACAGCATGCATGTTTTTTTCTTGAAGACACTTTACATTTTTCTGCCGCTTAAGATCGGTTTTCTCTTCTAATTCTCTTCTGCGCTTTTTTTCCTGTAAGATTTCGTCAAGAGTTTTAACTTTCCAGGTCTCCTTTTTGTCCCCCATCAGCATCCACTCGCCTCCACCTGGTTCACATGACAAACACAGATATGAACAAAGGTTTATCAGTAGTACAGGTAGTGCACATTACTTTTATGAGATCCGGGTAAAAAAACAAGCCAGAAAACATCCATTTATGGACACCAGACACTTTAATTAAGCAGTGCTAATTACATGAGCAGTAGAACTGACTCAAAGGCTTTGATTTAATTTCAGGTCTAATGTTTAATTACCGAAACAATCCCACAGTCAATATTAATAGTAACAAAAATTATAATTTATAATGAAAATATAGAGCCATTTTACCGATTTCTCTGTCCTCAGGATTTTAGGCAATAAAATAAACACAAAGAAACATTTTTTCTGTAAGCTGTGACTCTTACATAACTTAGAATGATTTCTGAAACAATCTAAGTCAGCCGAAGCTCTTTCTATGCTTGTGTTTTATATTTTAAAACCATGGTGTGTAAAGTAGGATAAACACCCAAAACTCTAAAAGTGCCAACTTTTAAAACTACAGTTTATTCGTTTGAAAGATCATTTCTTCCAAGCAGCAGTCACCCCAAGCAAAAAGAGTAATAAAACTAACATAACTTCTATTCTAGACCTTCTACAAGCAAACTTAGAGGAAAAACAAAAAAATTAAATTAAAAAAAAATATATGTAAAAATTAATAATTAAAAATTATCCAATAATAATAACCCAAGGTTACAATATCTTAAGAATTTTATAAATCTACATGAAAGTATATAACTATGGACACCTGCTAAATACAAAATACGTCCGGTAAAATTTTCTACTGTACTGTTTTACTAAAGTCCGATCCACAAATACCCTGAATTCTAAGGGATGTAAAAAGAGGGATTTAGCCAAGCTAAAGGGCTCATCTATTTTGAAAGGTTAGAGATTAAGATTAATAAATAGGTTTAGGATAACAACTGAATTTCAGCCTTTCTTCCCCCTGGTCCTTATTTCATATATGTTGAAACAGCTACTCAATAATTATAGATATTGACTGATATAACAGGCTTACGTTTTCAGCTAAATTGCAAATCCTTTCACCAATCTACCAGTTCTTTCCAGAATTTGATTTAATTCCAATAAGAAAAATATATAAATAAAATAAAAATACATTTGGAGTCGGTTATATAAAAGGTTTTCTGACAAATCATATTTAGTCTACTAACTCTACTAACCCTAATGCTACAGGATTAATACCTAAATATAATGTCACAAAACTAATTTCAACAGCTCAAGAGAACATCGTGTAACACCAGATTCATTTGTGAAAACAGAACTCAATTTTTTTCAGATACAACTAAATAACGCTGTAAATGTATGTAACATACGGATTTAAATGTGACATATTATCACATTAGGTGTATCAGAGATGGATTGAATGTTGTCAATTAACTCTACCACACTGTCAGTTATGTTATAACAGGGTTATTTGCCTAAAACAACAAAACTATAAATAAAAGTCTGAAAGCTTGCCACAACCTACCTAAAAAATAAAAAGTCAAGAGCAATATAAACGCATATTTTGACCTTCCTACTTTAGGGTTAGCAAAATGCTAACACGTTACCAAGCGTTAGCCTTAGCATTAGCATGAGGGACCGTTGCTAGTGAATTTCTGGCGCTAAATACTTATTTTTAAGATAAATAAATATCCAGGTTTTTACACGCATTTAACAGGGAGCACGTGGCAGTGTCGATAATTGAAAATGACAGCGTAAATGCAAAGTATGATGAAATTGAGCCCAGGGAAAATTAAAACACTCAAACAAACCTGAAAATGCGCAGCGGAAGTTTGAGCGCGTCAGAAATGTAAAGTATGCTTCCGGTGTGAAACAAAAGCTTCCGGTGTATAAAACGATACATAAAATTATAAATAACGTTAAAAATAATTTAAGCTATATCAACGTTTAAGCTATTTTTTAATAAAAATAAATAAATAAATAAAAGTATATATATATATATATATATATATATATATACTTTTATTATATATATATATATATATATATATATATATATATATATATATATATATATATATATATATATATATAATAAAAGTATATATATATATATATATATATATATATATATATATACTTTTATTATATATATATATATATATATATATATATATATATATATATATATATATATATATATATATATATACTTTTATTATATATATATATATATATATATATATATATATATATATATATATATATATATATATATATATATATATAGCGTAATGCAATATATATATATATATATATATATATATATATATATATATATATATATATATATATATATTAGATTAGATTCAACTTTATTGTGATTACATAGGTACAGGTACAAGGCAACGAAATGCATTTTAGATCTAACCAGAAGTGCAATAGCAGCAAGTGCAGGAAAAATCAAATGAAAATTATTCCATAAATACAGGACATGGGTTTCTACTGAATAAGTATAGAGATCAATACCATTATAGACAGAATCTTACTATTAGATGAATATAATATATAGATAACTAGTGTTATGAACTAAATTTACAGATGGATATGTACCGAATATAATATAATATATATACACGTACACACATATATATGTACTGGAAAACTTGTTAAATATTAACTTTTTATTTATTTATTTATTTATTTATTTATTATTTATTATGCTGTATTGTTTGATTTCTGTTTTGAGATAATGTGTTTTGATTATTTAGTTATCTTTCTTAGTTTCTGGTTAGTTATGATCAATTTGGGTGAATTATGTTTATAAATACACAGAGAATTGTAACTGTTATTCTAAAGTCTAGTTTATGATTGATTTTATTATGTTGCTTTTACGTGTTTTTATATGTCTTATTGTACTGCTGCCCCTTGGCCAGGTCTCCCTCGAAAAAGAGATTTTATCTCAAGGGACTTCCTGGTAAAATAAAAAAAAAATAGGCTGCCAATGGAAGGACAAGCATGCATCTGCGTGTATGTTTTTGTTTTGTTTTTACCATTGCAACAGAAGCATGGAGGAAATGTTTGTCCTTTTCTGTTTGCTTGCCTAATGAGAACTAAACCAAGAAAACTGAAGGAGTTTACCTGGAAAATTTTAATTTTAGTTTTAAAACAAATACTTTTGGCAAGAGACCCACAGCATTAGCTCACCTGCTTCATACTGTGTCAGAGATTTCTTATGCAGCAGATGCTAATTTAATTCGGATCATAGACACGCAGGCAGGCAGGCAGACACACAGACAGGCAAGCACGAAGGCACACAGACAGACTGACAAACAGGCAAGCAGGAAGGCAGACAGACAGACAGATATGATTTTTTTACTTACTTATTCCATTAGAAACTTAAAACACTATAAACTTTTAAATATAAATAAATGCTCAATAAAAAACAGGTTAAAGATCGTTATTTTCAAGAGTCTCATCAGAAGGTATATCAAAAGTATTATTATAATCGGATGTCCACATGCATTGACTGCAGAACAAAACACAAGATCGAAGGTGATTATTATTATGCATAGAAAATAAATAGTTAACATCCTGTGCAAGATTCAGCTTCTTTTTGTCAAGCTTTGCATTTCTTCCTATCTGCTCAGGATGTGATCAAACCTGGAATTTAATGTAGCAAGGACAGAATTGTATTTTATCACCATGAAGCTGTAGTATGATAAAGTATAATGTAGGCCGGCCTATTTATGACAGGATGGCTACAGGTGAACCTGTGCACTTTGACCAAAGTCTTAACTCTGTGACGGAAGCATTGCTTTCTTTATAAGGTTCTGGATTTGAAAGACTTTGGGAGCTGCTTCTAGTCAGCCACGGGTAAGAAAGATACTTTTTATTCATTGTATAACTGAATGATTTATTCTTTGCCATCAGTCCTACAAGAATTAAACTAGAAACATTATTTTCTGTAGTCATTAAGGAAATCCTGTAATTAGAAATGTACATTCACACACACTATATTTTACATCATTACATATTTTTGTTTCTATATTAAACTTTTGCCTGCATGTAAAATACTATATATTTTCTGTCTCTAGATCGACATTTAACAGCGGAAACTACAAAGATAAACCAGTAATAGAAAAAACACCCATATCCAATGGAGTCCGGTGCAGAATCCAGCGTGCATTATGACCGCTGGAGCGAGTCTAACATCAACATGAACGTGGAAGCGTCACAGAGCCCATCCAGAAGGTGAGTTCATGTGTTGCCACATGTAAAGATGAAGCTTAAATTACCTTTACTTGCAGGGAATAATTTTTTGTCCCTTATGGAACAAACTTGGAGGACTGCATGAAAATATTTAAAAAAACAAATGTATGCAGTTAATGAAATTGCAGGGTTGGGTTTGATTGGGAGGCACAACTGTGAGGAAATAGTTTAAGTCTCTTTTAATTATACCTTTTTGTAAGTAATAAGACCATTTTATGACCTGGTAGAGTTCTCAAAGCTTTTAGTAGCTCTTTTAGAGTTATTCTTTCTTTTTTGCGGGATTCCTTGTTTATTTTCTTACAGCCTTCCTATGGATGCCCATGTGAAAAATAAAGGGAGCTAACAAAAAACACTTTCCATTTGTTTATCTGAAACTTATTAACTCAAGAGGAAGAAAAAATCTAGCTATGTCCTAAGGACCTGAGAAATACATCATGAATTAGTTGATCATTTACTGTTTGAATAACCATCAGCTTTCCTGGAATATTTATTTGCTTATTCAGCAGTGTTAAAATAAATACCTAAAAACGTGAATAAATATTTTTCACCTTTGCTTATCTGGGGGTAAAGACTTCAAACTCACTGATTAGGATTGTCTTCTTTCTCTTTCTTAACCAATCTTCATACATATTTTAAATGTCTTTGTGACCTCATTTGATGTTTGAAGACATTCTCCGTATCTCCTGTGATTCTTATTTAGATAATCAGACTCCAAAGATGCTAATACCAACTTTTAAGACAAACTGCTCAAAGATAAAATCATTTGCCACATCAGTTGTGTAGGTGACATTGCATAATGATTGTGTTGAATCTCATATCATTCTACAAAACAGTGTTTTTGACAACTCTCTGTCAGAGCACATTCTATGTTGTTTTCTCTCTATGCTCTCTTTATGATAACGTTAAGCTTCATTTTCATATAAACACTGTATTAAAAAACCCTGAAGTGATCCTTCTGGACCTTAGTCAAGTTAAATCAAATAAGCTTTATTGTAATGACTGTTTTAAACATATTGCCAAAGCACAAGTACATACAAACATATATTCAATTTTTTCCAAATGAATTCAAATTGAATCATATGACATTAATGACTGCCAATTTAAAATATATCCCTAATAAGTAATAACATTCTAATCTATTGATTGGTTGACTTTCCTATTTCCACTGATGTTAGTATTTGACCTTATTATTTTGGTCTGGATTTATTATTGATATAAAAATATATAAATTTATTCATATTCATATTATTCATATAGATAGAGATGAAAAGCAGTGACAAGGTGATACCTATTTGTTGTCAACTGTTTTCTACCGACAAACTATAGAAAACATTTTTCACTGTTTTTTTGTCTCAAATAAATGTTTGAAGTCACAAACACCTTTTAAGACATGGGTAAAACAATCTGTGTGAAAGCAAACTAAAAAATAAACAGTTTTAAACTGTTTATATATTATGGGGGGAAAATTAAACAGCCCTGGCCTTGCAAGGAGCTAAAATTGCCCTCTGAACCCATCGACTGATTGTGCAGATCTAGATGTAAACAGCTGCCATAGAATAGTTGTGATAACATATAATAAACCTTTTACATCTTTGCATCAGGGTGAAGGACTCTGGACCTATCCTTCCATACAGAACTATTTAATCCAGCCCCTTGAGAGTGTTTTAAGCAAAGCGGCGGATGGACACTGGATTTTCTTGTAATGCTAATCTGCCTCTTGGGAGATGGTCAGTCTCTAACTCAAGTGGAGGAGCATCTAGTTTTATGGTTTTAAGTTAATAGCAGGGTGGAGCAGTGGTCTTCCACCAGAAATCCCTGGAGGGACTATTTTTCAGTCTGGCACGAGGAAGCCCCCAGACAGAGCTGGATAGGGCTGTCATTATTTTAGATTGATAGATTGATGGATTTCCTAGCAGCAAGTCAAATAAATTAATCCACTAAGTCCAAGAGGTCCAGTTCCTAAAGCATCCATTGACCAGACCTCTCCCAGCACAGTACATGTCAGTATAATTCTCCTTTTTCTGGTGTTACTTCTGATCTGGAGGTAACAGCACACCTTCCTGGGGACCGTCCAGATGTTTTTTGGACAGATGTGAAGGGTGTTGAGTATTTTACGTATGGTTGGTTATTTAGCTGCTTAATAATTATGACTTTATAGATAGATCAATGCATCATTCAGCCAATCATATTAATCAATCAAACTTCTTCATTGTCAACTACAATTTACATTGCAATCGAAATTTCAGTTTCAGTACAACCAGAACAGCGGATTCTTATGGCTTGCCAGTTTCCCACTGGTTACCTGGCTGCCCAGATCCATGGCGGTTACCTATAGCGCTGCCTTTAGCAACCATGCATGCTTCGCTGCTTTATTTATTCATTCAGCATGCCTTGAGATCACATGCAGAGTACGCATTGCTGCTTCCTCCATCTGCTATCCATCGTTAATGTATTTTTTTCAATTTTGTTAAAGCTACAGTGTGTAATAATTACAGGCATATAAATTCAGAAATTTAATATATTATACATAACTATGTTATTTATCATCACCTATGAGCTCAGCCTTTTAACCATAACATTTGCGTTGCCTTAGAATTCGTTATTTATAATTACATAGGAGCGGGTCTCGCAGCCATGGAGGCTGACATCTTTGCGCTACGGCAGCGCAGAGGCAACAAACTAGCTATTGCGAGATCTCCCATGACGCTCGAAAATAACTACGGCAAGTTGAGAGAGATGAACTGAGACGGTACTGAACAGTAGATGGCAGTATTATGCCTGAGAAGCGTTTAGTCTGCCTGAAACCAAAGAAGAAGAAGAAGCAGGTATACTGCGCCTCGGTAACAAGAAAGGTAAACAAGGCGGCAGGCGTGAGTGACTTTGCAAACTGTTTGGCACTGTGTGGCCAAACATCAGACGAATGGAGGATCATGCCTACTCTGTATCACAACGAAAAGCGGCGGACACCGAACCCCCGTCATCTAAGAAGCGGAAACACGACGAGAATAAACGCAAGAGTGACAAGAAACGACAAAAAACACGGATCAACATTGGCACGGCATTTACACGATGGAAGTCACTGATGGAGGAAAAAGGTTTTCAAAGTGACGCTCAAGTTGCCAGTTTTCTCTTGGACAGGTAATTAATCCTATACACACAATTGTCTAATATCACTGCAGTTTTTGGAGTACAGGATGCTCAGACCTGTCTAAAACAATAACATGCTGCGTGATGATGCTGTTACTCTCCAGTATACTTATTCAGCAACGTCCCTGACGTTTCACAGGTAATGATTCAGTAATTTTCTGTAAAATAATTTTCTGGATATATACCTCGGTTACTTCTCTCCGGCTCCTTTGGAGATCTTCAAGCCTTTCCTCCTCTGCTCTCACCCCGCTGGCTCCCCTCTCTCGCCTGGCCCCAGCTGCACGCTCACCCCGGCCTCTCTGCCCTCTTCCCCCTAGTAAAAAAAAAAAGTGCTTTATTGTATTTCAAGTATATTCATATTTCCTATAGTTTACTGAAAATGTACTTAGACAAATTGTACTTTTTGTAAATATATAAAAAGTATACTAACATTACGCTTTCATGCTAATACTTTTAACACACTTTAACATAATTACACTATGTTACACTTTATAGAAATATATTATTAAAAAAGTATACTTTAAGTGAAAGTTATGTGTAATTTCTAAAGTGTACTTATTTTAAATTTGTTTTTACATATATTTTTGCTATATTTTAAATTGTATGCTCAAAATTGTCATTGTAACGTACATTGAAAGCATATTTTAAAAGTACACATTTTAATATCGACACTGTAATATTAAGTTTGAGTGCATTTTAAGTTACATTTGAATCTAATTATGAAGTGAAGTTATATACGCTTGTACTTCAGGTAATTCTTTTGGAAAGTGTTCAATAGTATAACTACAAAAATGCACTTAAACCCTATTATGCAATTTTGTGCTGTGTGTAAAGTACACAGATAGCAATTATTGCAGTTGTTATGTAATGTTTAATAAGTTTTGAAAAAGAAATATGATACAATACATCTTACACACAAAACCACATTGAACAAAACACTAAATGTTCACTTCAAAAGTACAGGTGCACAAAAATGTGTGTTCTGCTGAAAAGCAAGTGGTTTAAAGCTGGTGCAGTGCTACATTATGATCTAACAAATAGCATAACCCACATTGCAACAGAAAAGTTAATACTGGCCAAATGCAAAAGAAATAAACTTAACACATTACAATTGTCTCAAGTGTTCAAAAAAGAACATTTCATTAGTATTGTTTAATGGATCAAAGCAGGGCTACTGCAAACAAGACCAATTGGTGAGTGCACATATTTAAAAGTCGCTGACAGCACTTCATGCGTATAGGAGTGATATGTGGAGGTTGTTTGGCCTTGATGTCTGTAAAGTAGTAGCTCCCCAAGAATTTTAGTCTTGGGAGTTTTTGGTTCAGTACTGATATCAGAATTCCCATAGACTTTGAATGCACCACACCTGCACAGCAGTTAGTCACGGCTCCTCCCTGCTCAGAGCCAGCATGCTTTTCTTTTAAGGCCTCGGTCTGCATGGAGAGAGGTAACTTTCAAAACATTCCCATTTGGTTTTGAAATCTTAAGATATCTGTATAAAACGCGATTTTGATGATTATATTTGTATTGTAGAAACAGGAGATGTAATCGGTTGAGCAGGAAGATTTGCTGTGAAGAATATCCTGGTGAGTTCACATGAACCTGTGAATGAAATATATATATTTATTGAGATGTAAAACCAGTCAGGATATAATGTTTTGTAAGATATGTAATTTTACTAGCTAGTTTTGATTTATTGAATGCATTAGCACAGTGAGAAGGAGGCTAACACGCCCCCATGTGCTCTTCTAAAAAATAAATGCACTTGCAAGCTAGCTACATCGTGTGTGATGTTGCTGTAAAACCCCCACAAGGGGTTAACGTAAAATTAACCCTTCATAAGTGTCCTGGATTGTTTTTTCCAGATACAAGTATTGACTACTGACCATAATGATTTCTTAGACCGTGAACCACATGTAAATTGATAATTTTACTTTATTTATATATTTTTGTCTGTATAAATGTGGTAAAACCAATTTATATTATGGTGATTACATGATTTATTTTCCAATTGAAGTAATTGCTCTGCACATTTGCGTGCAGTCTGTTTTTTTTTTTTTTTACATAGTTGCAGAACCTGCTGTTACAGCTGAGCGGTTCATTGTATGGACTGGACTAGACTCCACCAGAGATGTTGATGCAGAATGTTCCCAATGTGAATGCCATCCGGTTCCCTGGAGGGTGGTAGGAAAAACAAGGAAACTTAAGGATTTTTCTTCCCTTTCTTTCTGCGGATTCATAATTTTTTTCTTTTCTGAGATCTCGGACAATTTTTGTTGTTACTTTGTTTAATTTTTTTGATCAGATCTGATAAAACCACTTGATGCATCAGATTTATTTAAATTCAACTGAAATGGACAATTTCTTTTTCTGGTGCACTTATGGACCCTGGTATATCATACTGATACAATTTGTCAGACTTTTCTGATGTACTGTTCAAAAATACTATGAATATGCTGCGTGACTTACAGTATCTCTCTGTTTGGTTAACAGACGCTGTTCTTCTGGAGTTTCCGTAGACAAGTGTCTCTGATGTGCGCACGGCCATCAGACGAAAATGTAACAATGAGCAGTTCAGCCAAAAAAAGGAAAATAATGTGTGGTGGGCGTGTTTTTGTATGGTGCGAGGGTTTAGGGGTGCAATAATAAGGAATGTTGTTTTTCATTGTTCAGTATTCCTCTGTAGGGTTGGGAATTGAAAAGATTTTCACGATTCCGATTCCCTTTTCGATTCTATGAAACGATTTGATTCTTTATCGATTCTTTTTTCGATTCCAATTTGGGGGGAAAAGGAGAACAAACAGTTTGATTATCAGAATCAACTTTGTTTACTTAACTATTGCACAATCTTACAAACTCAACAAGATCAAGATGTCCACAGGAAATGTGAAACTGGAGTAACATCTGTGTTTAAATTAAAAATGAATACAAGAACAAACTTAATAACCAACAATGTCTAATAACAAATGATGGGATAATAACCTATTTTAAATAACAAAAAATACTAATTATAAAACAGTAGTAGGGAAAATTAACAGTTCTTTGCAGAAAGATGAGCATATCTGCTTTTTCTGGAAGGATACGGGATCTTTCAGGGCTAATGGTGTCTCCAGCCGTGGAGAACCCCCTCTCAGATGGGGTGGAGGAAGCCTGCACACAGAGGTAGTTTTCAGCCAGTCCAGATAGCAAGGGCAGCGTATCTTGCTTGTTCCACCACCACAGTGTGGCGCTATCCCTGCAGGGGATGGAGGGCAAGCTTTTATAGAGCTGGATTTCCTGATCTACTCTCTGGGCTAAGGAAAGACGGGGCTTTTATTCACAAAGTGACCGCAGCTCGTTGTCTTCCTCCTCGAATAGTTCTTCCAACTTGCGTAAGTTGCGTAACTTACGTAAAAAACGTGACGTAAGTCGTGCTCCCCAGAGCTGGCGCTCTAGGCTCTGGTGCTGCGGGAATCGAAAAAAGAATCATTCAGCGAGCAGCCAAACGATGCCATGGAATCGGAAAATACGGAACCGGTTCTTAACAGTAACCGGTTTTCGATTCCCATCCCTATTCCTCTGTGTTTAAAGTTTATTTGTAATGTTTAGGTCTGCTGCCTGACATTGACATATTTCTACAAAGTGTACTAAAGTACCAATATTTGAAAATGTGTTGTAAGTTTTATAATGAAAATGGTTAAAGTCGATATGTAAATGTTTATACATTCTGAGATAGTACAAGTTGTTATATTATTTGTAATGTACTATAATTTGGACATGTTTCAAATACATTAAAGTATATTTTTTATCTGCACGGAAGTATATCCACAAGTCTTTCAGCATTTAGTATACTGTTAATACATTTGCAAGAATGTGCAAGGTAGAAAGTAGTATAGCAATGTAATGATAAAGTATATTTACTATTAACTGCAAAGTATGCTTTTTTAGTAAATGGAATAAGCCAACAGTATAATTAAGCATATTATTACCACAGTAAGAGTATATTAAAAGTTTTAAAGCTTATATATTTTTAAGACACTAACAAATCATTTTTAATGTAGTTATAATACAACCATAGTGCACTTTAATTTGACTAATTAAGCATATATTAGTACATATAAACTCATATACTTAAAGTATACAAAATATACTTTAAGTTGTTCCACTTTAGCACATCAAAGTACACTAAATACACTTCAAGTTGAGCTTGCCCACAATTTAATTACAATTAAAATATATTTAGTACAAAATTAGTTGTTCCAAAATAGCATCCTTCAAGTTAACTAATCATAAACACACTTAAAGTATAGTAATGATTAGTGTGCCTTCAAGTACACAAAAGTATGCTAAATTTTAGTACACTTAGCACATTTATTTTTCAGCAGGGCCTTTCCCTCTTCCTTGCCTTGTAACCCCCGTGCCACAAACAAGACTTGGACTCTGTAAACGGGGAATATATATTCTTCCAGCGAACACAATCTCGCTGTTAAACTAATGACTACAATTACTTCGTCTGTTTATATCACCATGCAAAGCAGCTCACCAAAACGTCACAACGACGTAGAAAAAATAACGGGTATATTTATTATCTTAAGTCTACATGAAATCTATACCCTACACAGACTAATGAAATACTATCTGTAAAATTATCTATGTAAACAAACCTCATCACTTGAGAAGGTAGGTGATGCGGACGTCGTGGAAGACATTTTGTCCCGTAACGCTCGCCGTACTGTTGGGGGGGAGAAGCGGTGGGGGGGAGACGTTCATGTTGCTGCAGTCTGCAGTCTGACCGCTAGATGTCGCTGAAAATTACACACTGTAGCTTTAATGCATCTTTCTTTCTTTTAAATTAACACTTGTGCAACATTTCTTATCAATTTACCACTTTTATCATGTAAATGGAGGAATAAAAAGGAAAATTGGCCTAAAGTATTGGTCCACAAAATCAGGGCATCAGATCAGAACAAAAGGGGTTTGTTTTGGTAATAACTGGTATCTGCATCCGGCATAAAAATCCTGCACTGGTTAATCTCTAGTAGTAGTAGAGAAAAAGAAAGTTGAATCTAAGCCAAAAAAGTTTTGTTGGATCACATAACCAGATTTGGCTTCTTTGAAAGAACTCAGCAATATTTAAAGATAAACAAATTTTTGTAATGAAAAGATGTATTAACTTTATGGTTTATCTAATTTACAGGATCTACAACAGAGTTTGCACTGGGAGCACTGGGATCATAATGAAGTCAGCAGGAGCCTTGGCTGCAATGGTGGTTATTTACATAATAGGTTACGTGACAGGTTATTACGTCCATCGGTGTCCGATGTAAAGGCTCTGTCAGAAGAGAGGGTTTCTGGAAATTTTGTGAAATTGTACTTTGAATGATTGTGTTGTATTGATGACTGTATGCAGATTACAAAATGAAGAGAATTTTATCCCCTGACTTCAGTTATGAAATCAAAGAGATTGTAAAGAAAATGGAAAATAAAGGAAGGAAATTACAGAAGGCGTTTTATTTCTTGGATGCATTCTGATGCTTTATTTGCATCAAACTTCAGTTCAAACTCGAATGGAAACTATTTCAGAATAAAATTTGTATGTATTGAGTTTGGTGACAGAATAAATGAGAACATTGGACCAACATTATGTCATTGTGTCCTGGTTATTAAATCCAATTAACAAAAAAAAAAAAAAAGAAAAAAAGTTATTCCCAATGTCTGAGACCAGCAAAAAAAAAAAAAATCCCAATATTCACCTTCTTCGTAAAATTAGATAAGACACTGTTGTTGTTTAACTGACTGATGAAGAGGATGCTCACTGTTACCCATAATGTTCTTCATTTTTATGAAGAATCCTACAAATTGATCACATAATAACATGTAAATATAAATATCTGAGTTTTTCTATAAAGTAACCTTGCTCCAACTGGACAGATTCTCTTTCTGATTTCATGCCGTTATCTGTATTTATAAAAATGACCAGTAGGTTTTGATAAAGTAAGGAGTAGAAAGGAAATATGTTTGTGTTCAAATGGAGGGAAGAAAAGTAAAAAGTCCTCAGAAAAATAAATACTATAAATGAAAGCTTCTTAGGTATTGTTACAAAGTATTTATACTTAGTTACTTAACACCTCTGATAAGGTGTTTCAAGGCCAGAGTGTAGCCACTCCTTCATGTGATGAAACCTCCCAATCTGCCTAAAGTCCATCCACACTGGTTGGTTTTTAAAATACATCCGCCTCCCTCTGGAAAAAAAAAAAAACATAAAAGCAGAAATCATTGAATTTGATGCTTTTTGCATTATGCATGAAAAATAAAGGATTTGAAAAACAGAAATTAGAGGGGGGATCCGGCAATGTGACAACATGCATCACATAGAGAAAAACATCACATCATCTTCATCATTTAATGTCCTTGACAGAGTTATTTATGCCTTTAGTATTTTTAGTACTTCTAGACTGGCCTACTACAGCTCACTCTATTTTGGGATTCAGTAATATTTTCTTTGCCGTATTCAGCAGGTTCAAAATTCTGCTGCATGTTACACATTATTGTGCTTCTTCAGCTGCAGCTCTCTGCTACTGCTTCTGCGCAAGACTAAAACGCTTCCTTATGCGTCACTACTGCCATCTGGTGGCGGAAATCGGAACAGCACCAGACCCTTTGCAACCAAAACCCCGGTAAACGGTAACATAATAATATTATATAACAATATTATGATATTATTATTATAATACTACTATTATCATATTATTAAATTATAATTATTATAATTATTATCATTATATTCTTCAATCTCAGGTGTTTTGCAATTTATAACGTTTTTACAAACATTTTGTTATATGTATCAGTTTTCAGCATGGATGAATCTCGATAAATGGAAACATCATAGAAACCATTTTTTAATCTAGTGATTCATAAAAAAAAAAGATACATTTTGCTTTAGACTCACCGCACACAGGGATTATAGTTCCAGGTTTTCACAGAAGTTTTGAGTCTACATATAGTTGCACCCCTGATAAATTTATACATAACCATAGTAAGTCAAAATGTGATCATCTAATCTTAGTTTTGGTTTTAAGATTTATTCCGCACCTGTCTTAAAATGTGATAGATACAGGAGTTTGACTGGGGTAGTTGGATGGCTTGCTGCTGATGATGGAAAATGTCCCTTTTTATCAAACCAAAACTTGACCGTGTTTTCTAAATCAACAGTATATTGAAATGTGACATCTTTATCCATTAGAGAAAAAAACAAAACAAACTCCAGCAAACACATATGGTTGTTTTTTTGTGTAAACTGAAATAACATTTAAAAATCAGTTAACTTTTTTTTTTCAGTGGCCCTAATCCTCTTCCGTACAAATGGCAACTGAATATCTGTTATTTCCCTCCACTGTCACCCAGAGTGACAATAAACCACCAGCTGCAGCCTAGCGCCCCTACTGACCATACTACTAACTGCAGCCATACATAGGATTTTTTTCCTCCCATATTAAACTATGTTACGGTGGCCGACAGGTGCAAATGCGCAGCAAAAGAAAAAACATGCAAACAAAAAAAAAGACACGCTCACAAATTAAATGCGGCAAACAAAAAGCAAATAAAATGCAGCAAACAAAAAAGAAGACACCCCCGAATGAAATGCAGCAAACAAAAAGAGAGACGCAAACAAAAAAGAAGACACCCCCGAATGAAATGCAGCAAACAAAAAAGAAAACACCCCCGAATGAAATGCAGCAAACAAAAAAGAAAACACCCCCGAATGAAATGCAGCAAACAAAAAGTGTTGAAAACGGAAGTGCTCCAGACCACTAGGGGGAGTCAAAGAAAATAGTATTCATTTCTATGGGACCAGATGCAAGATTCAGAGAAAGATATTTGAAAGAAAGTAAAGGTACGTATTACTATATTTCTTTTTAGATACGCCGTCTTTTATAATATTATAGCATAACAGAATAATTTATGGGTAGCGTGTAGGGGTGTGCAAAATAATCGTGATGATGATGCATCGTGATTCTAATTTTCGTGATCTACTGCATCGATTCTTGATGCCAAGAATCGATTATTAATTTAAAAAAATGAATAAATAAAATTGCATGAATGGTTGGCGAACATCAGCCAAAAACAAGTGCAATACCACTTCCAGTCCAGTAGAAGTCACTGCAAATGTGTTGAGGCACGCTGCCTTGTGTCACAAGCATTTCCGGCCGTGGGATACTGTGCCGAGTCATTCAAAAACAAAACACGGAGGAGAAAATATTGCAATGCATCGCAATAATTCAAGTATCGTGATGCATCGTGATAGAATCGCATCGTGGCCTGTGAATCGTGATTCGAATCGAATCGTGACTTCTTTGGCAATACCCACCCCTAGTAGCGTGATAGATTTTGTGTCAGTCATACCGTTCTGGGCTCGGTCTCGTAGATGCTTGCCCGAGTTAGCAAAGCAATTATGCTCATGCTAATCATAATCAGATAGATAGATAGATAGATAGATAGATAGATAGATAGATAGATAGATAGATAGATAGATAGATAGATAGATAGATAGATAGATAGATAGATAGATAGATAGATAGATAGATAGATAGATAGATAGATAGATAGATAGATAGATAGATAGATAGATAGATAGATAGATAGATGAGGTTCGGGGAGGTTCTGTGCTTTTTTGTGCTGTTTTTATCATGCTGCTCCCACCGGGACACGCTGCCTTTGTTTACTCCAGAGAACAGCTGATCGCTCTAATGCCGGCCGGCGTTTTAGCCAGACAGCTGGAATACCACCCGAACTCTGGAGGAAAACACGCCGTGGTTGCAGAGGAGGAAAACAACATTATCACTTTACTTGGATTTATCACTTTAATTGGACTTTTCACTTTATTTGGATTTAGTTTTTACATATGCATAGATATACGTACAGATATATATACAGAAGAGCTATATGTGTATATATATTTTATCTCTTTTTATTCTTATTTTTTTAAATCTTTATTATATTGTATAGTTGGATGTGTGTATATATCATGTAAAACTGTAACTGGAGCGTGTAACAAAAGTAATTTCCCTCTGGGATTATTAAAGTATTTCTGATTCTGATTTACCTTTTTTAGGTGGCCATGTTTTGCTGTTTCTGTGGACAAAATTTAGGAACAATTCAAGTTTTCTGTTTTTCATGTGGGAAGAATGTGCAGATCTTGGCACAAGCTCAAGACACTGGTAAGCAGTGATGGCATAGTTACTTGTAAAAATTAACTTTAATCGATTACTTATTACTACTTGAAAAAGTAGATTAGTGATTACTTTTTTTGGAAATTCACTAAGTTAAATTTTTTTTTTTCTCCACCACTTGTGAAAAGCTTGAGCGTTGCCAGCCATATGTATGGCTCCTCAACAGCCAACCGACGCATCGAAAGCTGGTGGTCATATTTCAGAAAACAAAGGTGAGTTTGTCAACAGTTTATTGTAATTTTTGTATAAATACCAAGTAGTAGACCTTGAAAAGGTGAATAAATTTAGTAGTCTTCTTGGATAAGCAAACATTTCAAATTTTTAATGCAACATTTTACTCGATTACCTCTACTTTGTCAGAAGAAATGAAGTACTTGCATATCTCTTAATGACCATTATGTTTTTGTGCTATATACAACTTAATTTTATAGTTTAACATTTGATATGGATGAATCAGAAGCTCAACATTTAAAGTATAACAGTTGATGTCTGCTTAATTTATATTTAACTTTGTAGGTCAACATATATTCAACTATTTTCATGACATAGAAACTAGTCCTATTACTTTCTGCTGATATAATTATCTTATAATTTTGGTTTATTGTAGATCTCAGTTCTGGATGGATCTCATGAACGATTTGAAGGAAAGACATCTCTTCAATGGAAGTCATGAGCACACATGCCTTGTGCGGTTTGTCTTCATGGATATGCTACAGAGAGATCTTGATGAATGCAAGAACAGGTGGCATAAACATACCATAAGACCTGTTAAGACCTTGCTGTCCATCTGGTAAACCAGATGTGATGTATCATCTACCTCACAGGTAATTTTTGTTGTTTTTGTCTTCAACATCTGGTTAATTTAAAACCTCTTTGGGAACTCTAAAAAATAATTTGCCAAAACTAAAATAATGAACAATGTGTTAACAGTATGTCACTTTTTATTCTAACAATTTCAGATGACAATTTCTAAAATGTAAATTTAAATACAATTAATCATTTAGACAGGTTATAACAATAGTCAGAGCAGTAACAGTTTAGTGAAGAAATGTAAATATAACTAAATGTTTCCTGTGTTTCTTCTATTCCTAGGTTTGGTGGAACAGACTGTGGTTTCCTAGTTTCCCAGGAGCCATTCGGACAGTTTGTGACAGAGACTAACAACATTCAATGTGGAGATGAACACCTTCAGGCACATTTTGAGAACCTCCAGAGACAGTGTGGCCTAGCACATCCACAGAGTTGGGAATCATGTGTCGAAAACTATATCAAACTGAAAAACATGGTGGACTTATAAACAAACAAGAATCCAAATTTGAAGGTCGCACACAAACAGTAAACAGTGTCATAACTGAACAGGTTTGACAAGTTAAATAGATAACATTTTGTTTTGTTATGCATTTGACCTTAATAAAGCCCAAACCCAGGGGAGTTTTGAATCCCAAAGTCCATGTCTTCTTTAAACTGATGATACGTCTTGGACATTGGTATTTTGATAGTGTTGGAGCAGGTGCTACTGACAGGAAAACGAGAAGTGGCCTGAAAGATCAGTTTTGGTGGTGGCAGAATTGAAGATGGAGGTAGTGTGTTCAAGCCGGTGGCAAACATCAGGACGTCCTGGAGAGAGAAACCCGTTTTTTGTTCTAGAAAAGAAGCAATGAGTTTATGTATCAGATATTACAATAACACCAGAATATAGCAATAAATCTTAAAGTCCTCCTTCTGCGTCAAGGAGAAAGTCTCTCCAGAATCCTAGCACTCTTGTTTCCTCATGTCGTCTGCTGCTACCCTTTTCACTGAGCTGAACCTCAAATATTTCCTCCAATATTTTGGATGTCAGCTGTTCCACTCTTGCACGCATAAATGGCCTGAAGATGGAAGCATGCTGCTCCAAAGCATTCTGGAAGTTCAGTGTTGAAAGGCCATCCTTGAATCTATAAAAAGTTTGAAACAGAAATCACCTTAATTATTATCAAAAGAGCTGATATTTTTCAGTAACACAAAGAACATTAATATGTCTAATCTATTTTTATTATTTTTATTTAGCATAGGTAATATTGCTGATGCACTGTGTGTGTGGGTGTAGATGTGTGTGTGTGAGTGTGTGGGTGCTGTTGTAACCATTAATCTCCCGTTCAGTTCAACCTTATAAGCGGAGATACATACTTGATATTACTATAATTAAATAACTTGCAATTAATTATTTGCAACGTTCAAGCTTTTCACAAGTGGTGGAAAAAAAATAAAATAATGTAACTTAGTGAATTTCCAAAAAAAGTAATCACTAATCTACTTTTTCAAGTAGTAATAAGTAATCGATTAAAGTTAATTTTTACAAGTAACTATGCCATCACTGCTTACCAGTGTCTTGAGCTTGTGCCAAGATCTGCACATTCTTCCCACATGAAAAACAGAAAACTTGAATTGTTCCTAGATTTTGTCCACAGAAACAGCAAAACATGGCCACCTAAAAAAGGTAAATCAGAATCAGAAATACTTTAATAATCCCAGAGGGAAATTACTTTTGTTACACGCTCCAGTTACAGTTTTACATGATATATACACACATCCAACTATACAATATAATAAAGATAAAAAATAAGAATAAACAGAGATAAAATATATATACACATATAGCTCTTCTGTATATATATCTGTACGTATATCTATGCATATGTAAAAACTAAATCCAAATAAAGTGAAAAGTCCAATTAAAGTGATAAATCCAAGTAAAGTGATAATGTTGTTTTCCTCCTCTGCAACCACGGCGTGTTTTCCTCCAGAGTTCGGGTGGTATTCCAGCTGTCTGGCTAAAACGCCGGCCGGCATTAGAGCGATCAGCTGTTCTCTGGAGTACAGGTGCTGGTCATAAAATTAGAATATCATGAAAAAGTAGATTGATTTCAGTAATTCCATTTAAAAAGTGAAACTTGTATATTATATTCATACATTACATACAAACTCATATATTTCAGATGTTTATTTTGTTTAATTTTGATGATTACAAATGACAACAAATGAAAATCTCAAATTCATCATATCAGAAAATTAGAATATTACTGAAGACCAATAAAAACAAAGGATTTATAGAAATGTTGGCCAACTGAAAAGTATGAACATGAAAAGTATGAGCATGTACAGCACTCAGTATTTAGTTGGGCCTCCTTTGGCCTGTATTACTGCAGCAATGCGGCGTGGCATGGAGTCGATCAGTCTGTGGCACTGCTCAGGTGTTATGATAGCCCAGGTTGCTCTAATAGTGGCTTTTAGCTCTTCTGAATTGTTGGGTCTGGTGTATTGCATCTTCTTCTTCACAATACCCCATAGATTTTCTATGGGGTTAAGGTCAGGAGAGTTTGCTGGCCAATTAAGAACAGGGATACCATGGTCCTTCAACCAGGTACTGGTAGCTTTGGCACTGTGTGCAGGTGCCAAGTCCTGTTGGAAAATGAAATCTGCATCTCCAAAAAGTTGGTCAGCTGCAGGAAGCATGAAGTGCTCTAAAACTTCCTGGTATGTGGCTGCGTTGACCCTGGACCTCAGAAAACACAATGGACCAACACCAGCAGATGACATGGCACCCCAAACCATCACTGACTGTGGAAACTTTACACTGGACTTCAAGCAACGTGGATGAAGTGCCTCTCTTCTTTTCCTCCAGACTCTGGGACCTTGATTTCCAAAGGAAATGCAAAATTTACTTTCATCAGAGAACATGACTTTGGACCACTCACCAGCAGTCCAGTCCTGTTTCTCTTTAGCCCAGGCAAGACGCTTCTGACGCTGTCTGTGGTTCAAGAGTGGCTTGACACAAGGAATGCGACAGCAGAAACCCATGTCTTTCATACGTCTGTGTGTGGTGGTTCTTGAAGCACTCACTCCAGCTGCAGTCCACTCTTTGTGAATCTCCCCCACATTTTTGAATGGCTTTTGTTTCACAATCCTCTCCAGGGTGCGGTTATCTCTCTTGCTTGTACACTTTTTTCGACCACATCTTTTCCTTCCCTTCGCCTCTCTATTAATGTGCTTGGACACTGAGCTCTGTGAACAGCCAGCCTCTTTAGCGATGACCTTTTGTGTCTTGCCCTCCTTGTGCAAGGTGTCGATGGTCGTCTTTTGGACAACTGTCAAGTCAGCAGTCTTCCCCATGATTGTGTAGCCTATAGAACTAGACTGAAAGACCATTTAAAGGCTTTTGCAGGTGGTTTGAGTTAAAGGTGGGGTATATGATCCTGGATAAACGGTTCCTGCCAGCTACATTTTTGAAAATACACACCTTCAGCCCACCCCACGAAACCACGCCTCCAAATTACATGAACGCGCCTGCTGTCAGTCGAGAATGTTCGGATGTTCCCGAGAACGAGAAAGAAACAGGCCGAGACCTCGCGAGTGCACGTGACTCGGGATGAGGCGAGAAGCTCATGTCTATTACTAGCTAACCACAACATAACAGGCTAACTTCCATGATGGCGTCGTCTTCTCCTAGTACGGTAAGAGTGTTGAACAATTCAATATGGTCGTAAACAAGTTGTCACGGTTGTCATTTCAAGAAGTATTGATTAGGGTGACCAAACGTCCGTATTTCCCGGGACATATCCGTATTTCACGTCCTGTCCCGGGCGTCCCGGGTTTTTTTTAGAAAGTGAGGAAATGTCCTGATTTCACTGCGCACGACGCTCCGTGTGACGTAATCCCTGAGCCGCGTCAGTGCAGGCAGCCCTGTTCTTAATCAGAGGCTCTGTTCAAAAACCTGGGCTGCATCCTCCAAGGACGCGGTCTACCTAGACTGGACCCTTCGAAGTCCTTGAAAATAAGGAGACCACAAGAGTTCTGTCTGTAAATTCGAACAGGTCCTCCCTTCAGCGGCACTTGGGGGGGGGGGGGGGGGGGGGGGGGGTGTCACGAGTCTGTGAACGCGCAGGGGGGAGGGGTGGGGAGAGCTCAGAGCTGACGGTTGATGGGCGTGCCAGAAACCAGTAGAAGTAGGGATGATAGTTACTTCTATTGGTTTGCGTTTTCCTCTGACTACGCCCTCTACACTGGACTAAAAGATTTCGTTTTTTTTCCAAACATTCTATCTCAGTTGGCGCAATGGGCTCGTGAGGAGGTTTTCAATCAGTATGGTAAAAACCTGCTCCAGAAAACATCACATACCCCACCTTTAATTAGCTGATTAGAGTGTGGCACCAGGGGCCATCAATTTTGAACCTTTTCACAATATTCTAATTTTCTGATATGATGAATTTGAGATTTTCATTTGTTGTCATTTGTAATCATCAAAATTAAACAAAATAAACATCTGAAATATATCAGTTTGTATGTAATGTATGAATATAATATACAAGTTTCACTTTTTAAATGGAATTACTGAAATCAATCTACTTTTTCATGATATTCTAATTTTATGACCAGCACCTGTACACAAAGGCAGCGTGTCCCGGTGGGAGCAGCATGATAAAAACAGCACAAAAAAGCGCAGAACCTCCCCGAAAAATACCTCATTATAGAGGATAATACTTCACAGAGTCACTGTGAAAAACTAAGAGCAATCAAAAAAAGATAAAAATACGAAAGTTAAAAGCGTAAATCGAATTCACTATCTATCTATCTATCTATCTATCTATCTATCTATCTATCTATCTATCTATCTATCTATCTATCTATCTATCTATCTATCTATCTATCTAACGGTATGACTGACACAAAGTCTATCACGCTACCCATAAATTATTCTGTTATTCTGTAATATTATAAAAGACGGCGTATCTAAAAAGAAATATAGTAATACGTACCTTTACTTTCTTTCAAATATCTTTCTCTGAATCTTGCATCTGGTCCCATAGAAATGAATACTATTTTCTTTGACTCCCCCTAGTGGTCTGGAGCACTTCCGTTTTCAACACTTTTTGTTTGCTGCATTTCATTCGGGGGTGTTTTCTTTTTTGTTTGCTGCATTTCATTCGGGGGTGTCTTCTTTTTTGTTTGCGTCTCTCTTTTTGTTTGCTGCATTTCATTCGGGGGTGTCTTCTTTTTTGTTTTTTCTGCATTTTATTTGCTTTTTGTTTGCCGCATTTAATTTGTGAGCGTGTCTTTTTTTTGTTTGCATGTTTTCTCTTTTGCTGCGCATTTGCACCTTAGGGTTTTAATAATTTCAGATGAAAACATTTAGTTTAGTATAAGTTTATGCAGGCAAAAACAACAACAACAAAAAACAACAACAACAAAGATGCCCATATTGGCAGCCATATTCTATTTTGAGGTTGGGGTTGATGATAAAAAATCTTAATCATTCCATCTTTGAACTCTAACTTTAGGGAGCGTTTGTTTTAATGTTTATTTTTTTATACCAGACATATAGGTAAATTAATTAGCAAATATACACATATATTTACAAGGTCTAGGCATTGAATTCAGAAAATTAGTGAATAGTGAGGTTGTATTTGACTTAAGTGTGATAAAACATGAGAGAATCGCGTCAGGATGACATATTTAAGGCCAATTATTGATCTTTATCATGTTTTTGACGTTAGTGAAGGGAACCCCAGCTCCTCTCATTTCACAGATCTGTGGGGAAATCCGCCATGGTGACGTCACACTTCTCAGACGTCGGACTCCCAGAACTGAGGAGGAGGAGGAGGAGGCGGTAGAGGAGCCCCGCTCAGCCAACTCCACAGCGTGTTTGAGCAAAAATGAAACATGGATGAGGAGGTCCACGAAAGTTGTGAGGAAGCTGCCCATTGTAGGGTAAATAATCCAAACAGCGGCGTGCCTTCGGTTACAGACCGCTATGCTTTTAGGAGCTCCGTACCTCGGACGGACTTCCTCGTAGAAGTAGTCAGAGCTCTACTCCGTGTCAGCGGCTCCCACGGGCCAACAATGTGGCTACAGCTAATGCTAGCTCAAAGAAACTTAGCTAGTCGAGAAGAATCGCCATTAACTTGGTTAGCTCTATATTAGACTTCATAATATTTACCGCGCTAACGTGTTTAGCTCTGTGTTTAAAATTGGGAAGATATAGGTTTTAATTGTGACCGAGCAGCTATCGCATAGAGCGAATGCTAAGGCTAATGCTAACTAACGTAACGTATATTGGCTGAAGCCAAGTTGAAATCTACAATTTAACATCTCATCTAGTCTCTCCAAGTAAACATGTGTATCTGTCATTTAATAACTTTATTTAGACCTCAGACGGCAATAAACGAATACTTTTGATCTCTCAAGAATAAAACTTTTCTTTTTTTGTTTTCTAATTTAGTTATAAAGTGTCTTCATATAAGTAAAAGTTTCCACAAAACTATTCGTTAATGTTTTATGGAGTTGGCGAAATTAAAAGGTAGAATTTGGACATGGAAAGGGTGTTGAGCAATCTTCCGGGCCATGTTGTCAACTTGAGCCCAGACTAGAAGCTCCCAGCGTTACCAAACTGCTCCTTCACCTTTTTTTACTGCACAAATTTATTCGCTCTGTGTCAAAGTATAAAAAAAATGATTGCAACCACTACCTTTAATCCTTTACAGGGAACTCAGTGAAATACTTTGAAAATCAAAATTTCATCCCAATACTGTTATTGGAATCAAGACATTATTACCTTTTGGAACAATTAAAAACATATGGATATATTTATGGCAAAAATGAATGTCAATCTAATAACAAGATACGCCAACATGTCGAATATATTAAGAAAAATAAGTGCTTCTATAAGAAATTCAGGAAAAACACTCTTGAGAGTGAAAGAAACATTTTTTTTTTTGGTACAACATAACCTTAGAAGCATTATGCTGATACTGGCACTTACATTTTTTAGTTTATAAACCTAAATATAATTGTTAACTAGGCTTATTAACTTTTTAACTTTACTTTTTAACTGTTTAATTAGCTTTTTACCTTATTTACTTCACTTAATTTACAGTAGGTAGTATGTCATTGAAGGGCTCATCTAATTGGTCAAATGCCAAAATAAGATGTGCAGCCATGAAGCAGCATCTTTGCTGAATGGTTGGATATAGATCTTGTGCTTCTAGATCTCACCGAGGGACAGTGGGGGACTCCGTTTGGAAGGAAAAAGATCAAAAATGTTAATTTGCCCTATAAAGGCCTAACATGATGAGATTAAACTGGTAAACTATGGTTATAAAAGAGTTGAACCATCAAAGAATAAACCATTTTACAACACATTTAAAACAATGATGACACATTTAAAAGTCATGATCATTAATGGTTTAACTCTTAAAAATTTTAAAATCAGGTTTATTGGGCTGATTAAATTTACATTGAATTAACTTTGAAACGGAAAAGATAGTAGTTTTTAAACATTTGATAATCGCTAGAATTAGCACACATTTTATCTTGTTAAAAAAAGGTTGACTTAAGAATTTGACTAAATCACTTAAAATGTTTTTTCTTTTTATTAAATGTTTTTCCATCTTCAGAAATATATTAAGCAACTGCTGCTAACCTTATTCCCATAACTAAATGGGTTTACAATGTATGAGCTTTGTCAGTAAGGTTATCTGTAAGGTAATCATATTATACATTTTTCTAAATAGAGTCCACCTTCTCAGAAAAAAACTGCACTGACACCATGTTGGTTAAATATATTCTGCAAGCGATGGCTGTTTATGCTCTATTTCAATTACCGTATTTTCACGACTATAAGGCGCACTTAAACGTCTTTTTTTTCCCTCAAAATGTGCGGTGCGCCCTTTGGTGCGGTGCGCCTTATGTGTGTTGTAACTGCGACTTTTGAGACCACCTCATTGAGGAGATGATGAAAGAGTGGCTGAATGTAAGGAGACCAGGTGTTTTTTTTCCACTCATCACCATCGCTGTTAATATGTGACTCCATGCGTGCCCATCTCACAGCTGATGTGAAAAACATGGGGAAACAAATTAACGCTGTGCTCGCTGTTCAACCGCTCGACATCGGTGTGATCCGGACCCAGCAGGTGCAGCAGAAGCAGCGAGTTTACATGCAAAGTCAATGGTTGACGCGCGTATAGGTGCAGCAAAAAGCGCGTTTTGAGCATCAGCCGCAGCGCCTCGGGAGCGTTTAAGTATCTGACGCACCGCCAACGCGCTGCTGCTGCTCGAGATGGAAAAATTGAAGTTTTGCTGCTGGACGCGCCGCATCAACCAATCAGAGAAGCTGATCTGGGAGCTGACAGCGAGACAGACACAGCGCTCTGATGACATTAACGCAAATGAAAAAGGCTGGAGATGATGAAAGGCAGGTGTATGTGAGGAGACCAGGTGGTTTTTTCCACGCATCACCATCGCTGCGTGCCCATCTCACAGCCGATTTTAAAAAAAAAGGTGAATCAAATGGATGCTGTGCTCGCCGTTATCCCGGGGGGTCTGACAAAGGAACTTCAACCGCTCGACACTCAGTGTGAAGCGGCCGTTCAAAGTAAGGCTGCGAGCGGCGTGGGAGCGATGTATGACAGACGGAGACCACAGTTTCAGGATAAGTGGAAGGCAGCGCCGGGCAAGTTACGCCACCGTTTGCGGATGGATTGTAGATGCTTGGACTAACGTGTCTGCTGGCTCTGTTGTTCAAGCTTTTGCAAAAGCCGGCATTATTTCTGAGGAGCTGCGCTGCACGGAAAGTGACTCTGACAGCGAAGAATGGGAAATTGGCATGTCTGATTTAGCGCAGCTGTTTAATTCAGAAACAGAGGATGATGACTTTGATGGGTTTGATTAATACTTTGTAATAAATACATGAATAAAGCACAAACATACTCAGTTTTGCTCCCGCTCTATTTTTCTACCTGAAAACTTAATTCAACAGCAGCCTCTGGGCGGGTCTCCTCCTCTTCACCGCGGCGGCTGGCAGGTGTTTTTCATCTAAATAATTTAAACTGCAGGCACCAGGATACCGGCAATAAAAGCGAACATATTCCGTCAGCAGGTTTCAGGATTTTAAGTTAATTTAGGAGTCATCACAGCTCTGTCATCTGCGATGTGTCTGTCTCACGGCCAGCTCGCAGGTTTGATTAATACTTTGTAATAAATACATGAATAAAGCACAGTCATACTCAGTTTTGGGCCCGCTGTATTTTTAAAATACGCAGTAGAGGTATTTAAAGGTAGTAGAGGACATGTACCTGTATATAAAAAATGCGCCCTATAGTCCGGTGCGCCTTATGTGTGTGTTAAATACAGAAATGGCACACATAACTGAGACTGCGCCTTTTAGTACGGTGCGCCTTATGGTCGTGAAAATACGGTATTGGTTTGGTGATGCTTGTTTGAATGATTGATAATCATGTTACTGGAAAAATATGTCGGCAGAAATGTTTTTCAAAACCAAGCTGGGCTTTGGATTTAGGCTCAAAGCAGGAAAACAATGTGATGTTCAATATTATCACAAGTTAAGACTAAAATCTCTTTTCAATAGAGATCTGAGCATTAGAGCAGGATTTTACTGTATTCCTTAAACAACAGCTTTTAATTTAGTATTTCGCTCCAGCAGAGAAGGATTTTCTTAAAGGCACATACTCCTCAGACTTGCAGATTGTTTTTGTTTTTTTTGTTTGTGTTTGGTCATTCTTAATTTGATAGCTATTGTGGATAAGTCTTCATTTTCAGATAACCTTTTTTGTTATGTTTTTTTGCAGAACTAATGACTTTGTGAACTGAAACATCAATCAGTTACATTTATGTTTAAACAGAAAAATTCATTCCTTTGTCTTTTAGAATTAGGACAACATCCAACCAAAACCGACGACTCCAGACCTGAATGATGTTCGCTGGCCCATCATCGGAGCCATTTACTGTTTGCCAAAGGTTAATCAAAATGGTCCTTAGGGAAGGGTGGCTGCTATAAAAAAACTTTAAAGAAGAAAAACAAGCAAAAAAAAAAAAAAGGTAACTATGGTTTTATTTGTTAAAAAGATTTGTGGGTTTATTCAATCAGTCATTTTATTTTGTCCAACAAAGAGTGACCGAAATAATAACCTCTATACACAAATTCTTTGGTGCTAAATATAAATGACATGTTAATATTATACAATATATTTGCACATGCATACAATACATAAATTAATTTTCTTTTAAGTCTGAACTAAAGATCAAACCACAAAGGATAAAAAAACAACAAAACTGATTAGCCTAAAATCCTGGTATTTACTGCAAATGTTTTGGGCTGATTTTTCTCCATTTATTTGATACAAATGACACAACAACAAATGTTACACAATTATCAACTCAAACAAAAACTTTAAAGCAATAGTACACCCAAAACATGATTAGCCTTCATTTTCTACTCACCCCCATGCTGAACAACACTCTGGAGTACTTTTTTGATATCTCAAATGCATCTGGAGATCTGGGAGGCTTCTTGCTGTCTGCTGACATTCAAATAATGGAGGTATACGGTGCCCGAGACAGAAAGGTCCATAAAAGTCCACATAAACGTGTCAATATTCCTCCATACTGCTCGTCCAATGTATTCCAAGTGTCCTGAGTGGGTAGCATCCAGAATTTACTCGAAACGAAGTCATTTAGAATGTTTTTAGAGCATAAACAGTAGTGTATAGGATTTCCTGAAAGCGCGTTCATGACGCTACGGAAGCCGGCAGACCAAACCAGATGAAAGTGCGCATTCAGCGTCTGCTCTGCCGATAATGCAAGCGTAGAAGAAGAAATGTGCTGTTTACCTGTGCAAAGAAAGAAACAACGAAAGAAAAATGTCTGAGGACTTCAGTGTTGAGGAAGAGCATGAGTTCTTTGCCGAGCTGAATGCGCTGGTTTGGTCTGCCGGCTTCCGTAGGCTCGTGATCGCGCATGTGCGCGCTTTCAGGAAATCCTATACACTACTGTTTATGCTCTAAAAACATTCTAAATTACTTCGTTTCGAGTAAATTCTGGATGCTACCCACTCAGGACACTTGGAATACATTGGACGAGCAGTATGGAGGAATATTGACACGTTTTTGTGGACTTTTATGGACATTTCTGTCTCGGGCACCATAGACCTCCATTATTTGAATGTCAGCAGACAGCAAGAAGCCTCCCAGATCTCCAGATGCATTTGAGATATCAAAAAAGTACTCCAGAGTGTTGTTCAGCATGGAGGTGAGTAGAAAATGAAGGCTAATCATGTTTTGGGTGTACTATTCCTTTAATAAATAAATAAAAAGAACCCTTAAAGGTATAGTGGAGAATGTTCTTTTTCTGGGTGGGTCATGCATGGGCTGCTGAGTACACTAATGAATTTTCATGGGAAAAACGCTAATATTAGCAGCTGGTGTGTTAGTTTAACTCTAGTTTTAACATCTTTAATAAAAGTGTAGTTTTGGACTTTGTCTCTGCCAGCAGTTTGGTAAAAGTAAATAAATAAATAACCTTTTAAAAACTATATTTGGTTCTAGGTTCACTGTTTAAATGATTTAAGAAAAGCCAGATTAATGTGATACATTTAGCTTTTTTGGTGTGTGTCACCAAATCCGAAGTGATTATTTGTGAACACTGCTAGAGCAAATGCTGTTTGCTCAAAGAGTTTCCACTCCGTTAACAAATAAAGGTTATAATGTCAAATGTCTTTGATACTGTGTTTGTATTCATTTTGCACATGTGTAATTGCCCAACATTAATTCTTTTTTTCTATCTTATTTATAATTTAATTACATTAAACTTTTAGCAGCACTTTGTTAGCTTACTGAACAGAGTTTATGACTTGGCAGCTGTCCCTTTGTGTATAAATAGCTTGTAACAGAATCTTGCTTTCAATCCACTCCACAGCTTAATGCCCTCTTCAGTTTTTCCTTTCTCAAATCATGTCAAAAATCAATGTTTATTCACATGAATCCCTGTTTGTCCTACTTTCCCCTCAGGAAATGGAAAAACGGTTAGAAGAAAAGCTTCGGATCAGCCCGAGAGAAAAGTAAGAACATTTGGTGCTGAAGTTAATGGCCTAAAAGAGGCAGTTGTGTTGGTTTATCCATATATATCTACCTGAACAACAGTTGAGCGTTTATACAGATTAAAGGAATAGTACACCCAAAACATGATTAGCCTTCATTTTCTACTCACCCCCATGCTGAACCCTTTTTTGATATCTCAAATGCATCTGGAGATCTGGGAGGCTTCTTGCTTTCTGCTGACATTCAAATAATGGAGGTCTATGGTGACCGAGACAGAAAGGTCCATAAAAGTCCACAAAAAACGTGTCAATATTCCTCCATACTGCTCGTCCAATGTATTCCAAGTGTCCTGAGTGGGTAGCATCCAGAATTTACTCGAAACGAAGTCATTTAGAATGTTTTTAGAGCATAAACAGTAGTGTATAGGATTTCCTGAAAGCGCGCACATGCGCGTTCACGACGCTACGGAAGCCGGCAGACCAAGCCAGATGAAAGTGCGCATTCAGCGTCTGCTCTGCCAATAATGCAAGCGTAGAAGAAGAAATGTGCTGTTTACCTGTGACAAGAAAGAAACAACGAAAGAAAAATGTCTGAGGACTTCAGTGTTGAGGAAGAGCATGAGTTCTTTGCCGAGCTGAATGCGCTGGTTTGGTCTGCCGGCTTCCGTAGCGTCGTGAGCGGGCATGTGCGCGCTTTCAGGAAATCCTATACACTACTGTTTATGCTCTAAAAACATTCTAAATGACTTCGTTTCGAGTAAATTCTGGATGCTACCCACTCAGGACACTTGGAATACATTGGAAGAGCAGTATGGAGGAATATTGACACGTTTTTTGTGGACTTTTATGGACCTTTCTTTCTCGGTCACCATAGACCTCCATTATTTGAATGTCAGCAGACAGCAAGAAGCCTCCCAGATCTCCAGATGCATTTGAGATATCAAAAAAGTACTCCAGAGTGTTGTTCAGCATGGGGGTGAGTAGAAAATGAAGGCTAATCATGTTTTGGGTGTAGTATTCCTTTAAAGGGTCATTTTTTAGCATTATGTTTATGATGTGAATTCTGTTTCATTGTTTGTGCAAAGAATCCGTTTTGTAAATGGGAATTTGAAAAATATTCACTTCTGAAATTAAACTTTGAAAAACTAAAAAAGAGTAGCTTTGCTGTTTAACTTTTTCAAAATGTTTTTTTATGTTATCCTTTTCAAAAAAGGATATATTTTTGATTTCATATTTTCAAATTAGATTTTTCTTCAAATGTATTATTTTCAGATTGAGTTTTAGAAATCGCATACTTTTAAAACTGCTATTAAATGAAAAAGAGCAGTTTGAAAAAAAATTAAATGAGAAAATATTAATATTTTCATTTCCATTTTAAAAAGAGGTATTTTTTCCAGGTTTCTGATTACAAAACGTGCGTTGTTGTATTTTTTTGTTTGTTTGTTTTTGTTTTGTTTTCCCAATTTCCATTTACAAAATATGCTCTTTGCTATTAATAATAGTGGAACAAATACCCTCTATATTCAGGTTTTCCCTGGTCATTAAAAATCATTTTTATTTTTTAAATTAAGGCCTTAATTGGCATTAAAATTCATTAAATGTTAATTATCTTAATATCAGAGATAACTGAGGCAGAACTAAGATCGGTGATTAAAAAGTTAAAAGGAGGGAAATCTCCAGGAACGGATGGGTTTACCTCCGAGCGGTACAGAGAAATGCAAGATCTATTAGTCCCTGTTTTATTAAGAGTTTTCAACAATGTTCTGGAAAAGAAAATAATTCCTCCTTCATGGAGAGATGCAATTATTTCATTAATCCCCAAGGAGGGAAAGGATAAGTTGGACTGCAGAAACTACCGCCCGATAAGCCTGCTTAATATTGATTATAAATTATTTACTACCATAATTGCACAGAGATTAGAAAACATCTTACCAGTGATAATTCATAAGGACCTAATAGGCTTTATCAAGCAGAGACAGACACAGGACAACATCAGAAAAACTTTGCACATCTTAAACCATGTAATTCAACAAAAAATAGAGACCCTTGTACTGAGTCTGGACGCAGAGAAGGCTTTTGACTCGGTAAGATGGTCCTTTCTCTACAAAGTTATGTCCAGATTTGGGTTTCACCAGAACATAATTGATGTCATTTCAGCCCTATACAATAAACCATCGGCTAGGATAAAAATGAATGGAGACCTATCTGACCCCTTTGTTTTGGAAAGGGGTACGAGGCAGGGATGCTGTGTTTCGCCGCTTCTCTTCGCCCTCTTTATAGAGCCGTTAAGTCAATGGATAAGACAGAGAACAGACATAGCTGGAGTTCGCATGGCATCTGGAGAACAGAAGCTTTCATTGTTTGCAGATGATTTGTTGCTAACCATAACAAATCCATCTCAAACTCTACCTGTACTTATGGGAGCAGTGGAGGAATATGGCTCGCTCTCGGGTTACAAGATAAATGTTACCAAGACTCAGGCTCTAACAATAAATTATAACCCACAGAACAATATTAGAAAACTGTACAATTGGAACTGGGAGGCAGATTCCATAAAATATTTAGGGGTCACATTGCCCAAGGACTTTTCTAAGATTTTGATGCCAACTATGGGCCCCTAATCTCAAACCTGAAGTCAGACATACAGAGATGGAACCTGACCCCTTTTTCAAATTTATACTCCAGAGTGGAATTGGTCAGAATGAACATTCTCCCACGCTTCCTTTATCTATTTCAATGTTTACCTATCCAGATATCAGAAAGACGTTTTATAGAATGGGAAAGAATGATATCTCAGTATATTTGGCAGGGGAAAAAGGCAAGAGTGAGGTATAGGACGCTGCAATTAAAGAAAGAGAAAGGTGGACTGGGTCTTCCCAATTTGCAAGTTTATTACCTTGCAGCTCAGTTAAGACCATTGTTCTGTCTATGCTCTCCATCATACGATGCAAGGTGGAAAGATATGGAAGGTAGAACAGTGGAGGGAATACCCCTAATATCAGTATTAATGGATACGGAATTACAAGATGGGCTGAATATACCACATGGTTGAATGCTACACACAATGCTGGATTCCTGGAGAAAGGTGATTAAAATCTGTAAATTGAGCAACCAGATAAAAATACTCAGATGGTGTGCCTTTGACTCTGCTTTTAAACCGAATAAGATGGATGGGAGATTTAGAGGATGGATCCAAAAAGGAATAACCACCTACTATACATTTACCAAAAAGGGGGTATTTCAGAGTTTTGAGGAGCTTCAGAGATCTAATGGGTTAGAGAGGGGCGACTTCTTCAGATATTTACAAGTGAGGGCCTATTTCAATCAAAACATACGTAATGATTGGGAAACAGCCAAATCAAAATTGGTTGATGTGTTTTTGTCTTTGTTGAAGTCAGGTTCATGCAAGAAACTTGTTTCCATACTTTACAATGCTATTCTATCTTCTAAACAAGGCGATACGAATTATATAAGGAACAGATGGGAAAAAGAAGGAAACATATCTATCTCAACCGAAGTCTGGGAACAGATTAATAAATTACACTGGATGACTTCAAGCTCCAACACATGGAGACTGTTCTGTTGGAAAAACTCTGTTCGATATTTTGTAACTCCAGCTCAGAAAAAAACATCATGGCAGCGGAGATGCCTGTTGGAGACTCTGTGGAAAAAACGGAGCAAATCACCACCACATCTTCTGGGGATGTCCGGTGATTAAAGATTTTTGGGAGCAAACGTGTACCCACATAAACAACATCTTCACTAAAAATCTCCCGTGTAAATGTGAAATTCTGTACTTAGGAAACATTCCATCTGACAACTGGACTCTGGAAGATAAAAAACTGCTGTTAATGCTGCTGGCTGCAAGTAAAAAGACAATCACCAGAAAATGGTTAAAACCTCAAGCACCTACAGTTGAGGACTGGTTTGGCATAGTGCAGGACATTTACATGCTGGAGAAGCTAACTTTCTCTGTCCAAGGACGTAGAGATTCTTTTTTCAGGATTTGGTCTAAGTGGACAAACTATGTAAAACCAGTAATCCCTGTGATCTAAACTTGTCTTACCACATGCAAATACTGTTGTGCTGTGTATTGTTCCCTTTTGGCAGGCTTATGTCCTGAATTGTGCTTTTCCTCAAAAATAAGGAAAATCTGAATCGGACCTCATGTTCCCACCCGCTCGCTTTTTTTAAGTTATAGATGTTTGGTTATCATACAAAAACTCTGGATCGGCTTATGTTGTTCTTTTCCATATTTCCACCGTGGTGGAAGGTTGAATGTACAAAGTAATTGTAACCTGCCTTTCCAAATAAAAATTTCAATATAAAAAAAAAAAATGTTAATTATCATGGTATTTAAAATGCTTTATTTGAAAAAACAAATACATTTATAAGAACAGTTTAATCAGATATAATTGGTTCTGCGTGTTTGCGCAAAAGTGCTTCCGGTTGATCGTAAAGCCGTATGTTCCGAAAAGAAGCTCAAGGCGGAAAAAAGCTAGAGAATGGGAAAGGGGCAAATTTCAACAGCAGAGGCTGGAAAACGAGGAATTTGGGACCTGGATGCAGCCTGTCGATGGTAAAGATGACGGAGGATTTTGCTGTGATATATATATACACTCACCGGCCACTTTATTAGGTACACCTGTCCAACTGCTCGTTAACACTTAATTTCTAAGCAGCCAATCACATGGCTGCAACTCAGTGCATTTAGGCATGTAGACATGGTCAAGACAATCTCCTGCAGTTCAAACCAAGCATCAGTATGGTGAAGAAAGGTGATTTGAGTGACTTTGAACGTGGCATGATTGTTGGTGCCAGAAGGGCTGGTCTGAGTATTTCAGAAACTGCTGATCTACTGGGATTTTCACGCACAACCATCTCTAGGGTTTACAGAGAATGGTCCGAAAAAGAAAAAACATCCAGTGAGCGGCAGTTCTGTGGGCGGAAATGCCTGGTTGATGCCAGAGGTCAGAGGAGAATGGCCAGACTGGTTGGAGCTGATAGAAGGGCAACAGTGACTCAAATAACCACCCGTTACAACCAAGGTGGGCAGAAGAGCATCTCTGAACGCACAGTACGTCGAACTTTGAGGCAGATGGGCTACAGCAGCAGAAGACCACACCGGGTGCCACTCCTTTCAGCTAAGAACAGGAAACTGAGGCTACAATTTGCACAAGCTCATCGAAATTGGACAATAGAAGATTGGAAAAACGTTGCCTGGTCTGATGAGTCTCGATTTCTGCTGCAACATTCGGATGGTAGGGTCAGAATTTGACGTCTACAACATGAAAGCATGGATCCATCCTCCCTTGTATCAACGGTTCAGGCTGGTGGTGGTGTCATGGTGTGGGGAATATTTTCTTGGCACTCTTTGGGCCCCTTGGTACCAATTGAGCATCGTTGCAACGCCACAGCCTACCTGAGTATTGTTGCTGACCATGTCCATCCCTTTATGACCACAATGTACCCAACTTCTGATGGCTACTTTCAGCAGGATAATGCGCCATGTCATAAAGCTGGAATCATCCCAGACTGGTTTCTTGAACATGACAATGAGTTCACTGTACTCAAATGGCCTCCACAGTCACCAGATCTCAATCCAATAGAGCATCTTTGGGATGTGGTGGAACGGGAGATTCGCATCATGGATGTGCAGCCGACAAATCTGCGGCAACTGTGTGATGCCATCATGTCAATATGGACCAAACTCCCTGAGGAATGCTTCCAGCACCTTGTTGAATCTATGCCACCAAGAATTGAGGCAGTTCTGAAGGCAAAAGGGGGTCCAACCCGTTACTAGCATGGGGTACCTAATAAAGTGGCCGGTGAGTGTATATATATATAATGAGAGTCATGTGTTCTTTTTATTGGCATCACAGTTATTTCTAAGAGCATTAAAAAGCATTAAATTAGAGTTCCTCATTCCTGTATAAACCCTGATACGTGTGAAATCTAGACCAGTTTGAAAACAGAAACATTGCAGGTGTTGGAATATTTAAAACTCAGACAAGGTTCCTTTTGATTATGGCCTAATTGTCTACTTAATGTTTGGAAAAAAAGGGGTTTTAATCATATCTGTTTTTGTCATCTACTCATCTGGAGCAAAACAACTGTTTAAAAATAAATTTGCTCTGAAACATTATGAAAGTGATCAATGTCTTAATTGGATCTTGTTAGTTTTCACTCTAACAAAAACTGGCTTAACATGTCACAGGAGGCTAATAAGTAATTAAGTCAAATATGGTTGTTGCTTTGGAGCTAAAATGATCTTAATTTGGGCATTTCCTTTTTCTTTCTTCAGGGATTCTACTAATTCTTCCAGATCTCCATTAAAGACAACCATGGTGATTCAGGACAGCTCTTTACCAACAGCACCCTCGCCTCAGATCCGAATCTTGAAGCGACCAGCAAGTAACGGGTCATTGGCCTCCTCCATGAATCCAAACAGGCCTACTCCTCAAGTCAAGTCCCTGGCCCAGCGGGAAGCAGAGTACGCAGAGGCCAGGAAACGAATTCTGGGTAGCGCCTGCCCAGAGGAGACTCCTCAGGAAAAGCCCAACACTGACAGGTAACAATGACAAACACTGAGGCTTTAGATTTTTGTCTGGTGGAAACAGAGGCGCATCTAGAAGGTGCAGATCATCTGAACTCCAGGAGATCCTGGAATTGAAGACCCCCTACTTCAGAGCACCGAAAAGCTTTTTTGTGCTGCATCCAGGGAAGATGGATAGTCCTAGGATATTTCTTAAACTCTCATGATGATTTTTTTATTTTACCAGCAATTTTCAGAAAAACTTCCTGTGATATTTAGTTTCACACCTAACATTTCATTCCTCTAGCATTGACACAGCTTTTACTTTTAATAACCTTCAATCATTTGCGCTGATAAAAAAAAAACCTAGAATGCAAAACATAGAGTGCATTAATATCAAACCATTCATTAGTAGAAAGAAAGTTTAAAAAAAAGTTCAAGAAGTATAATCATATATAATCATCCTGCAGGTGTATAGATTTATTTTCTTTAGTTTTGGTTTCGTTAGAGGCATTATGTTTGTGTACAGCCAGCGTGTGTGTGTGTGTGTGTGCGTGCGCGCCCTCTAGTGGAAGGCAGAGGATTTTCAGATGATTAACATTTTTTTTTTTTGAACAAAATGTATACAAAATCTCGATGAGGTACAAGAACAATACAACATAGGTAGAAAAAGTAAAACAAAAAAACAAGGGGCTAAGACTGAAAACAAGCACATAAAACAGTAAGGCAATTGAATAATAATAGAGCAGGGATTTAAAACAAAAGAAAACTTGAGATACTGGCAGTTACTTTTCTTGCAGAAACAGATTTCAAAAGTTTCAGTGAGGTGAAATAAAGTTTAAATTCGTTAAGAAAAAAATCAAAACAAGGAGTAGAACCTCTCCATTTACAGCAGTGTATGTGATATTTCACAAGTAAAAAGATAATATTAATCATGTCAGATATTTTACAATCAAGGCCATCAATATAATATAAAATGTGGGTGATGGTTATCTCAGGAATGTCATCAATTTTAAGGGATAACCAATTTTTAACGTCGCTCCATAGTTTAAAAGAAAAGGGACAGGAAAAAAAAAGATGATTAAGGGATTCTTCTGGACCATCAAAAAAGGCACAACATGCTGAATCAAATTTAAATCTTTTGTGCAAAAATTCAGCCACTGGGTAAAAATTGTGAGAAATTTTGAAATGAGTTTCTTTAACCTTTGGTGAAATTGGCCATTTTACGTACTTGGAGAACGCATTCTCAATTATAGACAGATTGGTTGTTATCAAGATATTATTATTGTAATCATTAAATAATTTAGATTTGAAGGCAGTCACAAGCAGAACATTGTTGCACTTTGAATCGGTCACACTATATTCTCCAATTTTTAATTTGGGTAAAGATGAAGTGACATTTGAGTATCGTAAAGTGTTTTGGATGAGATGGATCAGAGCTACAGGGATAGCTCTATATACTTTTAAATATTCATTACAAGAACAGTTCAGATCAAATTTGTTAGTGAAATCACTATGATTTAACAACATACCATTACTATCCAATAAATGATTAACCATTTTAGGATAAGTCGTTTACAAGTTTGGTGGTGGTGTTTTACATGAAACTGCCTGATGATTGAAACACTTGTATCACTGCATCCCATGGTGCATATTAATGCAAAAGGGCCCTAAAAATTCACACACACCATATATATATATATATATATATATATATATATATATATATATATATATATATATATATATCAATTGCACATTGGACAAAAAAGTCAAATGAGCTAAGGAATAACTGATTAAATACATTTGAAGGTTGAAGGTCTGGAGTAGCTATCACTCCTGCAGAGTGAGATCTAAAGCAAGATTTAAGGGATTCTGCATTTATCTGGAAGCATACAGAATAGTATACTGTTATATCTGGGAGGAAATAATTATTTGTAATTGAGTGCTGTTTTCCTTTTTGCTCCCAGGCCAGCGCGCAATAACTCCACAATGCCTTCAGAGGACACCAGATCTAACAATCACACTGTCCGGCAGCCCGCCGGCCCGGATGGCACCCAGGGGTTCCGACAGCACAGATAAGCGGGCCTCTGGGACGACCCAGCCATGGAGGGGAGAAAGGGATAAAGAGCTGCCTGAGATCAAACACATACTGTATTCTTAAAAGGTCCTTCCCTTAGTTCCCTCATATCAGCAGTCTGTGAGAAAGTCAGGGAACGAGGAACTCCAGGAGGAAGCCAAACTTAAAGGAGCTCTCGCCTCTCTCCCCTGTTCATGTTCATTTGGCACTGTGATTATGGACATATTCTGGATTCACTGTGATCATCCCCCTTTAAGAGACGCCCCTCAGCCTCCATCTTTTTTTTTTTTTTTTTATTGCTTTTAGTTCTGTCTGCCTAGGAATGTAGGAAGAGCAAACAAAGACTTGAACAGTTCAAAGATGAGGTGAAATAAGGGGTCCTAAAACTAGATCAGCTGGTTCATGTACAGCAGCTTCATCCCAGCAATAACACCAGCTTTCACTTTTCATCAATTTCTTTTAATCACTTGTCTTTACTGAAGGGATGCACTGATAGCTTTTAAATAAGGATCAGTTCTTACACACCACTAACTCTGCTTATTGGAATAGTGGAAATGAGAATCACTTTTCTCTGCGTTCTGGTCTGGAGGTAGAACGGTAGCTTAAATAAGCGCTCCTGCCTGCAGCCGGTTGTCTATTAAATATACGTTCAATGTGGAAAACTGTTAAAAGTATCAGTGCATACCTTAATATAGAAACTGCCTTTTGTTTTTAAAATCGGAGGTCAGGGGTTGTGTGTGTGTCAAGCATATATCTGACAAGTTTTGTTTACTTTTTTTTAAGCTTTTAGCTGTCTGTCTTTGACAGTTGCATAATTTCTATTTAAGAGTAAATAAGAATGAACAGGAGAAAATGGATTTAAGTCAGGTTTCAAGTAGCTTTTCTGCCCTTTTATTTGAAACGGCAGCAGTATAAGAGCAGTATTTTAGATAAACCAAAAGCCCATGAGGGGCTTCATTTTTATGATTTTACAAAATGGTTTTGGCAGGAATTACAAAAGAATAAATGCTATTGTGTTTCTTCCCATCCTCTTCTGAAGTAAAAATAATGAACTCAGGTCCATGTGAATGAAATGAACGAAGATTGTATTTTTCCAGCGGGTTTGTTTTCTCAGACTATGAGTATTTAACTAGCGGTTCGCACTTAAAAATGGTGCTCTGTTGAGCTAAATGTAATGCAAAGGAGGTTGCTGTCTCAATGTTAAGTCGTTGCTTGTCCTTAAATGAAATAGTTTGCGTCCCAATGTCAGAACTGTAACTTCCCTCTCAGTATGATTGCTCAGTAACTGCTGATCCGGAGCGGAGCGGCAGGTTATGAACTGGAGAACTCGACCGCGTGGCTTTCCCGGACCGTTGTGCCCAGTTAATGTTTCTCACCTTTTAATTGTTCAGAGGAGATCTCAAAGCCATACTTGGTGTAAGATCATGATCACACAAAGACTTTTGTGGTAATGGGTTAACTTCAGCTTGTGCCTCCTGTATCACATCTTTACTTCCTGGTTGTTGATTTCTATTCTTTTTGGTTTTTAAATAATGAAAATATTTAAAGGGGGGAATTATCAATATTATTGAAGAGATTTTAGTTGAGGAAATCTTAGTGGCAGAGAAAGAACAGAAAATACAAACTACCTGTAAATACTGATATAATAAATTGATTTACTAAAAATCCCATACTGTGTGCTTACTTTTTTATAGTTTCAATCCCCTGGCTGGTATAAAAATTCACTCACTTCTAGGTATGTAGAACATAAAATCCCTTTAAAGGTTTGTTACCCAATATACACAAATATGACGTCTTGTTTTAACTGCAGGCACTTGATATTCTCCTATATAAGGAAAACCAGCAATAGAAATAATCTTTTTACTTTCTCATATAAATAAACTCCATACAAAATAAATTTATAACTAAATAGAATTACATGTTTTAAGTAAAAGTATCTTGTGATCAATGATTAAATAAAACAAATATATACATATAAGAAGGCAGAAGTAATTCTACCCTAAAATCTTACATCTCACATACCAACACAATCTTCAACCTGTAGTGTGCTGTATCTAAAATATTGCTTTTCAGAGGATCAGTGCAAACTCTTAGAAAATATCAGTTTTAAAATGTTTTGTAAAAAAAAGATTCTTAACATTTATACAATTATGTGTGTAAAAATTATCACAGGGTGGCGTGACTACACAGTCGGCAACCGGGTGGTTTAGATGTGACAGTAAAAGCTCAGTGAGTCTAAAGGAATTTTAGCTGAGTGAGATGAGGACCCCTCGTCTGAGGGGTTAAGAGTTTGATCCAGTGGCGGCCATGTTGTACAGCGAGACAGAGCAACCCTCAGACGCTTGTACTGCTTCTTGGATGGACGATTCCTCGTAGCAGACGTAGAAAGTTCAGCATGCCGCAATCAATCAGCATCTGCAAAAAAAAAAAAAAAAAAAAACGTTTTTGATGTGTGAAACACTTAGAGGATGACATTTGAAATAAGTTTCCTTTCGGAAAGTACTCTACTTTTGATAATTAGATTTTTTTTTATTAAACATGTCAGATACGAATAAGCAACATTAAGCCAATCAATAGCTCTACAAATATGAATAATAATGAAATACACCCAGGCAGTCTACACACACATTTTTTTGAATACCAAAAAAACGGCAAAATTATTGCAAAGGCAAAATGTGACAAGCATGACTTAAAAGTGAGGAAAATAAGTATTGGAACACCCTGCTATTTTGCAAGTTCTCCTACTTAGAAATCATGGAGGGGTCTGAAATTGTGATCATAGCTGCAAACTTAAGTCAGGCCTTGACATGTGCTGGTTTAATTGGGAACCTTGCTTAAAAAAGCTAGACGGGTGTTCAAATACTTATTTTCCTCACTGTAACATTCATCTTTCTATCATCAGGAGTTTTGTAAAAAGAGAAGCAAAGGAACATTTTGGTTTAGTTTTTCTGATGTAAATAATCATCTTTTGCAGAAAATGACAGAAACATCTTGCTTCAAACACTGTGAGACTAAGCTTCTGCTATAAGCACAGTATGTTCTGGGCCTTATTTTAGACATGGTCGTTATTTTTCCCCAGGTAAACAATCTGAAAACTGAATGTACCCTCCCACTTATGCTCTAATTTATTGAACATCAAACCTTTTCATAAACTTCAACTCTGTTAGGTTTAACATAGTATATCTGTACATATTTTTAACGAATTACCCAATATAATGCAGGTAGCAGTTGAATGTTATAACTCACCTCGGTAAGGATGCAAATTAGAAAGTTGACTACAGCTACGCCAATCAGCAGGAGTCTAAAGGTCAGATCAGGGAAGTCATACAGTTGAAGTATCTGACTAAACCAAGGAGCCGGATGAACCACGAGCCACACCATCACAGCCGACTGGATCAGCAGCAGGCAGACAAACTTCCCTGGACAGATTGTAAAATGATGTCATAAAATGCTTAAAGTTTTATGATTTAGGTTTTACAAAAGATTTCAGTTAACAGCAGTGATGATAGGGCACTGCAGATTTACACATAAAGTCGATTTATCGAATGACTCAGTTATGGTAGAGAGGTTTTTTGTGGGGGTAGCCTTAAGTAACCACTGCTGCAAAGAAAATGTACTGAAAACCAGATAAATCAAACACGCTGTTGTTCTCCATGTTGGGCAGGTTATCTATTCCAAACACTGTTGAATTAAGTGGAATATACCTAGGAAATATATATACACAAGTGTATAAAGTCATGAGATTTGCCAAAATGGAAAATTCAAAACCAGAGTTTTTATTCACTTTACTCACCATCCCTGTGAGGTGGTAATAAAAAATGCACCCAACTGGCCCAGTACGATCATGCAAGTGTGAATGAAGAGGCTGCCAAACACAGGCAGGGCCAGCACAGTGGCTGGAGTTCTGCTGGACTGCAGCTCCTCACTGGGTCCTCCTCCTCCCATCGCCATGGCTAACGGGGTGACCAGAACCAAGTCAAAGAACAGGAACTGAAAGTCACCCAAAGTTGTCTTTACCTGGTGACAGACATCAAAACAATCAGAAAAAAAAGTTTTAATATGTTTTAAAGGAGTGTAGTTACAGCTGCAATTAAATAGGTATAGACAGGAACAGCAGTTTGAATGGGTAATAACATCTTAGACCTTTTTAAATGACGAAAAGCAATGATAAGATCTGAACCTATCTGGTGCTTTTGTAGTCGTATGGACCTTTTTTTTTTTTTATAAACTGTGCTGTCTGGCGATGTGGCAATAAGAATAATTGTCTTGATGCCAAAAAGAGCCCAACAGATTTTACTTTCACAAGTAAAGCAGTACGGCTATCGCCATAGTGTTCCGCTTGATTAATGCATATAAATAGCTTTATTATAATTCATGCAGGCAGTTTTAAAAAAAGGAGAAAAGATGAAAGAAAGAGGAGATAAAAGGGGAGATAACGATAAAGTATCTTCAGTCTGCTTCATTATCTGCAAAGAGATGTAAAAAGAGCAGCACAACCAACGGACATGGTACAAGACATACAATAAAGTAACACCTTGATATTATCGATGAAGTATAAGTAGTATTATTTAATCTGACATGTACATTGTGGTAGCTGAAGATAAGAATATGGGCTTTCTGTATGGAAGTGAATCTCTAAGTACCTGGAGCTTAACACCTGTAGATGTTTATGAGAGTGCACTTGTGCATGCAAGGTTTATCCAAAGGGAAAATGCTCAATAGTAGTTGTGAAGAGTCAAAGACGTGCCCCCCCAGAGCATTGAGGCCAGCGCCGGAGGACCCAAAGCCCCAGACGTCCAATAGGATCCCAAGAGCAAAGGCGGCCTGGAGGGGCCAACCCAGGAAATCCGACCCCCCAACAAGGGGAGGTGGAGAGACGGCCCCGAGGAAATCCCCCAGCCATTGCAATACCAGAGCCGCCAGGAGCCGCGGGGACAGGTCTGCCCTGCCACCCCGGCAGAAGCCCCGACTGGGCCCCGGGGGACTAGGCCCCGCGAAGCAGCTGCCAGGAATAAGCCATATGGACCATCAAAAGCGTTACGACTTCAGTCACTTGGCATGCTGTATATAGCCAACAATGTGTGGTAAGTAGTGCCAGGATCAGAGGTACATGAACATGTGAGAAGTGATGAAGCTGGGATGGAACCCACAACTTTAAGAATGCAGAATGAGTAGTACCATTCAGTCATAGACATAATAAAAAAATTTTAAACTAAAACCTCAAATTTCCTATCAGAATCTTAGATTTCTGGGGGGGGTTTTAACTCAAGACTTCAGTGGATGCTTCAGTGCGAAAAAGTCGCCAACTTTCTGCAGAGTCAATCTCTACACATCTCCTAACTTCATATGACCATCAGATTGGCTCAAGAACAGAGAGCTTAATGTCTTGTTTTCTAGAGCTCCCCCAGTGGTCATGTAATGAACTACCGTAACTCTGGCAAAACAGAAGCTTATCAGATCTCACAACATCTTTCCCTATTTTAAAGTTAATCATGGTAATATTACAAACATGTTCAGCATGATGCCGTCGCTATTTTGGGATGGTATTCTTGGTGTGGTAGTCTTTGGGGTTGTAAAGAAATATCAAAATTGTTACCTTAAATTTCAAGCACCCCCAACCAACAGAATTGCTGCATACATCCTCTATCTCATGCAGGGAAACCCTGCACCAATTTTCTTTTCATCTCTGTGTTTTTGTCAATGCTGCTTAAATTTATCAAGGCAGTACTTAAAAAATGAAAAAGTCTAGAGAGCTGTACTAAACAAAATTTCTTTTTGTATACACTTGTGTGTACAAAATGACAAAATAAAACTTGTCTAAGTCTGTCTAAGTCCAAGTCTGCTATAAATGCGAACCCCTTAATCATCCAAAGCAGTGCACAGCAGTATCATAGGAGACTCAGAATCCCTTTTCATGTGAATGGGTGAATGTATTGTGGAACACTTTGTGGTCCTCTGACTCAAAAGAGTGCTATATAAGTGCGAGGACTTTATCATTTATTACATTAAATAGCTAATTCTATATGGATCATGCCTTGGTTTACAAAAGTGATGTAACGCAGTATAATAAAAAAAAAAATTAAAAACATGCACTAAAAGTAGAGAAAGAAACATACATAAGATGTTTACAATGGACAAGTAAACAATATGCCAGAGCCTAAACATGTCACACAAAAAAATAATTTTATGGAGCAAGGAATAGTTTCTACTTACTGTGTTAAGGATGAGGACCGAGCAGAACTGAATTAGACTGTACAGCGCCATGTACCTGAACAAGCTAAAGGATGTGACCAAAGAACATCTCCCCTCTCTGAAAGAATACAGTACAAAACATTAGAAGCTTCCTCTAGACCTCAGTCAGAAATAAACCAGTTTTATATTTCTGGGGTTGCCACGCTTTAAAAACTATTGTCAGATTAGTCAGTGGATACAATAATGTGGACGGGCCTGGAAGAAATGTCCCTGAGTACTTTAATAGTCCAAGCACCTGTCGCAGCTGTTCCATGTTGGAGGCACAGGGCACCTTTGCAATAGCATCCACCTTGCTCTCATCCAGCTTCCCCCCATGTGCACTAATGGTTAAGCCCAGATACTTTCACAATATGCAAAATAGCATCCAGTCGACGATCATGTTGCCCTGTGGTAGAGCCGTAAATCCAGGATGTCATCCATCACCACAACAGTTTCTTCCAGGTCATCGAGCAGATTACTCATCTGGCTCATTGGGGTAAAGACTGTGGTCAGTCTTTGTCAACTGGGGTGCAACGGAATTTGCCAAAACCCACTAGAGGCATCCAGACTGGAAAAAATCTTTGCTCCAACCAACTTAGGTGTTATATCATCTAAGGTGGGTAAACTCTGACATTCAAGCTTAACACCCTTGTTCACTTGTCTTAAATCTACACAGATCCTAACATTATCCTTATTGCTGTTTGGAGTTGGCACCATTGGGGCACACTAGTCTGTCAGTTCAGTAACTTCCTCAATTATTTCAAGATGTAGCATGCAGTTTAATTCTTTCTCTACTTTTGGAAAGAGGGGAAAAGGGACTTGTCATGGTGTATTGATGCTTTATGGAATCACCTATTCCATCCACCCAATAGTAACAGGCTCACAGTTCAGTTGTCCTATTTCCCCAAACGCCTCACTAGGTAATATATAGTCACCGCTGATAGCATTGACTCGTTTGACCAGTCCCACATGTTTTGTCACTGTCCTGTCTAACATCCAGGGAAAAGCACTTCTGCTTTATTTAGGACAACACAAGGTGACAATGTGAGAATGTCTGGTTTAGGAATCTCAGGATCTTTTTTAGGATTATGTGGCTCTGTTGGCTTTTTCAGGCCATGACTCCAAGTATGTACTGGAACAGTTCACTGCTGGAGCGGCTACAAGAATACTGTAAATCCTCTAATATAGGATGGGGCTTTTATTTCACTCAGGTACATCTTAATCCAGGCCATTATTGGAAGGAGGCCAGAATTAGAGGCAGGCCTCTATTTCTATTAAATCAAAACAGACTACCAGTGGAATGAATAAAAACGAGATTTTGTCTCTTTGAACCTATAAAATACTAGGTTCATTTACTGAAAAAGTACAGTTACCATAACGGTATACAGAACATTATTCAGACATCTTTCAGCAGCTGCAATTTTTCTGCACGGCAGTACGAAAAAAAAAAAACAGACACAGAATGGAATCTTGGCCAAACCGACTTGTGAAACAAAGTTAAAAAAAATTTTAAATGAATCGGAAATGTTCTGCCATCACAGTGAAATTTTATTTGAGGCAGGCTAAGTGGAAGTAGGCTACCAGTATCATATATTTCAAGAGAAATTCGCAACAACGAAGGCCAACGAAATTCTTTCATTTTAACACTACCGGTAATCACATGGGTCTTTGAGATCAGAACGATTGCGTAAGGCCACTACGATTTCTGTGTAAGCATAGGACTTCCCATGCTGATGGCTTGGATTCGTCAGCAAACATTGCCCCCCTGTGGTACTTGTATGTTACTATCACAAGTTGTTGAGGACTGCCCAGGAACATTGTTGGCTCTAATTAGAGCCCATGGCCTGTATATGAGTCCGGCCATTATTTACCTCCGCCGACAGCGAGACAGGCCATTGTTAGAGACCCGGTCGCTAATGGAATATAGGCCAATATTAGAGGATTTACGGTAGTTAGCTTCTCTTATAGCCAGGATACACTGTGCGATAATTAAAACGTTCACAGCTTGTGCTGTTTGTCCTCAAGCTGTACGAACCGACACTCAAATGTGACTTCTCACACTGTAAGACAGGTTGGGATCTTGAACTATGCCAACATAGTACTGAGATAGATAGTAATAGCAGAAGACGATTTACTTAGCTTTTGTTTTGTGTGCACGTAAAGTGGAATTCTTAGGGAAAGAGTTCTTAGTCTAGTCATGTCACCACTTCAACATGAAATTCCCTCACGAGCCACAACAAAATATCAAACAGGTTTGATTTTCTTGCAACCCAAGGTTTCTGAGTGGGAGCTCGTTGCGAAGAGGCATTCACTGTTGTGTCTCTTGTGACCCCCCCTTTGTATACTAAACAAAACAAGACACACTATTTGGTCAAGAGTTGGCCTGATCCCCAAACTTGTCCCACAACTGGAAAATTGCACAGAATACAGTATGTCAAGATTATTTTTACAGGTGAAGGAAGGAAGGAAGGAAGGAAGGAAGGAAGGAAGGAAGGAAGGAAGGAAGGAAGGAAGGAAGGAAGGAAGGAAGGAAGGAAGGAAGGAAGGAAGGAAGGAAGGAAGGAAGGAAGGAAGGAAGGAAGGAAGGAAGGATTTACTTATTTAGTTTCTTATTTCACAATTATTTATTTTCCCTTTAAAGCCACATTGATCCTGACCTGATCAGCAGGGGGACACAGCTGATGTTTTTCGTCTTTGAAGTGAAAGGTGATGCGACTGAAGCCTCGGCCTCAGATAGGGAAACACCAACATCAGCAGCTTTTAGGGCCCCACAGTCATTGGACCCATCTCCACACATGCCTACCCGATAGCTGTAGATATAAATATATTAGATAGACAGACACACACACACACGCACACCCCCTACACCTGCACACACGCACACATTCATACATACTGTACAATTTTTTACTATTTCACCCAGAACGTGCTTGATGTTAATGTTAATACTTCTAAAAATGCTAAATATTTTCTGATTTGTCTTTATTTCGAGCAAATAAATCATGCAAAAAATATAATTCCTTCCATATTTCTTCTCAATACTATATGTTTTATGTCACTATACTGTTACTTCTAAAAAAAAAAAAAGTAAAGAAGAAGAAATAAAAAAGACTAACTTAAGGTTCTGCAGCTCCTTAACAAGTTGGGCTTTTTGGTCAGGGAACATCCTGGCAAATATTGTGGCTTTCATCAATACCTGCCAATGTAGTAGATAGATTATTGATTAAAATAAGTCACTATCATCAGAAGATTCTGCTGAAATCATTCAGATCACATTACCTTAGGAAGGTGTTCAGGGAAGTGGTCACAGAGGGCAGCAAAGGATTTGCCATCAATTGCCAAATTATAGTCAGAACTGGGCTGATGTAGACCCAGAGAGAGGAGTTTAAACAATAAAAGCATCAACTCTACAGTATTTTTATTGAAACTCTATAAATAGAACTTAGAAGTCTTTGGATTTATCAGTGTCGGCTGATATTTATACGCTATATTGAACAAAGCAGAGTTATGGAGTTTAATGCACCAATAGGTTTAGTGGTAGGCTACTTGCCTAAGAAGTGGCAGGGGAGTAAGCAAGAATTTAATCTAATAACTTTCTGTTTGCAAGACAGCTACTCTTTGCCATGAGCCAGAGTCACATATGAAACATTGAGGGAAACACTTCCTCGAAGGCTGGATGTGACTATTTGTAATAAAATGCCACCCTTTTTTGGCTAAAATGCTGTTCTGGATTCCCATCATTTAGAAAGGCTTAGATCACCTCATTAATGTCTCTTGGACTTTGAGCAGCAGAGGCACCATCCTCTTCCAGACTGAACCTTAATGTGGGGAGGGTTTCATCAGTTTGGTGGGTTGCATGGACAAAAATCACCTTCTCATCAGTTTTCACCATCCCACAGGTTTTGGCTACACTCACTGCTGTTAAAATGTTGTCCCCTATGTGAAGAACAATATATCAAGACTGGATTTAAAAAAACAAATAAAACAAAGACAGTGATCCAAAACTGTAATGTCTCTAAAACAAATCAAAGCAATACAGTAGAAAAAACTGAACACGTTCTCACCAGTGACCATAATGCTACGGATGTCTGCTAATCTCAGGATGGTAATGGCCTCTGTACTTTCAGGTTTTACTACGTTTTTCATCATTAGTAAACCCAGGAACTGCATTTCTTTCTCTACTTCGGCCCTGCTGAGCAAAGCTGCATTAATAGAAAGTCACTCCTATAACAGTAACATTTATACATACAAATGTATACACACACACATATATATATATATATATATATATATATATATATATATATATATATATATATATAAATATACATTTTTGCTGCAAGGCATTAATAAAGAAAGGTCAACTTCTTCAGCCAGTAGGTGTGGATAATGTCTTGGCATGGTGCTGTCCAGTTCTTCATACCTGAGAGTCTTTGTTGGAGGTCTGTCATTGTGATATTCAGTGGAACTTGTTCAGGGTGGTTAGCATAGTAAGTTATTGGGTCTTTTACCCACTGTGCATCATTGTTATGTGATGCTTCTCTCATATACATTTGCAGCATTGTTCAGTCTCTAGTATTGATGGGTTGGTTCATGTATTATTACCCAACCACTGTCTATTATATAACTATTGTCTGCGGTCACCTACAGTTTTGGAGGGGTGCACCAGAGTGTCTGCAGAAGGGATGGGGACATATCTGCATTCACTGCGATACACACGCAGATGACCTGGTTTCTGAGTATAAGTCAGCCTTAACACAACCGGGATGTGCGTGTGGCCTTATTTTTCTCACCGTTCAGCATTTTTCAAATCTGAATAAATGTCAACTGGTTTACAGGCAAGTGCCAGAACTCGGAGGCCTTCTCTGGAAAACTTCTGCAGAGTAATAAAGAAATTTTCTGGAACTGGAAGCAAAAAAAAACCCAACAGTGTTACAAATGTTTCATTCAAAGTAATGAAATAAAAATAGGCTAAATGTGAAATATTTTGTCTGTAAAGAACGTGAGTAAAAGAAGATTTCTGACCTGTGTCAGGTTGACAGAGGCTGGCCACCGTCTCAGGGGAACCTTTGAGGAGAGCCAAAGCAGAGTGCCCCCCAAAATCCACAGTCAGGACACTCATTCTCTGCAGGGCTGAGGAGAAGGGAAACCTCTTAACGATGGCAACTGCCCCACTCCTGGACTGATGAGTAAAAGAAAAAAGTCAATAAATGTTCTTGTTCTACAGACATAAACACTAATCCTTTTCCAATTATGAAGCATGTGGAGCTTCTAATGAACCGTATTCTTCTAGAACAGCTATTAGAATTTAGCACTAAAGGTTAAACTTTTACAGACCATAGATGAGGATTAACTTCATCCTTGAAAGTTTCTATAAAATGCTTCAAGATGATAAAACTATCATTTTATATAGCTTCAAGCATCTTTATAGCTGACTGAAGGTCTTTTTATAGTCAAAGGCCTGCAAAACCACAACAAAGAAAATCATAAAAAAATCGCATAACTCTAAAAAGTTTTACTTTTAAATTGTTAGAGAATGACTACAAATTTATGACTTTTATTTTGACAAAAAATGTTTTAATGAAATAAACAATAGCAGAAAAAAGTGTAAGAAGCTTAAACTAAATTCCAAACTGAAAGGATTCTTTTAGGTAGGTAGCTTTTTAATGATCCAAAGTATCAGCTGCCCTCAGGTCTCTAAGACCCGCTGTTTCCTTACATTTTGTTGTCATCTGTTCAGATGTGCAGAAGTTTTTATCCCATGGATATCGAGAATATGTTTTTTTAATAACTTTACGTATGAGTGAACTAGGAGAGTGCATTTGCACGCATCCACTACCTTGCTACCTATAGTCAAAAGCAGCTGCTGCTTTTGAGAAACAGAGCAACAGTGATTTACTTTAATTTTAGGATTGCATCTGATTTCATCACTTCTTTTTTTTTGCATCATAATGATAAGTTAGATGTATTTGTGTGCTTTAACAAAGAGCAACATTGGTGTCGTCCTTGTAAAGACACCAATTTGCTTATTGGAGATGAATTAGCAGTTAGTTAATGTAAAATGCAACATTCTAGGATGGGAATGAGGCCACTTACACATGCTGAAAGGTTAGGTTGGTCAGTCGGGGGTCTCATAACAGCCAAAACTGTGTGACCTCCAAACTCTGAGTGTATAACATCATCTTTTCCCGCTGGCTCCTGAAGAGTCTGATAAATCAGGAAAAAAATTTAATATGATTTATATATAGCCCTATAACATGGATTTATTTTGGCAATATAAAAGAAATCTTATATGAAATGGAAATCCTAATATTTTTTTGGAAATAGAAATTAAACAAACATCATTCCTAATCAGATCATCTAATTCATAGTGTATCTCTACTTGGAACATTATATATATCTATAGTTATTCTGCTATAGGCTTAGACTGCTGGAGGACATAGGGACCGCTATTTCATCATTCTGTTTCATTCTGTCTCTATTCTCCCACTCTGCATAATCTGTTAGTTCAATCTCTAACCTTATGCTCTCTCTGCTTTTTCTCATAGTAGCTTTGCCTCGTCTGTTCCTGTTTGGCACCATCCTGGAGAGAATATCAGCTGTTCTGCTACCACCAACACCTTTTTTCATACAGTGGGGCAAAAAAGTATTTAGTCAGCCACCAATAGTGCAAGTTCTCCCACTTAAAAAGATGAGAGAGGCCGGTAATTTTCATCATAGATATACCTTAACTATGAGAGACAAAGTGAGAAAAATAAATCCAGAAAATCACATTGTCTGATTTTTAAAGAATTTATTTGCAAAATATGGTGGAAAATAAGTATTTGGTCAATAACAAAAGTTCATCTCAATACTTTGTTATATACCCTTTGTTGGCAATGACAGAGATCTAACGTTTTCTGTAAGTCTTCACAAGGTTTTCACATACTGTTGCTGGTATTTTGGCCCATTCCTCCATGCAGATCTCCTCTAGAGCAGTGATGTTCTGGGGCTGTCGCTGGGCAACACGGACTTTCAACTCCCTCCAAAGATTTTCTATGGGGTTGAGATCTGGAGACTGGCTAGGCCACTCCAGGACCTTGAAATGCTTCTTACGAAGCCACTCCTTCGTTACCCGGGCGGTGTGTTTGGGATCATTGTCATGGTGAAAGACCCAGCCACGTTTCATCTTCAATGCCCTTGCTGATGGAAGGAGGTTTTCACTCAAAATTTGACGATACATGGCCCCATTCATTCTTTCCTTCACACGGATCAGTCGTCCTGGTCCCTTAGCAGAAAAACAGCCCCAAAGCATGATGTTTCCACCCCCATGCTTCACTGTAGGTATGGTGTTCTTTGGATGCAACTCAGCATTCTCTCTCCTCCAAACACGACGAGTAGAGTTTTTACCAAAAAGTTCTATTTTGGTTTCTTCTGACCATATGATATTCTCCCAGTCATCGTCTGGATCATCCAAATTCTCTCTAGCAAACTTGAGACGGGCCTTGACATGTACTGGCTTAAGCAGGAGGACACGTCTGGCACTGCAGGATTTGAGTCCCTGGCGGCGTAGTGTGTTACTGATGGTAGCCTTTGTTACTTTGGTCCCAGCTCTCTGCAGGTCATTCACTAGGTCTCCCCGTGTGGTTCTGGGATTTTTACTCACCGTTCTTGTGATCATTTTGACCCCACGGCGTGAGATCTTGGATGGAGCCCCAGATCGAGAAAGATTATCAGTGGTCTTGTATGTTTTCCATTTTCTAATAATTGATCCCACAGTTGATTTCTTCAGTCAGAGAGTGACTGTTTGAGGTTGTGGACAGGTGTCTTTTATAGTGATAACGGGTTCAAACAGGTGCCATTAATGAAGGTAACGAGTGGAGGACAGAGGAGCCTCTTACAGAAGAAGTTACAGGTCTGTGAGAGCCAGAAATCTTGCTTGTTTGTAACTGACCAAATACTTATTTTCCACCATATTTTGCAAATAAATTCTTTAAAAATCAGACAATGTGATTTTCTGGATTTTTTTTTTCTCATTTTGTCTCTCATAGTTGAGGTATATCTATGATGAAAATTACCGGCTGCTCTCATCTTTTTGAGTGGGAGAACTTGCACTATTGGTGGCTGACTAAATACTTTTTTGCATCACTGTATGTGTTCGAGATTGGCCTGTTTTTGAGCATAGTCATGTGGATGTGCTCTCTTTCATCCTCTAACATGGAAGCTGGCTCGGAGCTAGTCTGCTTGGCTATATGTTTCCTGGATGGGGACGCGTGTGGACCTGGTTGACAGTTGCCTTTTGAATCTCTGCTTCTTTCTGCATCTCTGCTTCTGTCTCCTTGAACCCCAGTCGGCCTCTGCAGATGGCCGCTCACACTGAGCCTGGTTCTGCTGGAGGTTTCTTCCTGTTAAAAGGGAGTTTTCCTCTCCACTGTCACTACAAGCATGCTTAGTGTGGGGGATTGCCTTTGAGTCGATGCAATCAGCTGGTTTTCCTTAGATAGAAAACTTTGTCAATTTGACTGTATGATCTCTCTGTCTCTGTAAAGTTCATTGAGATGACATGTTTGTAAATTGGTGCTATGTAAATAAACTGAATTGAAGTGAAGTGAATATACTGCTAGGTGTGATAGAGCAACAGAATACCAGCAGACCAAAAACCTAGAAACACTGAATTAATGTGAGAGTAGACTATAAGGCATGCAATACAATAATATTAGGCTTATTTATGGCAGCTCAATGTATTCAAATTAGTCCAGTTCAATTTGCATGGTTCCTAAGTCGAAGCCAGGCTTTGTTTTTGGTCCACTCTATTAAGCCTCAAACCCAATACTATTTCTGACATCAAAGGTATGTCAAAAAATGTCAAGTGTCATATTGCAAGACCTGAATGCCTCCCATGCACTGTATTGTCACACTATATCAATGACTGTGATACATATTTGTCAATATGTGCTTTGTTCTGTGTGTAACAAAAAATAAAATATATATATGAAAGAAAAAAATAATGCCAGTGTCATACCCAGCCAGTATACTCCATCATTGTAAGCTCCAATGGGTCTCCAATGGGTTGACCTTCTAGAAGTGTAATGGTGTGACAGCAGGCCAGGGCGATGCTCATGTTCCCTTCAGGCAGCAATGTGGGATCAGTGACTAGTTGTGAAAAACCAGCTGGTCCAGTCGTCATCACTCCCCATACATCTAGACCTTCCTCAGTCAGAGTTCCTGTCTAGAGAAACAAATTGGCTGCAAACATGACTCATTTAGGGGGTCAAAAAAGTACCAAGAGCATAATCTTAAGTACTGTAAGCCACACTTTCCTTAGTCAGAGTCAGTACTTAATGATTCAATTTAGGAAATAACCTGGAAAAATTATCCTTAAAATTTCTATTATTGGGCTTCAACCTTCTCTTAACTTAGTGGAACATCCCAATTGCTTTGGAAATGTAACTGAGAGCATTTCAGTCATAGTAGTGTTAGCGTAATGGTCAGGAGCTTTTTTTAATACTGCAGGACCATAATTACATTTAGGTAAAGGAAAAAAAAAAATTGTTCTCAACCTTACAAAATAAAGTGTCTCTATCACTACATAATACCAATAAAAACTTGGTTATTGGTGAAGGCGTTGGATATTAAATGTCAAATGATGTAATTGAAAGTGACCTCCCCCTGACGTCACATCCCATTTAAGCACCCTACTTTTTTCTCTTTGTCATGGCTCATCCCCGTATCACAGCTGGCCTTCCTTGGTGCTATCTAAGTGAACTTATTTTGCCCCAGTGTTGCTATATTTTAATGCATTCCTGAGATAGTTCATTATTCACTGTAAAACTGAATGAAGCTTCACTCGTTTGATGGCATTTTAGATCTCTGCATCAGTAGGTCTTTACACTTATCTGCTGCTATTTTAAAGGAAACCTTAAATGCAGTAATACATCAAGCCTTAAAACTTGAACATTCCTTAGAGACTCTAAAAGGACTCTTAAACCCCTTTGTTTCCTTTTCATTAGCTTTTCATTTCCCTTGTGCTTGTTTTCAGTAATGTGTATTGTTTGCCTAGTTATTAGATACAACAATATTGCAATAGTGATTATTAGACAATAAAGATACAGACATTCTAACCTGTGTTTTTGTCTGTTATTAATACAGTGAACTATTTATCACACAGAGCCCAATCTACTCTTTTTTGATTAACAATTGAAGAAACAGAGACAATTTCCTAAGGTTGGTGAATAATAATTCTGCTAATAACCATAGTCTAAATGACTAAATTGCTGAAAGACAACTGGATTTTAATAGCCGGTCCAGAAGTCCCACCTTGGGTAAAATAAATTAACTATAATCATTAATAATCATTAATTGGATTTTACCTTTGATTTGAATGACCTGTTAAATAACTAGAACTTCCAGTTCTAGTTATTTAATATAATCTGCTGTATAATATGCACAACATAGGAAAACATCTCATAAATAACTTAAAATGCATTTGGTTAATTTGAAAGGGCACTGGTCAAAAGCACACCAGTGAGTCCAATCTTAAAATTGGCTTAAATAAAACAAAAACAAAATAAGGGATATAGAGCTGTCTAGATATGGTTGTTTCAACCTAGTGGCTCCGTTATGCAGAGCTAGTTAGCTTTTTTTGACTTATGGTTGTTTTTGCCACTTGCACCATTTATTGTTTCCAAGTGTTGTGCATGACCATAATTTATTTGTTTGCATTGGCTTTTGTTTTTTCACTTTGCATCTCTCTATGTCCTATGATAACAGCAGTCCTCTTTTGTGGCAGTTTTTTTCCTCAAATGTGTTTTGTGTTTTTTGCCTTAGTCTTATTTTTGGTCTTGCAAGTCTATTTTTGTTTGTTTGCTGGAATTATTTCTTCCAGTACAGTCTGAATTTGCTGTAAATTAATGCATTTGTATAGTATTTGCACCCTTTGGCCACTATTTATTTAAAATAGCAATGCAACATCTCACCAGTTGTAAGACCCTAGAGTTAGGGAGAAATATACACACAATTTTCTTAAAAGAAGTCATGATTTAATTGCTTAAATTTCTAATAACTCATACCTTGTGAGATGAATAAAGAGCAAAACGAGAAATCTTTTGGAAGCAAATATATTTTTTTTACAGTTTATTTCAAATATTGTTATAGTTCTTATAAATATGTCAGGGAGCTATTTAATGGTACAATAATTAAAGATAAGATTTATCCATTGCTCTTTTGATAATCTTTACCAGAATTACAAAAAATTGTGAAAGTGGCTTTACATGTAGACATCTTTTCACATTCTTAGTGCTTTAAATGATTTAAACCTTACCTTATCAAAGCAGAAGACTGAGACTTTCCCACAGGCATTTATTTTGGGTGGGCAAATGCAAAAGATATCACACTTCTTTAGCCTTTTCTGGGCAAAAATAGTTCCTATGGTGATGGCAGCAGGCAGGGCAGGAGGAACAACAATCGTTATAATATCCAAGGATCTAATGACTAACTCCTTCCTGGTCACCTGGAAACACATAGCTGTATTTCAATGAGGTATATTAAAGACACAATCTTTTCCTATAACAATGCGTTTGTGGATATAAATGGCCATAAAATCCAACACATTTCTCTTCTCTGCTGTAAAACGTTTACTTTTCCATATAGAAAAATGATTGTCTTACTGCAATATAAAGTGACAGGGAGATCATATCAGTTAATTTCATTGTTTTTTTTTTCAGTTTCAAGCCATTCAACAAAAATAAAAAAACAACAATCAATTTTGTTTAGCTGTATGCCTGAAACTCTAAAATCCAAGTGATGCTGCCACCTGTTTATAAAGGAGGGGCTAGATTGGCATTAATAATGCACAGCAGCTTAAACCTAAATAGACAATTCATCATTTCGTGGTCAACTCATACTTCAAATAGAATATTTCACATTTATATCTCATTACCAATTATCCAAAAACTGTAATATAGAAAGAATAAATATTCACTTAACATAAATCAAGCATTTGGCTCCAAAATATGTATTGGATCTTGTTCATGGTACTTACATCTGCTTTCAGGAGAGTCACAAAAATGTAAATGGTGCCAGAAAGAGCTGATGAGAACAAAATTGTCTAAGTCATTAATATAAATATGAAATTAACTATTTTCTCCTCTTTTTAAATGAAAATAGGTGAATTCACTGTAAAAGTTTACCAATTACTCCAAGAATGAGCAGGAACTTCATTGCGTCTTTGTAAAAGCGGAAGTCCATCTGAGAGTACAAAATAGAGCTGATCAGTTTACCTTTGGCGGTGAAAAACCCTTCATCAGAGACAGAAGAAACAGAATTGGTTTCTCTTGAAGAACATACAGAACACTTTAACAAAATACTCTTTAAGAATCACTAAAAAACCATGTGTTTGCTTGCATATACAAGTTGCTATCCCTCTTTGAATTGCCACCATATTGTGGTAGAGGGGATTCAGAGCTCAGATGATCCTAGAAGCTATAATGTCTGAGGCACAAATGCACTTGGTAGGGTATCCCATGGCAAACAGTCTTGTGGTAAAGGGTCAGACAAAGAACAGTTCAAAACTAGCTTTAAGGCGAGTAACATAGCCCAGTATGGCAGAGCCACAGGCCCGTGGTTGGGGCTCATTGGCAAGCACCTAGTGGCTGGACTATTCCTTGCTAAACAATCGCAATATGATTGATCAGTGCAAAGAGGAATGTTCTGACACAATAATGCTCATCAGAACACTTAGCATTAGAAGACCCTAAGATAGGGGTCGACTTTGTACAGTAGTAACATCTTCTGACATTCGGCTTTATGTCTTGGGTACCTGAGTGAAGAGAGAGCCACAGAGCTTTCCACCTATTACCATCGGTGAGTTGGATCCAATGGCAGGAGAGTCAAGAACAAACAACTCAAAAAACATTGACCTTACTATAACAAACATTGAGACAGACTTGTCTCCAGGAAAGGCTTTAAAGTATAGCTGCTTCCTTTTTACATAAAGAGGAATCAGCTTTGGCTGCTCGGGAATCTGTTTAAGATTCTTCTCTGGATGCCACCCTCTGGAGGTATTTCAGCTTTGTTCCACCACAAGGAGAACAGGGGTTGGCCCAGGACAAGCTGAAGGGACTATATCTCTCGGCGGGCTTTGGGGTTGCCCTAGATCAGCGGTGGGCAATTCCAGTTTCTGTGGGATGGTATCCTGCAACTTTAAGATCCATCCTTGATCCAACACACCTGAATCAAATGGCTGAATTTCCTCCTCAGTATGCTGTCAGTTCCTGCAGAGTCCTCCCAAAGGCACATCTAAAAGTTGCAGGATACCGGCCCTCAGGAACTCGAATTGCCAAACCCTGCCCTAGACGGTTTGGAGGAGGTGTCTTGGGAGAAGGAGGTTTGGGTTAGCCTAGTGAGACCATCCTGATCTCGCGAGCTTTCAAGATTTCACTCGCTAATCAGTCTGGAGACTCTCCGTTGAAGAAAATTTGGAGCCGTTCACCAAATGAATGTCCAATCAGCGCTGGCTTTGAGGCGGGTTGAGGTATGACGCAACGAGAAGCGCGACAGTTCAGTCTAAAGAACATGGCGGCTTCAGCCGATGAAACTAGGGTTAGCGTTTTATCGGAATTACAGAGTATTTCTTCACTGAAAGAACAGCAAAACACTGCTCTGGAGGCTTTTCTCAGAGGAAAAGATGTTTTTGCTCTTCTCCCGACTGGTTTCGGCAAGAGTAGCCTGGCTGTTAGTACGTCATATGCTTTGTTGATCTGATTGGTTTATTTGGCCCGTGTATCACCAACATAGGCCAATCAGCTAACCAGTATTTTCGCCCCTTCCCAAAATAACTTCAACTGAAGGTTTCCGAATGGATATGCGGAGCAAATCCATCTGGCGGAGTCAGGTTAGGTTTGGGTATCCTGACTGAAACTGTTTTACCAGTAACCCAGTCCCTAATAAACAAGTAGCTAACTACTGGAATAATTACTGAAATTAACAATATGATGTCACTAAGAAAATTAGGTCTATCTGTAAAAGGTTAAAAGGTTAATCAATTTATAAAAATCTTTATGAGGTTTATTGAAGTCAACACTTACACACCAGCACCTTTTATAAGACTTCTCAATTAAAAAGCAGACAAGCCAAGTTTCCTCTACTTACCAGTACTTGTGACCACTGCAACTGCGTTTCCACCCTTTGCCTGAATGATATGAGTGCCGCAGAAAAGAGTATGTCTGTGCTCAGTCTTTGAGCTGTAGATACTACCACCATCTGGCAGCGGGGTTTTTAGTGCTGGAATGCTTTCCCCTAAACAAAGAATAAAAAAGCAAATCTGTTAATTTTAGACTTATTCAGTATTTAAAGTAAGGTCAAAGTTGGTCCCAAATTAAAAAAATCTTATATAAAAAACTAGTGGTTAATGGGTATATTCTGTTCTATTTTCAAAATTTCTGAGGCAAATATAAGAGAGTTGTGTACAAGAAAACACTTTGTAAAGAATGATGTTACAACTACAGAGACTGGAGATTTTAAAAAGCTTAACTGCTTTTCTATAATTGCAATAGAAATTGATACCTTATGATCAAAAGATTTGTATGTGAAAGAAATAACTTCCTTAATTATTTAGAGTAAATAATTAAATGTAATAAAAATATTTTATGCATTTACCACATTTTTATGCGTTCTCAGTGGTCTGTCTTGCACCAGATCTGGAGAACCCTCCTACTGAAAACACCCTTTTGTTTAACAATCTTCTGAAGAGAATGTTCACTGCTGTCCATGATGTTCTGCACTATATGAAGAATTTTACTTCGTGAAATCATCTCCATAGCCCTCTTCATGATGCCAAAAAGTTCTTGATTGGCTTGTTAAGATTTAAAGTGATACTGTTACTTCAGAAGATGATACAAGAGATCACACTCTCCACAACCGGCTTATGGAAGATATGTAGCATCATGCTGCAATTGCAGAGAGACCTAACCTTACTTAGCAAGTACACTTTGCTAAGGAAGCAGAGTGTACTTGCTTAAGTTTGTAGTCCAGGTGAACTCCAAGGTATTGATACACCTCCACTTCTTCTTCCATGATTTTAAAAGGGTTGAAATTGTTCCTGTTTTCCCTTCTTCTTTATCTACAACAATTTCTCTCATTTTGTTGACAGTCAGGATCAGGTGATTGTTTCCAGACCACAAAGGTTTTCACTAGCTCCCTGTACTGGAAGTCAGAAGTGAACAGAGTTACAAGACCTTTCATTCTAACAAACTGTGGCCTGTTTGTCAGGTAGTGTTTGATCCCGGTGATAGTTGATGCCTCCACCTGAGTCTGGAGTTTCTCACAAAGCAAGTCAGGCTGAATGGTGTAAAATGCACTGGAGAAATCAAAGAACTTGAACCTCAGAGTCCATGTTTAAATGACATTTGATTTGTTGAAGCAGGTGTATGATGGCATCTTAAACTCAAACACAATGGCGATAGGCAAACTGCAGGGGGTCCAAATGATTCCTTGTTTGTTTGCTGGGGTCAACCAACAGAAGTCTCTCTAGTACTTTCATGAGCTTGGATGTCAGGGCAACAGGCCTAAAGTCACTGAGGATTGTTGGCTGGGTTTTCTTTGGTACTGAAACAAGGCAGGAGGTCTTCCACATCACTGGAACTGTCTCCAGGGACAGACTAAAGTTCAAGAGGTGCTGTTGAATCCCATAGAGCTGGTCTACAAAGGCCTTTGGGACTCTGGGGTTGACTCCATTAGGACCTGGTGACTTATTACGATTCAGTATCTCCAGTTGCCTCTTTACTTCTCTTGTAGAAAGATATGTGAAAGGCAGAGAGAAAAGCACTATCTTCTAATTTGGCGGACAACAAACTCAACAGAAGAGTCAATGGCAGAGGAGGGCAGGATGTTCATGTGTCTGTAGGCAAGTGAAAGGGATGCTGAGCTTGTTCCTTAACTGAACCTCTTTAAGAATGGATTGGCTCAGTCCAGAATTTCATCTGTATGATCATTCTTCTGCTTGAAGCTTGTGCTCTTCTTCATTCCTGACCAAACATCTCTGATATTGTTCTGCTGGAGCTGGTTTTCCAACGTCTTCATGTATGCCTCCTTGCTTTATCTTATCTTGACGTTTTTTTCCCCTGAATACTCATAATTCATTCCCCATCTTCCTTCTAAAATGCTTGTTTTTTTTTCTTTTTAAGCAGTTCCTTCAGATCATTTGTTTATTATTTGGGAAGATTTTTACTTCTTGAAGGGATGGTGTTATCTACACCGATGTTAATGTTGTCAGTCAAACACTCAGTCATTGTACTGATGTCCTTTCCATGTGGCTGACAAAGTGTAGTCCAGTCTGTAGCCTCAAAAGAAACTTCCAGGGCTTCTTTGGCTTCCTGTGACCATCTCCTTACATTTTTTATGCAACTTGTCTTAGTGGCTTACACAACATTGTTAACCAATTTCCCAAGACCTTACTTGAGATATGTACACTATATTGCCAAAAGTATTTGCTCACCCATCCAAATTATTGGAATCAGGTGTTCCAATCACTTCCATGGCCACAGGTGTATAAATTCAAGCACCTAGGCATGCAGACTGTTTTTACAAACATTTGTGAAAGAATGGGTCGCTCTCAGGAGCTCAGTGAATTCCAGCGTGGAACTGTGATAGGATGCCACCTGTGCAACAAATCCAGTCGTGAAATTTCCTCGCTCCTAAATATTCCACAGTCAACTGTCAGCTGTATTATAAGAAAATGGAAGTGTTTGGGAACGACAGCAACTCAGCCACGAAGTGGTAGGCCACGTAAACTGACGGAGCGGGGTCAGCGGATGCTGACGCGCATAGTGCGAAGAGGTCGCCAACTTTCTGCAGAGTCAATCACTACAGACCTCCAAACTTCATGTGGCCTTCAGATTAGCTCAAGAACAGTGCGCAGAGAGCTTCATGGAATGGGTTTCCATGGTCGAGCAGCTGCATCCAAGCCATACATCACCAAGTGCAATGCAAAGCGTCGGATGCGGTGGTGTAAAGCACGCCGCCACTGGACTCTAGAGCAGTGGAGACGCGTTCTCTGGAGTGACGAATCGCGCTTCTCCATCTGGCAATCTGATGGACGGGTCTGGGTTTGGCGGTTGCCAGGAGAACGGTACTTGTCTGACTGCATTGTGCCAAGTGTAAAGTTTGGTGGAGGGGGGATTATGGTGTGGGGTTGTTTTTCAGGAGCTGGGCTTGGCCCCTTAGTTCCAGTGAAAGGAACTCTGAATGCTTCAGCATACCAAGACATTTTGGACAATTCCATGCTCCCAACTTTGTGGGAACAGTTTGGAGCTGGCCCCTTCCTCTTCCAACATGACTGTGCACCAGTGCACAAAGCAAGGTCCATAAAGACATGGATGACAGAGTCTGGTGTGGATGAACTTGACTGGCCTGCACAGAGTCCTGACCTCAACCCGATAGAACACCTTTGGGATGAATTAGAGCGGAGACTGAGAGCCAGGCCTTCTCGTCCAACATCAGTGTGCGACCTCACAAATGCGCTTCTGGAAGAATGGTCAAAAATTCCCATAAACACACTCCTAAACCTTGTGGACAGCCTTCCCAGAAGAGTTGAAGCTGTTCTAGCTGCAAAGGGTGGACCGACGTCATATTGAACCCTATGGATTAGGAACGGGATGTCACTTAAGCTCATATGTGAGTCAAGGCAGGTGAGCAAATACTTTTGGCAATATAGTGTATGAGTTCTTGACATTTGCTTAAAACAAGTCAAAAATATTGTTTTCTGTGGTACAGCAGCTCATAAACTGTTGAAACGTTGGCAGTGTAGCAGAGTGTGAGGTGTGATTACAATAACCAGTTAAATGTATTTGGCTGTTGTTTTTTTTTCTGTAGCTTAGCAAGAGAACACTGTTAAATTCTCTGGGCAAATAATATGTAAAAAATAAAACAACTACCAGTTCAATATCTGGTCTGCAGTGTTCAGTCTTTACAGTTACACTTCCTGGATATAATTATCTTGTGTTCATCCGCACTGCCAACCCAGGACTAGCAGAAAGACGCTGAAAACCGAGATATGATCCTTGAGCCACGTTTTAGTAAAACAAATAGTTGAGCATTGACAATATTCTAGCTATGTCTTTGCTAGGGCTTGAAGTTCTTACTAACAAAACTAAATCAAGTTCTTGTTAAATAAACCAATGTCAAAACAAATAAGCATGTAATAGTGCATTTTAGGCCTGATTATTTTTAAAAACAAAACAAAAATATGACTACTGGCTGGTGCAAAACTTAGAAACCCCTTATCACCTGTAAGCATGCTCTCATCGATGAGACACTCCCCCACCAGCAGGGCAGCATCACAGGGCAGCACCAGACCTTCCTCAGGGATGATCAAACAGTCACCAGGAACTAGCTTTTCAGAGCTCACACTTTCTTCCTCTATAAGAGCACAAAAAAAGATTAATGAAGTAGCTTGGGTTTTGATACAGAATCAGCTTTAAAAAAACATAATATTGTATTTACTTTCAACCAAAATCATCAACTAAAATTGTCTTCAGACTTGATTAAACTGAAATAAGCTATAATTTGAGAACATTGTTGTAAACTCACCCCCTGAGTCTCTGCGTATTTTGACTTCTGTTACCGAGTTGGCCATGTCACGAATAGTTTCTCTTTGCTGTGAGGTTATAAGAATTAAAGCTGATAAACAGTATTCTAATGATTAATCAAATTGAATCTCAAATTTAGACATACGTTCTTAGGGCTCACCTTTCGAGCTTCATAGAGTGAAACAATGATGGAGATGACTGAGATGAAGAATATACATCCAGCATAATAGTAATAGTCATCATTCATCCAGAGCACAAGACTTAACACTTGAAATACATAAAATGGGTTGAGAATCTGCAGGGGGGAAAGGGGGAAACATTCAAAACAATTCTCCCCATTTAAATGTAATCTTTAATTATTCAGCTAAGACCAGATTTGTGAAATGACAGATGTATAGTTATTGTACTCCATCAAAAAATGTGGTAATTGGAAACATTTCCTATTCAAAGCCCTCACTTTTTTGTCTTCCAATAGACTTCCCTTCTGTGTTCTTTAGAAGAATTAACTAAATACCCAAGACACTTAACCTTCCTTTCAAAGTTAAGTCGGGTTAATTGAAAACAATGCAGGTCATAACAAACCCAAGAAAAATCTTTTTCATCAAAGCTTACATTCTTTAATATGTTGTTTTTGTTGTCATTTTTCCTCACAAAACACACTGGTTGCACCAACTAGTTGCACCAACTAGTCAAAATATCATGTGATGCGACTGTCCAACCCCAATTAAGGCCCTTTTTGGATTTTTATCTTGGCAAAATTAGTTTATTTCCACTACTGTGAAAATTTTTGAAATGTTTTTTTCCACACAATACAAGAAAATAAAATATGAGGAAAAAAAATAATTTGCGGCATATAATTTAACTAATCAACTGTTGGTAATTTCATATTTATATTATCTATTTTACCAGATGTATCTGGTAATATCCAATCTGACTGTATGATCTGGTTGAATTGTCTCTGTAAAGCACATTTTTATGACATGTCGTGAATTGGCGCAATATAAATAAACTAAATTGAATTGAATTTAATCAAATTCACAACAAATTCCCTGTACTTTGTGTTCCCAGATCTGCAGAAACAAATAACAGTGAATTGATTGCAGCAGTTTATATACTACACTATGCTTTATACGTGTGTTTTTATGTTTTAATTAAATATCAGCACACTATATTCATTATCCACCTTCTTGCTGACTTCTGCAGATTTAAGACTAGTGAGCCCACCTCTGTTTTTGTTTATATCTGTGAGCCTTTAAAACTATAGGAAAAAAAGATACTTTCAGGATACTCTCAGTTCAATGCTTAATCCCCTTTTAAGACTTGCAAATCAGGGACGTCTTTAGAACCTTATAATTGGGGGCTTAGCCCTAGGTAAGATGCTATAGTGCATCAGCCCACTCCTTGAACTACGTTACCAACTGCTACCAAAGACAAATTGCATATTGATGCTTTGATACACAGAGAGAGAGAGGAAAATCAACATTGGCAGGCAAGTAGTGATTAAAAATACTTAAAGTATGTTGAGGATGAAGTCAATAAATTATTTATATTATTCAGTAGACTTATTTTAATCTGAACTAAAACTATATAAATCAGTCCTATGTTACTGAATTAAACTTAAAGTAATTACTAAAATAACTTAGTGAAGCGCTCTCTAATAATAAACTCCAGAAACCACTGCAAGAATTCAGCACAAAATTACTTTTCTGATTAAAAGATCACTTTTCCCTCTCAACTCATGAGGAAAACCTCCTACAGTACCTGTCTGACCACTGTTAGTCAGAAATCAGAAAAGTATGTTTGCCAATGAGCATTGAGCAGCTAGTTTCACAAACTGCCCCTGCACCATCGATCCCCCTAAGAGGTTTAGCCTTGGTGGAAGTGACATATTTTGCCATTCTATCCAATCAAGGCTCTATTTTCTCACTGCTTACCTCAATGGATGGAGGCTCAAACAAAGGGAGCATCTATTTTGTTGCAACTGGGGCTCACTAACGTCTTGCTGAAGACGATAAACTTGCTGCTTGGTGCTATGTTAAAAATGCTAATGTAAAAATCCTATACAACATCAGGTAGATCAAGAACACTTGGATTTTTGTTGGGTTTTTGTAAATTGTAGAGGTTCTTCATATCAAGATGATGTAAAGTATATTTTTATCAAGCTCACCTCCTCAATCAGAAGTCTCATGTAAGACTTCACAGGTACATCAATAATGTTGTCCCCAAACAGGCGTCTCCTAAGCAGAAATGAACGTTAATCTAGGAAAAAGCAGGGGAAAGCCATACTGTATATCATTACCAACATTTCCATCTTGTTATACCTCGAGCTCTGTTCCTGATGACTTAGCCCCCTTTGAAAATCAAACAAAGCTCTGCAAGTCCATTCCTCAGTCAGAACACTAAAGAGAGGCATGGGAGAGGTTTGCAGTGTTGCAAATACAATAACCTAATTCATTATTGATCAGCCATTAACACTGTATTAACTTTCCTCTTTAATATTTGTTCTTCTTATCTGATATAACTCCAACCATCCATATATATATATATATATATATATATATATATATATATATATATATATATATATATATATATATATATATATATATATATATATATATATATATATATATATATATTAGTGTTAATTTCGTTAACGAAAACTAAACGAAAATATTTTCGTCAACGCACATTTTTCACCCAACGAAAACTAGACGAGACGAGATGAAAATCCCCACTAATAAACAATAACTGGGAGTAAATCAGAAATATTTTTCGTTGACTAATAAAGACGAGACGAAAATGCAGTTTGGTAAATAAAGACTGGACTAAAATCTATGGACATTTTAGTTCACGAACAAAGACGAGACGAAAATTACATATTATTATTTTATGGTTTTTTCAAATCACAGAGTAGCCTACTCTGGGGCTCGGGAGAAAGAGGAGACGTGATCTATGGACACATTTTCACTTCATTGAAGTGGAGAACAAAACCAAATGCTTGATTTTAGTCGAAGGGAAGGAATATGGCCACATTATAGCTGGAAAAAACACAACCTGAAGAGACACGTCGCTGTTCAACACAAAGACATTACGGTAAGTTAACAGAAATATTGGTGTTGGTTGTTTATAATGTAACATTAATCAACAGCTATAATGTCCTAATGATAAACTAACTGATGTTGGCTAACTTTCATAGCATTTAGTATCCAGGCTGGCTATGTTACGTTAGCTTGTTAGCACGTAGCGACCGTAGCCACTTGTTGATAGAACTTAGATATGTTATACTGGCCGGGAAACTATAGTTTCAGTTACATTGCAAGTTTGATTAAAGCAGACAGATGCTTTAGGTAAACTAGGAGCAGCAAGTGAACTATAGTTAACACAAAACACCTCAGCAGCTACACATGTATGCTAAATGCTAAAACCAACTGAAACTATCGGTCTTTGACAGTGTGTATCAGGATAAGAAAATTAAAATAATATGCCACACATAATTCAGAACAACTTTAACCTAGATTTTCATACACAAAATAGCCATTGCTAGGGGAACCACTGCAGGGATTTGGATGCAAACATCAATATTAATCAATATTAATAAAACCAAAATGCATGCACACATAAAAATGTCTGCAATTTATTCCTGCATAAAATGATAGTTACGGTAGGTTGTTTGTATGAGTTTGAAATGGATTGTCAAATGTAGTTTTTACAGAGACTTAGTTTTTGTTAAGGAAAAAAAGAGACCTATATGCTACTTATACACTTGGAATTCCTGTTATGCTGTGCATCTATCCTGACATTGTATTAATTTCTGTTCCAGATTGAAGATACACCGACCACCAACAACCACCCAGAAACAATGACAGGCCAGCTATACAAGCTTCCTTAATTGCCCACACCAAATACAAAGCTGACTCTCAGGACCAGCAAGCTATGCCTTGTTTCACATAAATACTGTACCTTTATAAACCATGTGAACTAGCTGGCAGGAAAGCACTTTTGTTGTATCAGTTGGAGTTATTTTTTTCACATCATTGATCTCAAATCTATTTATTTCTATCTATTTATTTTATTTTTCTATGTGAACTAGCTTTAAACAGCCAGCACTTGTGTTAAGTTCATAAAACACTTTATTTTATTTGTTTCCTTTGTCAGGTGTATTTTATTTGTTTTAATGCAAGCATTTGTGTTTGTGTCTTTAAACCTTAACAATGTTCAAAATAAATATGCAAATATTGTCAGAACATCTTCCATGTCTGCATTTGTTCCTTAAAATAGTGGGGGGGGTTTTATCAAAAAGATGAGAGGAAATGTTGAAATGTGAAATCATTTTAGGAAATGTTAAATATTATCTGCTGACAAAAAAGTAAAAGGTTAAAATTATGTCCTGACTAAAACTAGACTAAAATGTTGACGGTTTTTGTTGACTAAAACTAAACTAATAAAATTATGTTTTCTTGGACTAAAATAAAGACTAAAATGCTCGACTTATAGTCGACTAAAACTAGACTAAATAAAAATGGGATGATGTCGACTAAATGTGATAAAAACTAACAAGCGATGCTGAAACTGGACTAAGACTAAAACTAAATTTAAAAATGGCTGCTAAAATTAACACTAATATATATATATATATATAACTATTGGGACTTTATCAATAGAGACTATTCTTCTAGTTCTCCCTAGTTGTAGACTTTCCGGTTTCAGTACCTAGCTGGGGAGAAATCTTCTCTCCTATCCAGCCAGATGTATTGTAGACCTTCAAACAGGAAGTAGCGCAGCATCGTTCTCTAAAACACAGCATAAGCTGCTTTAAAGCCTGGGCAAAATATTACATATTCTTTTCAAATTAACTTTCTAATTGAAAAAAATATTTCATATAGAGAATGAACAGAAAACCCTTCTGACCTCTTCCTGTTGCAGGTGAACTGTTTCTCTCCACTCATCCTCCTCCCACTGCAACAAGAACTCATCCAAACTGGAGGAAATAGCTGAGTCAGCACAGTTGTGTATATATATGTGTGTAAAAAATAGAGACCTCAAGCTCACCTCCCCTCCTCCATCTCTTCAGTGAGCACCTCCACAACATGCTTCTGACCGTGACTGTCCTAATGGAAAGTTCAATTCACTTCAAAAATACTTTGATCCCAAACAGAAATAAAATTTTGTTTTATCTCTTAGAAAAAAGTAATAAAGTACAAATAAGAATTATCCAGTATGTATTTATCACCACTACAGAATATTAATTAGAATTTTTACATTACTGGTAGTTTTTCTTTCAGTTTTAATGCGTATATCTTTTATTTTACTTACTTTTATCAGCACAAAATCTGCCAAAGCCAGAGAGCAGGAGCAGCAGCGGGCAAGGACACCAAGCCGTGGCCACCAGTGAAAGACTATCAGGAGGACACCAAATGACAACTAGGCCCCCAAACGACACAGCCACACCCGCCAAGGTACCCTCCTATACCCCTGTAGATCCTGAACATTCAAAGACATGATGTGAGGAACACTGACATCAGAAGTCACATTACAGGTGTAAATCAATGAAAAGATACTCAACAAATCAGTAAAAAAATTTACTCTATGTCCGTGCAAAGGTTAAACATGTTAATAATATTGTTAAATATTAATATTTACTAGTTTGGAACTTTGCAAAAATTAATTGGTATGAAAGATTGCTACAAAATGTAATGAAAAAATGTGCTACAGGCTCAGTCAAGAAGAGGGAGTCCTGCAAAATCAATGACTTGACTATAAATCAGTTTATCTGTACGAATTTATTTTTATTTATTTTTTTTTTGGGGGGGGGGGGGTCTTTTTATCATTGATAAAAATACAGTAAGTATAAAATACAAAAAAAAACCAATTATTTCTGCAACAGCAGGTTTCACATTAGTTAGGGGCACTAAATAAAGTAGTAAGGAAATATATGCAGTGGATTTTTTTCTTATGCCTGGTAATTTTACCAGAGACTTTCAGAGGGGACATGATTATTTTATTTACTTTTAAACACAAAACATTTATGTAAATATTTTTGTGAGAGTAAATTATGTAGAAATCTAAAATCTAAAAATCATCTTAAAAAATTAAAATGATCTTACCATTACTAAATAAGGGCTGAGAAGAAGGTCTTAATAACTGGTAAAAGAAGACCTCTCTGCAAATCCACTGTTAACAGAGTGAGGATGAATAAAAGCCGTTAATAACCGATTATTTGAGAAACAAAAGAACAGCACAAGTTTTCACTCTCAATACCAAAAAGAAATGACTCATCCATATTTCTTCTTTACCTACTTCTGTTACTTCCACAAGAGATGTGAGTAAATAAGATATTTGGTGTAGTAACAAGAAATAGCTCTACCACTATGGTTTGTACATCTTTAACTATTACAGTCTTTGTACTTCATGATACGGACATTTTGAAGGAAAACGTCTTTGCCAGTGATAAATCTGAATTTCCCCAACATAAGATATTCCCCTTTCTTTTCTTAACAATCATAATATGCTTTGATCTAAACCTGTTGTAAATGTTTAGAATAGTTTATTTTTTCTGCTAGCAGATGGACTGCCTCTCAATTCTCAATTCTTTTGCAGCCTTGAATAACTTTTCATAATGAAATGACCTTCCCTGATCTTCCCATCAATCCTTAGCTGGCATTTTGTCTCTTTCTATTATAAATACCTTCCTTGTTTGGGTGTCAGTTAGGAATGAAACAGTTGTTGTGGTTGGGTTGCAGTTATGCCACATCAATTCAAGTTTTATATTAAAGGTTAAACAGTAAATTCAAATACATTCATAGCCAGTATTTCTTGGCCAGGAAGGTTTGCCACTGAGCGTCTGCAATAGGCAGAGGCCCGGCTTTGCTGACAGGCGAGACAGGCAGCCGTTCTAGGGCGTCATCTGCTGGACAAAGCGCAAAATTGCAGAAAAAAAAGAATCAAATGTTTGCTTATATCAATGATACATACATTTAAATAGTTTTAGTTATTTTTTTGTTATAGGATTTTTGGACTGTCTTTAACATTTACATTTTTCTTTGTAATTTTTCCTTTCATAGTCATTGCCCTAGTGTAGATAATTTTGGGGTTTTTTGCCTTTGATTGTACAGCTTTATATTGCTTTTGCATCCATCAAATTTGCACACATATTTGTTGATTATTGTGATATTGTAGTTATATCGATCATATATATATATATATATGTATATATATGCGTGTATATATATACATGTATTTACTGTGGTAGCTGAACATAAGAATGCATGTAAAGTTTATCCAAAGGATCCACCACTCTACTGAACGTTCTTTAAAATATGTTATAAAATCACTAACTCCATCAAATAACTTATCCTCCACCTAGCTCTGTTAGCTAGTTAATAGTTGGTTATTATGAGCCAATATTACTAAAAGCTATCGTGGAATGTTCTAAGAGCCACTCTTGCTTCAGGTGCTGCAGGTTGTATATAAAGCGGATATATATAGAGCGGATGAGATGAGTGACGACACAGCTCACTCATTCGGTCGCGCGCACAATGTTTTCTTGATCAGTCTCGCTTGTTTCTTCCAGCTTTTGTCCACCTTGGCGCTTCTATGTTTTAGACCTTACCTGACACCTGCTGGCAGAAGATACTTCAAGGTTTAGTCGTAGTACTTATCCATGTAATAATTTATTGGCTCATAGCTCATTTCAGTAACAAGAAAATTCACAGTGCCAAACATGAATAGAAAAACAGTAGTGCATTGCATTGTGGCACAGTAATGAGAAAAAGTTGGATAACCACTTAATGGAATTAATTTTTAGCATTACTATTACTTTTATTATCATTATTACTACCATGCATATTAATAACGAACAGCTGCGTTTTGTTTGGTTAAAATTTGTAAATAATTACCTTAGTCAGTAAATTCTTTGCGACTAAATATCCATAATGATAATGGCCATTATAAACAAAAAAAATAAAATAAAATAAAGAAATTAAAGCTTTAGCACACGAGTAAAGAACTCACCGTCCGCAGTAAAACCTTTTAGAGGAATAACTAATAAACTAGACGCTGATCGGTTTTATCCGGTAACACCACCTTCTAGGTCAGCTGATGTGATGCCTGTCAAACTGACTTTGAAAGCAATTTATTTTTTTTTCTCCCCAACAGCAGATCATCCAAACTGCCATTCAAGTATGTTAAAGAGCGAGTCATATGATTATTTATCCAGGGCTTTAATATCTGTGATCAGATTATTGATCAGTTATTTGCAGAACATTGGAGCTGCCTTCCTTTATCTCTCTCAATCGCTTCTTGCACTTCTTTACTACGAGTATGAGGGCCAGGCAGGTTAGAGATTTTCTTTTTTTTCTATTTCGAGAATAAACTCGTAAAATTACGATAAACAAGTTGTACTTTATGACAACTCCTACAAGGAGCACTGTCTTCCCTAAAATTAGGAATGTGGAGCATCATGTGAAGTTATACTTTGGCTTTGGTTTAACAAATAAGGAAATCTTTTAGCACACCAGCAATAAAAAGGTTGCAGTTTGGTGGTGCTGGTCGGCCGTCATACAACAGGTGTTGCGCCGGGGTAGGTATCCCAGAGAAAATGTGTATCCCCTAGTCAGGAGCGCGCGCGGCGCAGGAAGAGCTGACCGAGTTCACTACGCCTCAATTCCAAGGTGCTGAACGTGAAATTTAAAAGGTGTTATGTTTATGAAAGATGAGTTTATGTACTATCTTTAATAAACAGTCTTTGTTCTAATATGAAGCATGAATCCCACATTGCCAGAATTGGTATCGCCATCAATTTATCCAACATAGGAATATACACATTCTTAAAGGAATAGTACACCCAAAACATGATTAGCCTTCATTTTCTACTCACCCCCATGCTGAACAACACTCTGGAGTACTTTGTTGATATCTCAAATGCATCTGGAAATCTGGGAGGCTTCTTGCTGTCTGCTGACATTCAAATAATGGAGGTCTATGGCGCCCGAGGCAGAAAGTCCACAAAAAACGTGTCAATATTCCTCCATACTGCTCGTCCAATGTATTCCAAGTGTCTTGAGTGGGTAGCGCCCATAATTTACTTGAAACAAAGTCATTTAGAATGTTTTTAGAGCATAAACAGTAGTGTATAGGATTTCCTAAAAGCGCGTTCACGACTCTACGGAAACCGCGGCAGACCAAACCAGATGAAAGTGCACATTCAGCTTGGCAAAGAACTCATGCTCTTCCTCAACACTGAAGTCCTCAGACATTTTTTCTTTCGTTGTTTCTTTCTTTGCACAGGTAAACAGCACATTTCTTCTTCTACGTTTGCAGTATCGGCAGAGCAGACGCTGAATGCGCACTTTCATCTGGTTTGGTCTGCCGCGGTTTCCGTAGACTCGTAAACGCGCAGGCGCGCGCTTTTAGGAAATCCTATACACTACTGTTTATGCTCTAAAAACATTCTAAATGACTTTGTTTAGAGTAAATTATGGACGCTACCCACTCAGGACACTTGGAATACATTGGACGAGCAGTATGGAGGAATATTGACACGTTTTTTGTGGACTTTTATGGACCTTTCTGCCTCGGGCGCCATAGACCTCCATTATTTGAATGTCAGCAGACAGCAAGAAGCCTCCCAGATCTCCAGATGCATTTGAGATATCAAAAAAGTACTCCAGAGTGTTGTTCAGCATGGGGGTGAGTAGAAAATGAAGGCTAATCATGTTTTGGGTGTACTATTCCTTTAAGATTATGATTTGACACTAGGCTTGAACTACATCAACCATAGTGTTTGCTGTAGATTTGATCAGGCTGTCTGTCCCTCTTTAATTTGTCTCTCCGGTCTAATTTGGACACAAAGAGTCGCAGCTTTTTCATTTTTCGCTTACAAACATGTATGATGACAAATAACTCCTTAAACTTTGGAGGTGATAGACCTTTTTTTTTTTTTTTTTGTAAAGTTACAAGGGGGAACAGATTAAAGTAGGTCACCTGTCCCTGCTAAAATGTATTCCCCCTGTCTAAATCGGACAGAAATGGACCTAGCTTTCCTGAATCTTTGGAGGTGATAGCGCTTTTTTGTGTACTGTTACAAGGGGGAACACATTTAAGCAGCCTGTTTTGCCCTGCTTTAATCTGTTCCCCAGTAAACCAATCAGATCATCAAGGCTGGAGGAAATCCGTCAGTGTACACAAAATGATACTGAACTTCAAAAAGTAAAGAAGTTTTTCAGAAAAGGGTGGCCTCGCCATATGACAGAAGACTCACTAATTCACGGATACTTTGCCAGTGGTCCATGGCAGAGAATTAGAGTTGACCTGTTTGAACAACAGGGTAAGACGTATATCATTTCTGTTGATCATTTGTCATTGAAATCTCTTTTATGAGTTACCATTCCACACCGGTAGCAGCGACAGGTTGCAGTTCAGCACAACTACTAACTGGTCGACAAATCAGCACCTGTAATGCCAAGCGCAGTAAACCTGGGACCAAGTTTAAATGAAACATGCAAAGGTTAAAGATTGTTACAGATTATTCTACAACTGTAGGCATTGAGCTCGCCCGCTTCCAGACCTTCTCCCTGGTCAAAATGTGAGAGTGAAACTTGATGGAGCAGTGCCTGTCGCGACTGGTCTCGGCTCCAAGGACTCACCTTCAGGAGGTTTATTTTTGTTTTGTTTTGTCTTTTTTTGGTTCTGAATGGACCCAGAGAGAAGAAGATTCTGGTTCTAAATGGAGGATGTTCTGGGTCTGGACGAACCCAGAGAGGAGGAGGAGGTTCTACATGGATCCAGAGAGGAAGAGGTCCGGGTTCTGAATGGACCCAGAGAGAAGGAGATTCGGTTCTAAATGGACCCAGAGAGGAGGATGTTCAGGTTCTGAATGGACCCAGAGAGGACGATGTTCGGGTTCTGAATGCATCCAGAGAGGAGGACGTTCTGGTTCTGAACGGACCCAGAGAGGAGGATGTTCGGGTTCTGAATGCACCCAGAGAGGAGGACGTTCTGGTTCTGAATGGACCCAGAGAGCGGGATGTTCTGGTTCTGAAGACACCCAGAGAGGAGCATGTTTGGGTTCTGAACGGACCCAGAGAGGAGGATGTTCAGGTTCTGAATGGACCCAGAGAGGACGATGTTCGGGTTCTGAATGCACCCAGAGAGGAGGACGTTCTGGTTCTGAACGGACCCAGAGAGGAGGATGTTCGGGTTCTGAATGCACCCAGAGAGGAGGACGTTCTGGTTCTGAATGTACCCAGAGAGGGGGATGTTCTGGTTCTGAACGGACCCAGAGGCAAGCATGTTCGGGTTCTGAACGGACCCAGAGAGGAGGATGTTCGGGTTCTGAATGGACCCAGAGAGGACGATGTTCGGGTTCTGAATGCACCCAGAGAGGAGGACGTTCTGGTTCTGAACGGACCCAGAGAGGAGGATGTTCGGGTTCTGAATGGACCCAGAGAGGAGGATGTTCGGGTTCTGAACGAACCCAGAGAAGAGGATGTTCGGGTTCTGAATGGACCCAGAGAGGAAGAGGTTTAGGTTCTGAAGGGCCCGGTAATTAGATTGTCACAAGTAAAGAGCAACAAAATTAACTCTCTGCATTAATCCAGAGGGGAGCAGTGGGCTGCCATTGTGTGGCACCCAAGGGGCAGTGTGGGGGTTAAGGGTCTTGCTCAGGGAGCCAGAGTGGCAGTCCATGGGAGTGGTGCTTGAACTCAGAACCTCAGGATTCAAAGCGCAATGCCCTAACCACTAGGCTGCCACTCCCCAAAGTAGGCATTACCATGAGGGTCATGCCTAAGGAGCCACACTGGCAGCTCATTCCCCCCAGCAGGGATACGACCCCAGGCTTGACTTACCACCTGAGCTAGTCAGCTGCTAAGATTCCTGCGACTGATGTTCCTGTAGCACAACATTTGGCTGATTGCAGTGCCATAGCAGAACTGCAGATCCCATGCTAAGGAGGTGAACATTCCATCTGAACCTCCATCATATCAGCCTGTAGGGAGCTTTTCTTCAGAATGCACCCTCCCACCATCCACTCCTGTGAGAACGACTTCCAGGGGACTTGAGATAAGAGTGGCTTTGAGATTTAGAGACTATAAGATTTAAAAGGGCATAATAATCCCTATAAGGGTTGATAGGGATTATTATGCATCACCCCTGTGATGTCCTGTAATCTTCCATGTGAAATTGTTAAGGCTGTATTTAAAAAAAAAATTTAAAATGTGAAAGCCTTAAAGTCCTATGTTAGAAAAGCCTTTGTAAACAAATGCTTTATGTAGTATCAGCTAAGATATTGAATTGTTATTGCAATGTTTAACTTTAAAAGAAGGGAGATTTTGTGAGATGAGTTCTACTCTATATGTAGAGTAACAGTAGTTCAGCTTAGAAAGATGTTTTTATTATAAAATAACAGTTAATTAAATTGTATTTATCAGATTAGCACGGTGGACATTAATCAACATTACCACCATTTTTAAAAAAATAAAAGCTTCCTCTGTATAGATTGAGGATTTAAATGAATTTGGCTCACATGACAAAAGGTTTCAATAATCCTGAGTGTGGTAGTTTCATTTGGGACAAGAATTTCTGGGTTTTACCATCACTGCCGCTGATGTTTACCACAAACAAGATGGTTGTCATACAATTATTATAGGTAAATAAAAAGCTCCAAAAAGATTTACAAAGTTCAAGAGGTCAAAGGGCTATAATTAGGTTGCTATTTAACATAAAATTTGGATTTTAAAATAAAACTTGATTAATAGAAGTCAATAAATTATAGGGGTTTTATGAAACAGAACAACACTGACGTGTTTGCCTGCCATTTAGTCTTATTTGGAGGCTTAGTTCTCACGAATGCAGACTAAACCACAAGTCCATGATTCATGCCAGTAAAGTTAAGATTACACTTTCTGTTTCATTCTAAAGCTGGGATTTTATAATTGTCAGATGATATTCAAAACTTATGAGGAACCACAAGTGGTGATATAAAAAACTAAAACAGCAAAAAAACTGTTTTGTCATACATTCTTTAGAGCCACAAAACATGCATATCATACCACACGTGAGCCGATTTCCCTTACAACATTTAGCTGATTAGAGTCCTACACTGGGTTGGGCACAGCAGGTACCCATAGTCAATGTTCATCAAAGGGTAGAAAATAAAACTGTATTATTTCACAGGTGTGGACAAGGGTATAAATAAACAAAATGCAGTAGTATTTAACATTATATGACACATAATTTACTGGTATTACTAAGGTATGAAAACCCACCAGAACTGTTTTTCATGGCTTGTTCTTTATTACTTTTGACGCTGGAGCCAGACAATGTGCCAGAGCTGTAACACTATACACAATTTCTCTACTACCCTTAGATTAAATGTGGTAACATTTAAGTCCTGTTTGAGAGTCGTTTACTCTAAGTTTTATTAAAGTGTTCTTGAAAGCATGCTTGTAGTGATAGTGGAGAGGAAAAACTCCCTTTTAACATGAAGAATCCTCCAGCAGAACCAGACTCAATGTGAGTGGCCATCTGCCGAGGCCGGCTGGAGTCTGGGGTTTAAGGAGACAGAAGCAGAAATAGAAAAAGAAGCAGAGATACAAAAGGCAACTGTAAACCAGCTCCACAGGCGGCCCGTCCAGGAAACACACAGCCAGGCAGTTGAGTTCCAAGCCAGCCCCTATGTCAGAGGATGAAGAAAGCACATCCAGCCAGTCACATGCAGAGAAACAGAACTACACTGAAAAAAAGGCCTATATCCAACATCTTTAAACAAAGATGTTGATGGCAGCAGCACAGCTGATATTTCTCTCCAGGATGGTGTCACAGCGATACAGGAACAGACCAGATGAAGCTACTATGAGAAATAGTAGAGAGAGCAGAACGTTAGAGATTGAACCAACAAATTCTGCAGGGTGATAGAATGAAGCAAAATGATGAAAAAGGGGTCGATATGTCCTTCAGTGGTCTAAATGACTGGTTATACTCACGTAGCTGTGTGTCGCAGTGAGCTTGTCGAAGGTATGATGCAGACATTTTTGATTTATGCCCAATACTGAAGCATGGTCCACTATGTTATTCCACGCCACAATGCAAGAGGGACAATCTGGAACTAGCTGTGGGTCTGGATATGGCTGAGGCGGTGAGGAAGTGGGGGTAAGTTTGTGCGACAACGAAGGGACATGAGGGTGAAAAAGAGCGTGAATCCAGGGGGAAAAAGGTTCCCAGCGTTGTCGCGCACCTCGCTCATCTAGCTTGTTCATCTTCACGAGTCGTTTTCCACAATGGCGGTCATACAAACAAAACAAGCCAGTAAGGTACCAAACAGGAGACGCATAGTAGAGTGGATGTAGATTTGACCAATCAGAGGCCTCCTGTCTACGACACTGTCTGAGGTCACCTACAGTTTGGGAGAGGTGCAGCAGAATGTCTGCGGAAGGGGGCGGGAACCTCTCTGCGTTCACCGTGACACCAAGTTTAGCAGTATAAATCAGCCTTTAGCCTATAGCAGCATAACTATAGAGATAGCTCAGGATAACCTAAGACTCTCTAAGTATGACCAGATAATACCTATTTTCAAGCATACAACCATGCAGCCAAAGCTAAATTGACACCAAAGGAGGAGGATTTGCTCTAATGGAAAAATCATGCAAAATTGTATGTGCAATTCTTTTGTGTATCTGTGTGTGTGTCCTGTTTTGCCACTATGGCTCTGGTTATAGATGTCCCAGAGCTGGATGCTAGCCCAACAGCATTGCTTTCAGAAGCAGACAGTAGTCAAAGACAACTTCAGATTCATCCAAACACATTCACGCAATCCCAACCTTACTCAATGTAGACGTACACAGGGGCAGACATTAAACATATTCTTACACTCCGCATACTTACATTATCCTCCCTGGTCTGTGGGGCCAGTTTGTCTAAGGGTAAAAAAAGAGGGGCTGGGACCAGGTGCAACCAACTGGAGGAGACAAGCAGTATAGCCCCCCCCCCCCCCCCCCCCCAACAGCGCCAAGGCCCGCAAACTGCATACATGCCCCTACAGATGCCAGAGCCCACCCAATCCCAGCCAGACACAGCCATTCCAAGCCCCCACATCCGTATGGTCCTCTCATGCCCATGGCTCCAAGGCAGTCTCAACTCAGGTAGTCCATCCCCTAGGCCAAGTGCAGCACACCAGCCACGCGAGCCCAGGTGCCAGACAGTACCCAAAGCGTACCCCCAACTGAATGAAGGCACAGGCTACGTGCAGGTTCACAACAGGCAGCAAGGCAGTCTCACACCACAAGTTTAGATGCACGGTGCTTGTTTCCCACTTGCCGCACTGCCACGCCAATCTGCAGTCTCGGACAGACAAAACATCGAAACCATAGGATGCAAACCAAAGGCCAGAGAGCCCAAAGAGAGCCAGAAACCCCAGCCAAGCCATGACCAACCCGAAGGGCCAAGCCCCATCCTCAGGCAGAGAGGAAAGAACAGATGTGTGAAAGACCCCATGCCAACCCCCCTCCCTGTTGGATTTAGCGTTTTTCCCTGTATGACTACTTTGTATTTAAAACTGTTGAGAGTGTACCCCTTCCCTTCCCTCCTTTTCTTGAGCGGGGAATGGGGTATTGGGGCTGGGATTGGAAAATTAGAGGGTTGGGGAATGGTTGGGCAGCTGGGGGCCACCAGTCCGGATTGTGGTGTGAACCTCTGTACAGGAGTGCATGACCATAGTGCATGTATATAGTCATTTGGTGCATTGCTTTATCATTGCAAGCTGATATCAGGCTGCAAAACTCATCTTAACATCCGTTAGCCTGTATAACATACTCTATGATGGATTTTGTATTGAATTTATTGTGAATTAAATCTGACATGATTTATACCATACATATTAACTAGACCAAACTGATAAATCATTTTTCCATTTTCCATTGGGAAGGGATATAGATTCATCTATTCTGGATAAACTCCTATATAATATGGACAGTAATTTTGGGGGATTAATGCTTAGTAAATCCTCTATATTTGGTGGCATTTGTAGACCTGCTTCATTAAATCTTAAATCTTTTATTACAGACCTTATCTATTGATATTCAAGAAATTCCTTTTTTTTAATCCCATACTGATCATACTTGAAAAGAAATAAGAGGTAAGAGGTTTAGCCTCACTAGAAGTTGTAATGTACGGGAATCGGACCCAAGATACAACCAAGACAGGTCAGTGACTTTTAAAGGCTTTATTTGAGAAATGAAGGGGGGAAGCATAACGGGAGCCCCTGACTCGGGAGGTCCAGAGCATGAAGAGCCGGTTAGAGGCAGTTACCTAAGTAATGAACTGAAGTCCGGTTGCAGACAGGGTTTGCTGGGGCACGGGCCCGTAGGCAGCTGTCAGGTTGACAGAAGTTTCCAGTGGGGCTTTCTAGAGACGTGATCCAGTGGGGTCCAGGCTCAGAAACAGTTTGGCAGATCCAGCAGCAGTAGACAGGGAGATCCAGGAGGGGAGATCCAGTTCCAATCCAGGTCCGTAAACAGAGTCCAAAATCTAGAGACAGATCCAATCAGGGTTCCAGGCAGGCAGACAGAGGCAGAACAGGGACAGGCAGGCTCGGTAACAGAAAGCAGATCAGGTCGGGCAACAGACAGGCAAACAGGTTTGCAAAGAAAGGCTGGAAGGTTCTCACCGGTAGGTTCAAGATGATCTGGCGCATTCAGCTCGGCAAAGAACTCATGCTCTTCCTCAACACTGAAGTCCTCAGACATTTTTCTTTTGTTGTTTCTTTCTTTGCAAAGGTAAACAGCACATTTCTTCTTCTACGCTTGCATTATCGGCAGAGCAGACGCTGAATGCGCACTTTCATCTGGTTTGGTCTGCCGCGGTTTCCGTAGACTCGTGAACGCGCTTTTAGGAAATCCTATACACTACTGTTTATGCTCTAAAAACATTCTAAATGACTTCGTTTCGAGTAAATTATGGACGCTACCCACTCAGGACACTTGGAATACATTGGACGAGCAGTATGGAGGAATATTGACACGTTTTTTGTGGACTTTTATGGACCTTTCTGCCTCGGGCAGCATAGACTTCCATTATTTGAATGTCAGCAGACAGCAAGAAGCCTCCCAGATCTCCAGATGCATTTGAGATATCAAAAAAGTACTCCAGAGTGTCGTTCAGCATGGGGGTGAGTAGAAAATGAAGGCTAATCGTGTTTGGGGTGTACTATTCCTTTAAAAGCAGGTGGAAACAGGTGAAACCAGTTAAGGGCTGATTGCAGGTGAGGTGAATCTGAGCAGGAGTGCAGAGTGGACAAATAGGCCAGCCCCAGTGCCACAATATTACAGAAGTGACAAATTTTGCAGTGTTATCCAATCAGGGTTCTACTTTCTCTCTACCTACCTCAATAGATGGAGGTTCAAACCTCAACAAGGATTTCTCATCGAAACTAACTGGCAGCGTCCTGCTTCTCCACAGCAGAGGGGAGATCACGCACAAGCGTGGCTCAACAGCCGATTAATGTGCCACATACTTATGAAATGAGTATTTATCAATAATATTACAAAACTGACAGGCGAGGTTTAGTATCTTACCCAGTTTTCAATGAGAAATTGCCCCTTAAGTATACTCTAACTAAGCTGTGTTAGTCTGTGACCTTTATACCAGTACTTACTTTGATATAATGTTTAGTAACTTGAAATTATAAACCGAGCTATTGACATGTACAGGTGGCGAAGACACCTTGGGTTTCAACAGCAAAATCCAGACGTTTAAATATTTGCTACCAAGAAGTAGACCTGATTGAATAAAAAACAAATTTGTTGCAGCTTTTAGATTCTGACAACTTTTAGATGATTTGTATCAATTGGTCTTAGGGGAGAATAGTGATTCTTGAACTTGAACGGTTTCTAAAGTGGAGGATGTACTGCTTTGAAGGTCTGTGTTGAATTCCCTATATTGTGTGGCACAAATGAGGCAAGACTGATAACATTGTTGTGCACAAGAAGTAATTAACCCATTTTTTTAAACCAATGAAGGGGTATGTAAACCTGTCAGGAGTTAGAAATTATTTTTGAGAAAATATCTCACATCTGACTAACACCAAATGTACAATTGTGTCAGACTTACCAGCTGTACGTTTATAAGCTTTCAGAAGAGTAATTAGTTCAGCAGTTGGAGCAGGATGCCAAAAAAAGATGTTAGAGCCGTAAGCAGGATCACGATATGGAGAGCCATCAAAAGTAAACACATGCCTGTATGAAACAAAGGAATGTTAGACAGATCAAGTATGATGGAACAAGCCTGTTCCTTCGTGCTTGTCATGTCGAGTCAACAGTTATCAACATGCAATAACCTGTCTGGATTAGACAAAGGACTGTAGACAGATCAAGTACTGTAGTACAAGCCTGTTCCACAACACATCCATGCATGTCACCATCACCATCATCCAGAGATGGGGGATCTGGAGTCAACAAGCTCTTTGTCACGTGTTGTTCTGCGCAGCCACTGAACCAGGTGAGTCCAATCTGCACAGGCTAATACACTCTGCATATTGGACTCACCTGGTTCAGCGGCTGGGCAGAACAAATACATGACATAGAGATGACTTGGTGGCTCAAGATCCCCCATCTCTGCCATCCTCATTAACTGAAAGAATGGTTTCAGAGTTAGGAAAGATGCTGAATTTTTCATTGACATTGAACCTGTCCAAAGGAGGATAGATGCATCTTGGACTTGGACTATATCTAGCAAACAGATGAGAAATGTTCTGCTTTGAAAGGATAATAAAAACACAATGAGGCACAAAAAGAGATATCAACTTCACCCACAATGTCATGTGAGGCAAGAACATCTATTTTACCAGCTGCAAATGAGAAGTACACCCAGTTAGAATTCACCGCACTCGGATGCAAATTGATTCAGAGGTAATCCACAAGTTCCTGTTTCTGCCTATGTTCCTAAAAATGGACTGACTACATGTACTTTTGCTTTTCATCTACCATGTAAACAAAATGTTCATGTAGATCAGGAATGCAGAATGTTGTTGTTGTAGAGGGCTGTTTTAAGTTGATCAACAGTAGACTCTGCTTCGCTCTTATTAGGCCTTGCAGACTGGAGAATAACTCTCTGTTTTTATCTGAAACAAAAACATTCTTTTACAGGTTAATACTCACATAGACAAATCATATAGCCAAGACTGTAAAATGGGTTTGACATATTTCACAGCTTCAGGCCTTACAGGGTAATGTGTCTGACATGGGTGAATATCTGATTTAGATATGCAAACACTGGTTTACAGTCCATAATAAGCCCAGAGGTGATGGGGAGCTTCAAACCACAATGGCTGTGAAGAAATCTATTTAAGGTAATAATAATAAATAAATAACTAAAAATAAAAAAAAATCTTTAAAAAGAGAACCACTTCCACATTTCTTAGACTGTGCTCTGTAATTAGAACATCCAAATACAAGCAAAGGTATTGGGTACTGAATGTAAAAGTTTAGAAAAAAAAATCCTCAGTCACGTTTCTGTGGGCACTTTCCTCATATTTCTTTGCATTTAGTGGCAAACACTAAATTTTAAATCTATTTTAGTCTAATTCCCCCAGGTATTTTTGCAGATGACATGACTGTCTTGTACTGGAGAATGGAGATGTGCAGAGTAAAAAGAAAGAATGATAGTGCCGTCCCCTGTGGTACTCCTGTGCTGTTAACTTCAGTCTAACAAACTGTGGTCTGTTTGTCAGGTAAACTTTGATCCAGAAGATTGTTGATGCCTCTACTAGAGTCTTCTGGTGTTTCTCACAAAGAAAGAAAGGCTGAATTGTGTTAAATGTGCTGGAGAAATTAAAGAACACGATCCTCACAGTGCTGTCTGCCTTGACTCCAGAAAGAAAAATAGCATCACTGTTGAACTATTAATATCTTCCACCCCATGCATGAAGCTGATTCAGTGAAAGACCGGTGCACAAGCACCCAAGACACACAAAGGAGCGCTCCTGCAGATCCTTCCTCCCAGCGGTTGTTGAACTTCATAATCTTTGTTTCTCCAAACAGGCCCAATGGATGATCACATTCATAGTATTAGTTGGACAGATTCTTTATCTGATCAATATTGGGGGGTTTTCTCATGCATACATTAATTTGCACTGTAATTATTAGTCCGCTTATTATGCGTCTGTATACATCATTTCTTTTAAACTTGAAAATTGAACAGACAACCACCCTGTCCTCTGTTTTTTTTCTTTTATCCTTTAAACTTTGGGTCTTTATTGTATTATGCAGTCTTGTGGGTACCTGTGAGCTTTCATTTGTCTACTTGTTTTTGCCACTATCACACCTGTTTCCCCATTGTTTGACAGTAAAATTATTTTTATTTTCAGTCTGACTGAAATTGGTATCTGTCTAAAGTTTGTCAAAAACAAAATAAATGCTTTAAAGTTTTGTTTTTTTCAGGTCCACTGCATTGATAAAGGATGTATTGATTCTCTGTCCACTCCTTGTGACACTCCCTCTAATTCTTTATTTGGGTATTGCTTGTCTTTCTGTTGTTGGGCAACCTTTTCCCGCAACACTTTTTCCTTCTACCTAACTTTACATGAATATGCTTGGATCTTTTATCTTTTTTGCAATATTTTATGGCTTACTGTCCTTGTGCAGTTTTTAAACTTTAGTACTTTCCCTTTAACTATCCAATGTAAGGGCTTAAAATGTGTGATGACATCTATGAGCTTTACTTTCAAAAACAAGTGACAACTATTAAACAACAACATTTTAACATGATATTACAGTTGTTTAACGTGCATCGATCACAAACACCTTTAGTGCTGGCTAAGCACCCTCTAGTGGTAAGCAGATAAAACCTGGTGCTTTCACAGCAATCCATGGCAGTTGTTTTCACTGAAGAGCTTACAGTGCTAGTAGAGTTGTTCCAAATGAAATCTATGACCAAGCCAAGATAGGATATTTCAAATGGGTTGTATATTTCAGACCACTGCATAGATTTACATTAGATTGATTGGGCAAATGTCTGCAGGGTCTTATTTCAGGGGGGTTAATTTATTGTGTGATTATTTACACCATCTTAGATCTCAAAGCCGCACTTATCTGGGATGCTACATATCGACCAAACTGACCTACAACCAGTTCACTTCCTGGTTCTGGTTTTACTGCTTTGGTTTAGGAACAAAAAGTATACATTTGTTAAAAAATGTGAATAAAGAAAATCTATTCTCACAACAGTAATTCACGCACAAAACAGATGCTGCCAGTAAAAGTTGACTGAATCAAAAAAAAAATAAAAAATATATATATATATATATATATATATATGGCAGATATTTATCAAACAAATAAACAGTTGTTGTAACTGAAAACACACAGACTTAAAAAATAGCTTTTATTTGGCAGGTAAACATTGAAGTGTTGGTAAAAGAGGTGATGTTCAGACATCGAACATGGTTAAGCTCCAGTGAGTCCAGCGCTAGGCTCGGTAAATGCTAGCTGAAGGAGATGACTGTGTTTTCTGTGGGGGACAGGGTTTGGTTCAGTGGAGGCCATGATGTGGATTCAGAGAGCAGAGCCTTCAGGCGTTTGTACTGTTTTTTGGACGGACGGCTCCCTCGCAGCGACCGTAGGCAGTTCAAAACGCCCAAATCAATCAGCAGCTGGAGGAGAGGGAAAAACACTCATGTTTATTAAATCATTACAAAATTGATACCTGTTCTAAGCTTTAAGCAGTGTAATGTTTTTTATGCTATTCTTCATTTAGATTAGCATATTTTGTAAAATTTTGTCAAACTAGGACAAATATTATCCAAGTCATTAAAAAAAAACCTATAGATATATAAAACATGATCCGAATGTCCAGAAGCTCCTGTAGCTTACAGTATAAAGTTTCCCAGTGAGCCCTTTAAAAAGCCTCACTGACCAAATAGGTTAATTCTTTTCATCAGTTTCGGAGGGAAATAATAAACATTTCTCCTGTGCCAGAATGCTGCCTTTGGACAGATTTTTTTTTTTTTTTTTTTTTACAAACTAGTTTGTAGTCATGTTTATATCAAGAAAATTTCACTATAACCCCTGAATGTTATTTTATGTTTATCTCTTTCTGTGTATGCATTAGCAGATGGAAACTGCTAATGCAGAGTGAAAGCTACAACTAATTTCAACAATTGTTCAATAAAGTACTAGTTTTAGGATCTGAGGTTGTGGGGAGCTCAGGAAAAGTTTTGAAATGATTTGTTATCGTTTTTAGGGAACAAAGACTTGAAATTTTAACTCAGGTATGTTGATTTTACAGCCACTGAATGTGTAGCTCGTCTTGGCCTGAACACGTCATCATGAGGGATTTTAAGCTGCACCTCAATTAAGATGCAAAATAAGTTAATTTTCCCTTGATTTGACCAGTTAAGTAAGACAATTTACCAATCGAATTAGATTATTTACTTAACAATGAGGAAATAAAACAGCTTTATCATTTCATTTCAAGTGCATAGTTTCTAATTATCTTATTCTAAGGGCAGAACTACTCTTTCCATTTACCTGCTTAAAGTACATGCATGATTTTTACTTATTTTTAGATGAGTTTTAGCAGTGTAAATTTGGTCCATAGAGTGAAAGTGATCCCTGATTATTGTTGTGTTAACTCACCTCTACCACAAAACACAACAGGAAGTTGAGTGCAGCAACGGCAACGAGCAGCATCTTAAAGTTCATGTCGGTGAAGTTGTACAGTTCGAATGTTCGTCCGAAGAAGGGACCCGGATACAACACCAGCAATGTCATTATGGCAAAGTGGATCAGCAGCACACAGAGGAAGATCACTGGAAAGAAGAGAGAAAAACAAAATCCAGTTTTACAATCAACATGAAAAATAAAGAACAGGACGGCTCAAGAGAAGAGTACGGAAGAGATTTTTTTATTTTACTGAAAACTGATTTACTAAAACTGATTTTTTTTTTTTTTTTTTTTCAGTATAACATGAGAAAAAAAGTCAGAATTCCGACCTTAATCTCAGAATTCTGACTTTTTTTTCCTCAGAATTCTGACTTTAATCCCAGAATCCTGACTGAATTCTCAAAGCTAAAAAACATGTTAGCATCAAGCCGTAGCCATGTCTGTTTTAGAGACTAAACTAGCTCTCTTGTTTTAATCACCTTCTGCTCTTCCATTAATAAAATAGTATCAGCGGGGACCCATCTGGCACGTAAAAAGTCACCTAATTCCGTCATTTTCCACCAATGTATTACTGGCCCTCTCAAACAACTCACATCTTTGTCAGTGAAGCTGAGTGCTCCTACATCTCTTCCTTAATGGTGCCCATCTATATTAAAGTCAGAATTCTGACTTTTTTCCCTTATTAAACTGAAATAATATTTAAAAACGTAACTTTTTTTTTCTCTTCATTTTTCAGTGGCCCTGATCCTCTTTCATACACGAGATCTGAAATGTCTGTGAATTTCTTTGCTGACTCACCATTATGATAGAGAGGTTTCTTATGGGGAAAGCTCTTAGTGACGACCACTGCCATGATGATATATTGGTAACCCGCTAAAGCAAACACACACGTGTTCTCCATGTTGGGGAGGTTTTCTGCTCCAAACACAGTTGAATTTAATGGAATATACCTAAAAAAAATAAAAATAAAAATGTAATTTTTAGCATCATAATTAGAAAAAGTAATTAAACCCATTTTAAATAGTAGCAAAAGCTGACCATTCCTGGGTGGTGGTGATAAAGAAAGCAGCCAGTTGGCCCAGGATGATCATGCAGGTGTGAATGAAGAGGCTGCCAAACACGGGCAGGGCCAGCAGGCTGGCTGCAGGTCGCCATGGATGCAGCTCCTCACTGGGACCTCCTCTACCCATCACGATGGCCAGCAGAGTCACCAGGAACAGATCACAGAACAGGAACTGCAGGTCACCCATCGTTGTCATCACCTGCAAACAAAAGACAATAAAAATCAATTAAAAACTTCCTGTGGAGTGGAGTGATTACAGTAGTTACCAGAACTTTGGAACAATTTTAAAACGGTCTTAAACAGTTAGGTTTAAACATTTGCGGTTATATTTTCTATTAAGTAAGATGTTTGTATAAAAAGATCTGACACAGTAAAATCATAACTGGTAGACTAGAAATAAATGGTGTAATAGTGAATCAAATCGGTTCAGATCGATTGATTCCATCATCAGGAAATTGCTATTTTGAGCAAAGATCAAATCTTTGCAAAGATCAAATCTGGAACACAAAAACATCTCTTAACATATTAGTCGTGGTGAAACACAACTTTATAACTTTTTACCCTGGTATTACTTTATAACACCAATATACCACAATTTTTAACTGTATTTTATGATGTATTTATAATAAAAGGACCATAGTTCAGATTTCTCTTTGAGCAGAAAAGCAGAATGCTATTGTTTTTGGTAACAAAATGGGAAAGCCTAGCATCGTTAAGAAAGCTAAGAAGTATATAAATTCAACCTGTTTGCTTCCTACTATCATTCTAAAAACATGATGTCTAGATAAAGTAATTTAAAGACAAAGACACAATAGTTTCTTGTCAAAAATGGATGAAGGTAAAACATGCATTTAAACAGGATAAATTACTGTAATTGTGTTAATAAAGGCCTCAGTTGAATATAGTTACAGTAAAAATATATTTTCTTATGTTTGATGAATCAAATATGGTTTTGGATTTTATACTCCTCAGCAGTGGAACCAGTAACCTGGAAACCTCAGATCAACAGAAACTCTCAGCTTTGTTTAGTGCAGTTTTCCCACAATGATCAGGTTACCTCTGTGTACCGTAGCATCGCCTTCTTTTACTGTTACTCTTTTATGAAAACTGCTTTTAATACTTTATTAAAAAAAGAATTTAATTTAAGGAACGTATTTTTATCCAGTAATTTCTAGCAACATATGTTGCAAAAAAAAAAACTTTACTGGATAAAAATATTTTTAAAATGTTCCTTAAAGGAAATTATTTAATTAAAGTATCATGGAAATTTGTACCATTAAGCACAGAAAATAAATGTATTGCAACGTAGCCATGAAACTGATTTCTATATTGCATTAAACTCTAAAAGCAATCAGGACAGAACATTCTGTTATACCGAGGAAACTGCGATTGATTCTAAGACTTTGTTAAAAGTTTGCCTTGAAACTGAAAGAAGAAATGCCTTTTAACAGATTTAAAGCTGAGAAAGTGGAGTTCCTTCATTGTAACTCACTGTGTTCAGGATGAGGACGGAGCAGAACTGGATGAGGCTGTAAAGCGCCATGTATCTAAAGAGACTGAAGGATGTGACCAGAGAACATCGGCCCTCTCTGCGAAAACAAAACCAAACAAATCAAACTTCATAGCTCCAAATATCTGAAGTTTTATTGAAACCTTAAACACCTAATCCTCTGTTTTCCTCCCGACTCCTCCTTTAAAAGCCACCTGGATCCTCACCTGATCAGCAGCGGGACACAGCTGATGTTTTCCGTCTTGGAAGTGAAAGGCGAGGCGACCGAGGCCTCGGCCTCAGAAAGGGAAACTCCGACGTCGGCGGCTCTCAGTGCGCCGCAGTCATTGGCTCCGTCTCCACACATGCCAACCCGATAGCTGCAGATAATTTTACCATATCAATCAGTTTCATCAATATCCGCCAATCAGACATGAGAAAACAGCCCGTGGTATGAGTGCATACAGCACCAAATATTGCAGAAATAACAATAAGGCGACTACATTCTAATTATCTTATTCTCTATCATAACTTATATCTTGTTAATTTATTTCTTAGTATCTCTTCCAAGAAAATCCTGATCTTACTTTAACTTCTGCAGCTCTTTTACCAGCTGGGTTTTCTGGTCAGGAGCCATGCGTGCAAATACAGTAGCTTTCATTAAAACCTATAAAAGAACACAGTTATGATATCCCTGGATTCATACGTTCCATGATTGGGAAGCATTTATGGAGAAATTTGAAACTTTATGTTACCTTTGGAAGATATTCAGGGAAGTGGTCACAGAGGGCAGCGAAGGACTTCCCATTAATAGCTAAATGATAGCCGAAACCAGCCTGATACAGGCCCTGAGGGGACAGGGTGGAAAATAAAATAACATTACTAAATAAAAAAAATTTAAAATTAAGAATATGCTGTATATGTATATGTTAACATTAATACACAAGAACCCCCCTCTTCAGATTGGTTAAAAAATTATTTCTCTAGTCATCTGAGCAATACTTAATGTGAAGAATGATGCCCCCAGTGTGTCAGCAGTGAACAACTGACCTGATTAATGATGCCTGCAGGGCTCTGGGTAGCAGTGGGGCCACCATCTTCCACACTGAACCTCAAACTGGGCATGGATTCAGCAGTGCGGGAGGTCGCAATGACAAAAATCACCTTCTCATCAGATCCCACCATCCTACAGCTCTTTGCTACATTAACGGCTGTTAAAATATTGTCCCCTAAGTAATAAGGAACAAACCAAAGAGGGAAAAAAAACGCATAAATTAACTGTCTTAAAAATCATAGCACATTTTTTTTTTTATTAACTGTAGCATATTATAGTAGGATCGAATCACAACCTAGAGCAGGGTTCTGCAACCTTTACAATCCAAAAAGTCACTTCTTTCCATCTAATAAAAATTTTTCAGAGAAGCAAACATTACCTAAAAAAAAGTGAGCTACGTTTGAAATTTCACTGTATTCTGTTGCTCTTCTTTTTTTAATTGGGTTATAGATCATTTCATCATTTAATCATATATGGCATTTAAGCATTTATAGAGATTTCAAAAATGAAAATGTCTAAAAGAAAATTATAAATTTAAAGAAACGATAAAGATATGTATATAATATATGAAGTTTAGGTGAACATTGACCCTTGCCATTCATGGGTCAGTATTGGTAGCCCTTCCTGTGACTCTGAATTAGCCCTCAGCTGTAAAAAGGTTGGTGACCGCTTGTCTAAAGAGCCCCATGTGGCTCCAGAGCCCTGTGTTACGTGGAGGAACTTAGAAATTCTTTTTACTGCATTCACAACTGATACGTTTCTACCAACTATGCATAGATTAAGACAAAGCATTTAATTAATTTTTCCTCTTAAAATAGCTCACGCCAACTCAGATTCGATAAAGGATTTATTTTGAGTTTCAGCCTTTTGACTGGATTATTCTAACATGATAATGCGTTAATTAATTGCACTGCAGCTTTGTTTTTTAGGGGTCCTGCTGTAATATAAACCACAGCCTGTAGCTTTTAGCAATCTCCAGCAGATTTTTTTTTAAGTACACCATACTACAAGGTGAGGGCACCAACACATTTGTCAAAATACTGTTTCATCCATAAATGCTAAAATTTGGTTTAGCCTCAGGGGATGGGAAATAAACAAAGGTATTAAATCAGGTTTATGTTTCCTCTAAAACTTTTAAAGTGAACTTTTGGATTTTTTTTGGGTGGGGCACAGAACAATGTTTAAAACCTTTACAAATAGCAGTCAGGGATGATTTATTGGAAAAACCTTTAGTTTTCCAAATGGCTGTTTACATTTGGGGGTAAATAGGGATTTCTTTTGGTCTCATTTACGCACAGGATCTTCTGCTAGATAAACGGCATGTAGCCTACATGCCTGACTTTACACACTCGAAGAACAATTAGATTCATTTTTAGATTGAATCCAAAATAGGTTTTAACAGGTGATTTCTGACAGCAGTTGGCTCTATTGGATTTTATTTAGTAATTTTCCCAAATCCACACCAACACTTTTCATCTTTTTGTTTGAAAAATGTATATTATTTTAGCTCCTCTTTGCAGTTATTGTTACTTCTCTTCATCTCCATCATAAAACTAAACACACTGAACTTTCTAGCTGTGATAGGGAACAATCGGGAATAGAGAAGGGAGGATTCCAATAGGTTCTCACCAGTGACCATAACACTCCGAATGTGAGCGAGTGTCAGGGTGCTAATGACTTCTGGGCTCTCGGGTTTGACCAGGTTCTTCATCATCAACAAGCCCAGGAACTGCATTTCTTTCTCTACTTCCCCCCTGCAGACAGACAAAAAGCTACCTTCATATACAGAGCAACAATCCTGAACGGTTAGAAATAAATATATATATTGCAGTTATTCTCACCGTTCGATGTTCATCAAGTCAGAATTTACGTCTACTAGTTTGCAGGCAAGTGCCAGAACCCTGAGGCCTTCACTGGAGAAGGTACGTAGTGTGCTTGAGAACTGAGCTGGAACTGAAGAAAAAAGAAAATAAACAAATAAAGAATTAAATCCGAAGTGGGAGGATGTAGTTAAGGTGTAAACTGCTCAGTTTGGTAGAACCTGTATCAGGACGACAGAGGCTAGCCACCATCTCTGGGGAACCTTTGAGGAAAGCTAGAGCAGAGCGCCCCCTATGGGCCACCGTCACAACACTCATCCTCTGCAGGGCTGAGGAGAAGGGAAACCTCTTTACGATGGCCACTGCCTCACTGGAGAACTGTTGGGAGAATAGAAAAATAAAATGTGTGATTTATATTTTATGAAAAACACATTATCTTTTCTTTGCAATTTTAAATTCAGGCAACACCTCTACAGTACAAATAAGGTTTAACACACTTGATCACTTACTTGCACTGTGCCTCTGACAAGATGATCATTTTAGAACCAAAACAAAGATAAGACCTTAGTGTGAGAGTCCATTAATGACTGTTATCTAGACCAGTGATTGGTTAGGGATTAACAACATTTTCATGAGCTAAACTCCATGCAGAAAGACCCTGGGGGGAATCGAACCCAGAACCTTCTTGCTGCAAGGCAGTAGTGCTACCCACTGCACCACTGAGCAGCCTTGATAGGATTTTCATAAAAAACATGATTAATATGCACAAATTAATGACAGCTGTATTAACTGTCCATGTAAAAGGAGTTTTATGGGGTCCCCAGGAACTTGGGGCCCCAGGCAACTGCCTAGTTTTGCCTAATGGTAAATCTGCCCCTCCGGTCTGCATACACTATATTGCCAAAAGTATTTGCTCACCTGCCTTGACTCACATATGAGCTTAAGTGACATCCCGTTCCTAATCCATAGGGTTCAATATGACGTCGGTCCACCCTTTGCAGCTAGAACAGCTTCAACTCTTCTGGGAAGGCTGTCCACAAGGTTTAGGAGTGTGTTTATGGGAATTTTTGACCATTCTTCCAGAAGCGCATTTGTGAGGTCGCACACTGATGTTGGACGAGAAGGCCTGGCTCTCAGTCTCCGCTCTAATTCATCCCAAAGGTGTTCTATCGGGTTGAGGTCAGGACTCTGTGCAGGCCAGTCAAGTTCATCCACACCAGACTGTGTCATCCATGTCTTTATGGACCTTGCTTTGTGCACTGGTGCACAGTCATGTTGGAAGAGGAAGGGGCCAGCTCCAAACTGTTCCCACAAAGTTGGGAGCATGGAATTGTCCAAAATGTCTTGGTATGCTGAAGCATTCAGAGTTCCTTTCACTGGAACTAAGGGGCCAAGCCCAGCTCCTGAAAAACAACCCCACACCATAATCCCCCCTCCACCAAACTTTACACTTGGCACAATGCAGTCAGACAAGTACCGTTCTCCTGGCAACCGCCAAACCCAGACCCGTCCATCAGATTGCCAGATGGAGAAGCGCGATTCGTCACTCCAGAGAACGCGTCTCCACTGCTCTAGAGTCCAGTGGCGGCGTGCTTTACACCACCGCATCCGACGCTTTGCATTGCACTTGGTGATGTATGGCTTGGATGCAGCTGCTCGACCATGGAAACCCATTCCATGAAGCTCTCTGCGCACTGTTCTTGAGCTAATCTGAAGGCCACATGAAGTTTGGAGGTCTGTAGTGATTGACTCTGCAGAAAGTTGGCGACCTCTTCGCACTATGCGCTTCAGCATCCGCTGACCCCGCTCCGTCAGTTTACGTGGCCTACCACTTCGTGGCTGAGTTGCTGTCGTTCCCAAACACTTCCATTTTCTTATAATACAGCTGACAGTTGACTGTGGAATATTTAGGAGCGAGGAAATTTCACGACTGGATTTGTTGCACAGGTGGCATCCTATCACAGTTCTACGCTGGAATTCACTGAGCTCCTGAGAGCGACCCATTCTTTCACAAATGTTTGTAAAAACAGTCTGCATGCCTAGGTGCTTGAATTTATACACCTGTGGCCATGGAAGTGATTGGAACACCTGATTCCAATAATTTGGATGGGTGAGCAAATACTTTTGGCAATATAGTGTATGTGCGCAGCAACACTGATTAGTTGAACCTGTCTTGCATTATGTGACATTAAGCAGCGAGGCGTCCTTTTGTTGAAACTCAGTAACTGCAGCTTGACATGTTGTGACTAAGTTGAGTCAGAATTGGGTGTCTAAGGCTACGTTCACATAGCAGCCTTAAGTGCTTTGATTTTTTTGCAAATATGCGACCTGTATCTGATTTTTTCATGACAGTTTGATCAACACAGATGCGATTTTTTCAAATCAACCCAGGCCACTTGGTGATGTGGTCCTGAATCCAATACGAATCGGATCTTTTGAAATGCGACCTGTGTCTGAACGGACAGGTCGCATTCATTTGACCTGAATGTCATTGATACTAAACAAAGGTCGCTATTCTGCAAACTGCTACTCAAAAGCTGCAAGAAAAACAACCAGGGTGGAAAATAATGCAGAGAGCAGTTTTTATTTTCAACCATCTTGAAAAGATTGTGTTGTTAGTGCACTGGCTGAGGCTGGGAAAGAAATGAAGGACTGCTGGATGCGCTTGTTAGGATAATTATCATAGATAATGGGTGAGTTTATTATACCTTAATATTAGCTGCCTGTTGCCGTCAGAACTGATGTTTTCCACAATAGTTTATCTAATTAAGACAGTTCCTCTGTCTGAATATACCGTTATAATCTTCATTCGATACGTGGCAAAAATTTGGGAATGGAATTAGAGCGGTGTCCTTCAGCTAAGAACAAAGTGTCATATTTTGATAAGCTTGGATCCATGGATGTCTACTCATCTGCAAACCTGTATGATGTAATGATGAGGCTGACTGGAGATGTATAAAATGCCTTTTTAGCTGTTAATCCGGGCGCCAGGTGAGCAGCTGCCTTCTGTAAGCTCTAATCAACTTCTCTGATCTGAGTATGGTTATAATTTCTCAGAATCTGTTGTCATTTCTCCTAGTTATTTAATACATATAAGTTATGAAGCGTTATTTCTTTTCAGGAAAAAGAACCGAAGAGAGAAAGCTTCAAGGTGCATACATAGAGCCTTTAACACGCTCCAGCTCTACCGTCCATGTTTACCTCCGTAAACACAGAACACACTCACTTGTGAAGTCATTGCGTCCTCTTCTGCACATGCAGTGCACTTAAGTTCACACAGAGATCACACACAAGTCGCATATATTTGGAAATGTGAAAAACCCTGCAAAAGAAGTCGGGCTTTTCTGACTTTTCTGCCTGTGAACCCCCAAGATAAAAATGGCGAACACAGAAAAATACATTAATTCACTGCATGATAAGTTTATTGAAAAGTATAAAGTGAAGTAATTATATTGTTTTTTTAAATAAACAATTTTTTTTAAATTATATTTATCATTTCATTTATCATTTTAAACAGATTTTCATTATTTAATGGCAAATTTGATGTAATGTTTAAAACGTGTATTAGATGTTATATACTTATTATTACACATACTTATTTTATACATTTATTTATAAAACATTCATATTCATGTATTTATTATATATTTCAATACATGTTTAGGTATTAATACTCACATACATAAAGGATCACTTCACAATGATTGTAAAAGCCATGTTGCGAAGCACTACTTGGTGTCTCTGAGGGGTCTCCACTTTGTGCATCCCTGCTTTAGAAAATTCTCCTCTATGCTATTAGAAACAACCGTTTCTCAAAAATCCCATGTGAAAATATTTAGAGAAAAGTGCTACAAATTAAGCACTCAAAAAGAGGTAAATTTAACATTTGCGGTAAAATGAGCAAAAACAAACCTGATTAGTAATCAGGGGAAGAGAATACAACAGAAGCAGGCTTAGAAAGTTAAACAAAACCGCTTAAAAAGAACAAATGATAGGGCGCTTTTACAGGAATTAACATTTTTCACTTCCACACCAATTTGTCGTTTTTCAGATGTTTCTATTCTTTTGTAATCCATGCTGACAGTTTATACTTCTGCTTTTAGCATACGATGAACCTCGAGGTGATGAAGCTGTATGATAATCGCTATAGTTACAGACTGTGTACGACTATTGTTGTGAGCACTACAGAGATCCTGCTCTTACCGGATCGGGTGTGTGTTTATATACTGTAAGGGACTCGCTTTCAAAGAGTTGGACTGTTCATTGTCTTGTGTGATAGACATAACGGCTCCCAGCCTCTGCTCCAGTGACAAAACATGGTAGAAATAAACAGCGCCCAGTTTATTTTAAAGGAGTTGGTTCAGTGACACCTTTTCCATCTTCATCTCACACGTGGCATGTTGTGTGAGCACACAGTGATGTAACGCTGTTTGGTTCATATAAATCATTAACATGCAATTGCAGCTGCGGGTTTAGAAAGTCTTTCCTACACTAATGAGGTGCAAATAACCGTAGCAAAAGAGCTTAATAGACTTTTTTGAACAATATTGCTGAGACACTTACAGTTCCCTGAGATAGAGGCTTTTGAGTTGGAGGTCTCATAACTGCCAAGACTTTGTGACCTCCAAACGTAGAGTGCATAACATCTCCATCTCCTTCTGGCTCCTGGAGAATCTGAGTCACACCAAACAAAAAAACAAAACAAAAAAATGACTTTAACACTGATTTATTAATTGAAACTGATGAAATTAAAAGATCCTCTGCATAAAAAGACACACACGTTTTTTTCCCCGTCATTGTCTGACTTTAACTGCACCTATCCCTTTTCTCTTTTAGGACAGTTAGCATTATTTCTATTTGCCAAAATAAAGACTATTTACTATTCTAAAGAATCTTTGTTGAGGCCACTCCAATACATTCATATTTTTTTATTATTTAGGTTGTATGCCTAAGGTTTTTGTCCATTTTAACCAGTTTTGCTTTATTCAACAAAACACTCACACAGCATAATGATGCCACTACCGTACTTAAAATTAGGTGGGGTGTTTGAAGGTTTGGAAGCTTCCCAACTTTTCCTCAGAACGGTACCGTGTTGATCATTGCCAATCCAAATTCAGCTTTATCACACTTAAAAACATGTGTTTCATAAAGCTTAATCTGCTTCTTCTTGCCTTTGAATGGTGGCTTCTTCCCTGCTAAGTGGCCTTTAAGTCCATGTCGATAATAAAACTCTTTTTACAGGCGTATTAAAAAGTCCTTTTCCTTTTGATTTGAATTTCAGCATGTAGAATGGACATTCTCTCTGTGTTTATTCCTCTATATAACTGTTTGAACTAATGATGTCATACAAGGAAGCGGATTGTTTGAGGTGTGCCTGAAAATATGCACAAATGTGCCTCCATTCAACTCGAGAGTTTAAAAATTGACCCCACAAGATCCTCAGAAAATCATGATATTATCATCAAATCTAATATATAATAATATATAAAATAATAAAACAAAATAATAGAAAAAAATATTTTAGTATTCCAAACTTTCTTAAGACAGGTAAGGTTTAGTCTGATTTGTTTAAAAAAAGGAAAAGAAAAGCTATATTCTATGCATAGATATATTCCAAGTCCTGTGCCATTACTAATAAACAAAGTGAACTAATTGGAGCTGCATCGTTTTATACCCAGCCTGTAGACTCCAACATCTTGAGCTCCAGGGGGTCTCCGAGGAGTTCACCATGGAGCAGAGTGACGGTGTGACAGCAGGCCAGAGTAGACTTCATGTGCCCTGGTGGCAGGAGCGTAGGGTCAGGGACCAGTTCTGATAAACCGACAGGTCCACTTTCCATTACCCCCCACACATCCAGACCCTCCTCTGTCAATGTCCCTGTCTGGGAAAAACAAATTAAGTCGAACCTTGATGCCAACATGTAAAGCAGACATGAGTTTACTCCAAATAAACGAGCGGGGAGCAGCTTCCGGCATCACCTTATCGAAGCAGAACACTGACACCTTTCCGCAGACGTTTATTCGTGGAGGACTGATGCAGAAGATGCCACGCTTCTTCAGCCTGCTCTGCGCGTAAATGGTTCCCGTGGTGATGGCGGCAGGCAAGGCAGGAGGCACTGCGATGGTCACGACATCCAGGCTTCGGATAATTAGCTGCAGCCAGGTCACCTGGACAGACATCCAACATCATTAACCCCTTTCACCTTAATGGAAAAATCTATAGTCTTCATATAAGAGCACTTACATTGCTTCTTAAGAGGATCACAAATATATAGACAGTACCCATGAGAGCTGAGGAAAAAGTTGAATACGATTAGAAAAAAAAATAAGCAAGTTTTAGTAAGATACTAGAGACCCCGATAGAGCTTACCAATCACCCCGAGGATGAGCAGGAACTTCATAGCATCTTGGTAGAAGCGAAAGTTGATGGGCTGAGGGTATAAGATGGAGCTGACCAGGTTACCTTTGGCTGTGAAGAACCCTGCATCAGAAACACAAGAAGCAGAACTCTTTGGACTTGGAGAGCAGCGACAATCAACAGCTGCTTTTTGGGCAGTTTTTAAACTGGTGCACCTGAAACCTCTGTGCCAAAAAAACAAAGGTGACATGTAATGTTTTAAGGAGGCCTTTAGCTTAAATCCCGATAAGGAGGTTAAGCCTAAGTCCAAGGGGGGGGCTCCTTTATGAAGGGGTCCTAACCTGGTATTTAACATAAAAAAATCCTTTCAAAATAGTTTTTAAATCCTCGTTTAATCAGTTTTAGGAGAAAAAAATAAAATAGAACTCATTCAGATGCCTTTCTCTTTTTTGCTCGGGTACCTATGAGAGTTTGAGTGTTAATGTGGTAGCATTAGCAACATTAGCAGTTTACCATGGTTAATTCACTGTTGTTTCCCAGTTTCTAACACAATAACTAATAAGTTTGCTTTGCTTCTTTCTAAAACAAAAACAAGGCTTTGTTGGGCTACTGTGTAAAACCTTGAACTCAACACTGTTACTGACATTTTGAATTGAAAAAGCTTCCTTAATGGGAAGCAAACGTCTTCAAACTTGGAAACAAAGTCCAGAGGATTGTTTTAATTTTCTTTTTTGGAATCACACCAAGCTGGTTAGGATATTTTATTCTTTTAATAAAATTACCATTTAAAAGCCCTTTGTATGTGTCAATAAAGATTTTTTGAATAAACCAGAACAGTTAAAATCAGAAAAATCCATTTGAAGGCCCCGTACCTGAAGGTAGTACGATGGCAAACCTGAGAGGAAATTGAAAATTATGTTGACTAAAGAGCTGCTTTAAGCCCGTTTTGGTTTTGGGCCTTTTTGAACCAGCTGATAGTTTTAGACTCAAGAGCCAACTAATATGGATTCATAATAAATTATGGTGCTAAAAGAGTGACATGGTGCACAATAGTTATTCACTAATAGTGATCTAACAGAAGCTTCCTTTGAGGGTTCAGCATCAGCATTTCCTCTACTAACCGGTGCTGGTTACCACAGCAACAGCGCCACTGCCTCCCGGCCGTCCTCCTTTAGCCTGAATGATGTGTGTGCCACAGAAAAGTGTGTGTCTGCGCTCAGTCTCTGCGCTGTAGGTCCTGTCCCCGGCTGGGAGTGGGGTTTTTAGAACTGGGACACTCTCTCCTGAACACAAAAGATTTAAACGCTTGGTTCACCACAGGAAAGATCCAATCAACAACGGGACTAACTCAGACCATTAAATACCACGGAGTCATAAACTAACACATTTTAATTCTCAATACCAGTAAGCATGCTCTCATTGACCAGACACTCCCCAGCCAGCAGGGCGGCGTCACAGGGCAGCACCAGACCTTCTTGGGGGATGATTAGAGAGTCGCCAGGGACCAGCTCCACAGAACTCACACATTCTTCCACTGAGAGAGCAGAAAACAGCGTTAATATAATGGATTTATTCATGCTGGAAAGCAAGTGACTTTAATACAATTAAAAGTTATTTTGTAAAATAGAGCTACTTGAATTATGTAAACTCTGCTAACACAGCGACACAAACTTATGTGTTTGCAGACTTATAATTGTCTCTAAAAATGAACTAGTTATAACTCAGATGAAGCAGAGGTAACTTAGCTCTAGAAAAGCACTTTTTATGCTCCCATTAATTAGTCCCCATTTACTTTTTAAATTGTGTCTTGTACTCTGTGGTGATATTTGGGTTGAGACCCAAAATTTCACCCATGAAACCCTTAAAAAAAAACTATAACCAAGTAATAGAGCCATATTAAGACCTTAGTTTTTTAATTACGAAAATAACGTCATAATATTATGAGAAAAAACTGTCAAAATTTTTCGATTGTTCAAGTTTTAGACAGTCAACATTACTTTATACTAGTAATATTACAACTTTATTCTAGTCATGTTTCAAATTTATTCTATTGTAACAACTTTATTCTTTTAATGTTAAAACTTTATTCTTATAATGTTACAAGTTTATTCTTGAAGTCACAACTTTATTGTAACGACTTTATTCTTGTAATGTTAAAACTTTATTCTATCGTAATGACTTTATTTTTGCAATGGTAGACTTTTATTTTGTAATATTAAACTTTATTCTTGTGGTCACAACTTTATTCTATTATAACTATATTCTTGTAATGGTATAACTTTATTTTTATGTTATTTATGTAATGTTACAACTCTATTCTTGCAATGATACAACTTTATTCTATAACAACTTTATTATAGTAATGTTTCAACTTTACTGTATTGTAATGACTTTATTCTTGTAATGCTACAACTTTATTCTATCATAACAACTTTATTCATGTAATATAAAGACTTGCTTTGATAGCTTTATTCTTGTAATATTGCAACTTAATTCTATTGTAAGGACTTTAATCCTGTAATGTTACAAATTCTCTGGTCTCTAGGTCTTTATAGCAATAATGTTATAACTATTAATGTTACCACTTTATTCTAGTAATGTTATGTTATTCTCTAAGATCAACTGTTATCACTTTATTTTCATTATAATACAATTTAATTCTCATAGTTTTAAGACTTTCATAGACCTAATATTATTTCAAAAATATTCTGACTTTATTTTTTTATTGAAAAAACACTCTTAGTGTCACCCTTGCACTCCTTTGTACAAACCCTTAAGTTTATCAGAATACAAAAAATCCTTTCACTTTTAGTCAATAGAGTTGAAATTCAAAGCAGTCATTTTCATTTTAAATACAAAAGCAATACAAATATCATTGCATTAAAGATCCATTAAATTCCTCTAATCCTAGAGAATGTGAGCAGCACACAAAACATAATCATAAACATACCTCCTGAGTCTCTGCATATTGTGACACTTGTGATGAACTGAGCCATGTTGCGTAGAGTGATACTTTGCTTCAGAACAAGAGAGGATTCAGGTTAAGAAAAAAGAAATTCTATTTAGAGATCAGCTTAAACACATCAGGCTAAATAAATAATATAGCAGGCTCACCTTTCGAGTTTCATACAATGAGAGACTGATGGAGATGACTGAGATAATGAATATGCATAAGGCATAGTAATAATACTCATCAATGGTCCACAGGGTGATGCTGAATATTTGAAAAATATAGAAAGGGTTGAGGACCTGCAGAAATAAAACAAAATGAAAAGGAATTAGTCAGTGTTTTAGTTTTGCATGGTATCATAGTATTCCAGCTGCAGATCTATTCCAGCACTTATTTTTTTATACAATTCCTGTAGTTTAAAGCAATTTTAGAATTATAAGAGTAACTGGAGTAATGTTTATGTATATAAACACACTGCTGGTGAGCTGTCTGAAAAAAACGGGCCCTTACAATTGCCCTAGATTAAAAGATGGACTGTTTCGAAATATTTCTAGTTAACAAAAAACCAGACAGTTACAGTTGTACAGGAAAAAGGCACTTCAGACAGTGAGCATGATGTAAGCAGCTGGTTTTACACTGGCCAGCTGAGCACACAGTTATAATTATCTGATTAAGATCAGCTTTGTATTTTTCCACTGTTTCTCAATAAAGAACTGCACAGCTTAACGGTAGAATGCTTTATGCAATCAGAACTTCTACGTTTAGCAAACGTTCTCCATTTCTTAGCTTCAACTGCTGCACTTAAAACAATACCAGTTAATAAATTCAAAAGCTAAAATCATTAGAACTGTAATAAACAAAATATTATAGCATGCTGGTAACATTTGGAAAAAAATACTAGTTTTCTCTTTCGACTAAAAACAGGTCATGGTATACATGTGAAATATGAATGACTAGCTTTAACCAATGCACCATTTTACAGCAGTAAGAAGAATTTAGAAAAATCCACCTATAGCAGTTTTGCTCCCCTGCATTGCTGTCTTTTTTGCAAATGCATTTTATCTACTCCCTAACAATTTTAACAATGGGAAACCTTTTAACAAATGGACAATGCATATATTTTTCTCTCTATTTACTAATATTCTAAATAGGAAAGAGGTTTTCCTAAACTCTAATAAGCACCTAAGCAAATATATGAACCACTCCACTGGATCTGGGGTCCGATTCAATAATCAGGTTTTCTGAAAACTCTTAAAGGTGCAGTAGGAGATCTTTTTTATAACTGGTAAAAAAAATACTCTGCTGCTTTGTGTCTAATGTAGGCAGAACCAATTTTAACCTATTAACTAGCCTGATTACAAAACAGTCTCTGTCTGAGGATTTTAAAACTTATGTTCTCTTTTAAAGTCGTAGGAAAGCAGCTGTTCCAACCCTTGCATTTCCAAATTCTCCCGAGTGGTGCACGACTTTACACGAGTGAATAAAGTGAATGTGATTGGTCGTTTATCAAGGGGGCGGGATTGTTGTGTTGGAAGATTCGCAAGTTTGGTTGTGGCCGGTTTATCGGAAGCATCTTTCTAACCAGTTAGGAACTTAGGCTACGTTCACATTGAAGCCTGAAGTGACCCAAATCCGATTTTTTGGCCCATATGCGACCTGGATCTGATCTTTTCACGTCTGTCTGAACAACACAGATCTGATTTTTTTCCAATCCGACCCAGGCCACTTGGCTCTGTGATCCTGAATCCTATACGAATCTGATCTCTTCAAATACGACCTGTGTCTGAACGGCCAAGTCGGATTCATCCGACCTGAACGTCATTAATACCCGACAAAGGTGCGGAGAGCAGTATTTATGTTTAACCATACTGAAATGGTTAAACATGGCTGGAAAAGACCGCTAGATGCGCGCCGGCACTACCATCCATGTTTACTTCCGTAAACACAAAGCACGCTGGCCTGTGACGTCATTGCGTCCTCTACTGCGCATGCGGGACACTTGAGTTGTATGACTGCAGTTCACACAGGAGATCACATACAAGTCGCATATATTCGGAATTGAGCATCAAGGCCTGCAGCGTGAACGTAGCCTTAGTGCTATTAGGTTCCCAATGGGAAATTCCATTGGGACCAAGTAGCACTAAATTGGTGACTTAGAAACGACACTGTCAAGGAACGCCATGGACAGCGGAAACATGCAAGAGGAGGAGAGTTTTGTGTCGGAGGTCGTGGATGAGTCTCCACCTTCATACAATTTTAATTTAGAGGACTGAAAAAAAATTGATTGACAGATGACCGTTGATATATGATTGGCTGAATTCAGGCCTACAAGCTGATGTATAACTAACTGGCCTGCATAAGTTAGGTTTTAGAAATTTTCTTAATTTTGGGACGATATAGTCTGATAAAGAGTACATTTATATACATGTTTAAGCCAGAATGATTTGATATTTAAATATGACTTCCCTACAACTTTAAGCCTTTTTCTAGAGTTTTTAGAGGGTAACAGTGAACAATAAATGTTATAAGGCAGGTCATAAAAGCATTGCGCAAATAAATACATTTCCCATTACTGCTCAAAGTTAATGATTCAATTCCCCCAGACTCATTACTCACTTCCTCAAACAGTAGCCTCATGTAAGACTTCACAGGTACATCGATAATGTTGGCCCCGAACATACATCTCCTAAAAGAAGAAAAAAAAAGGATAATTTAAAGAACTATACATTCTTAATTTAAAACCTCTCAAGTGAAACATCATCTCCTACCTCAAGCTCTGATCCCGAGGACTCAGGCCTTTCTGGAAGCCATACAAGTCTTTGCAAGTCCAGTCCTCCCAGAGGACACTGAAAAAAAAAACAGAAACAAGTTTCAACTACAAAAAAAAATCTGTTTACAGGTAAATATGCCATTGAGATGCAGTAAATGAGATAAACGTAACAATATAAGGAGTGATCAGAGAGCTTTTTCTATTCAGATGTTTTGATGTTGGTTGTTCCAGTACCTAACGCGACAGAAAGCCCCCTTCCTGTCCAACCAGATGTAACGGAGCCCTTCAAACAAGTAGTAGCGGAGTAGCGTTTTCTGTAATGCAGCAAAGGAAACTTTAGGGTGTGGACATTATTTCATAATATATAAAAATAACTAGAAAAACAAAGATTACCTCCTCTCTGTGCAGCTGAACTGTATCTCTCCAATCAGCCTCCTCTTGCTGCCCCAGCAGCTCCAAACTGGAGGAAACAGCTGAATCAGCAGAGTTCTGCATGTCTCCATTGTATTCTCTTAGTGGGTGCTTCTTAAGGTTTAAAGGTGGAGATGCTGCTTACCTGCCTGCCTCCATCTCCACTGTGTGCACCTCCACAACATGCTGCTGGCCAAAACTGTCCTGACAGAAAACATTGTGAAATAAACGAATAAGTTAGTGGCTTTGTGGAAGATAAGCAGATCTAAAACCAAACACTGCATTTGCGTTCCTCACTCTTAGCAGGAAGACATCTGCCAAAGCCAGAGGGCAGGAGCGACAGCGTGCGCGGAGGGCGAGGCGCGGGCGCCAGTGAAACACAATCAGGAGCAGCCCCAAGGACAGCAGGGCCGCCAAGCGACACAGCCACACCCGCCAGCGAACCCACTTATACCCCTGGACGTCCTGAGGGAACAGAGTCACATTCAAACGCATGATCCAGTTTAATATCAGAAGTTAAACCGTACAAAAAGAAAAAAAAAGAAAAACTACAAAATTATCAGAAACCACATGACATGATAAAGTGAAGTTAAATCAGCGGGAAGATCCTTAAACAAGCCACTGAAAACATTTAATTAACTACACTTTTTGGCTTTTTAGAGGAAAAGCGAAAGCACAAATCAGCTGGTTCAGGTAAATGAAATTAAGTGAATCTGAAAAAGATTTCCCCATATTTTCCATCAGGGTTGATTTAGCAAACAGGAAGCAGGTGATCTTACCATGTGTGAGTCAGGACTGAGGAGGGGGTTTCGTGGACAGGGTGAGGGGAGTCCACTCTGCGGGTCCACAACACTTCCTACAAGACAAGAGATGAACTGATTACAGCACAACTATCAGAAAATTCCCTTCATGCCTTATTATTTTGGATCCTATAAGAGTGAATATTTTCTCTTGCTTTTAGAAGCTTTAAAGCTGTCAGTTTTGTTTGAGTGCAATACTGAGCATCAACCTGAACAGTAGCTCATCAATGTGCACGGTAGTGGCAGCAACAAGCTGAATGGTTGCTTTAACCTGGCAGGAAGAAGGGAAGCTGGCTGCAGTTATATAACACTGATTTGGAATTTGCCTCTGGGATTATTAAAATATGTCTGATTCTGATTATGAATCCCAGCTGATATAACCGCTTCTCTCTGCTGACATTATCGGTTATTCTGACCCCTTGTGAACCAAACACGGACATGGTGACATTTTGAATTCCTACTGAACAGATTCAGGGATTGTTGTCCTACCATCGGAGAATAACTGACTAACAATGAGATGAAAACAGCCGTCTGCACGATACTACAGAGTAGCTTCAAACACTTCAAGGCTCAGTCGTAAATGTGAAGAACAACCATGGGCGGATCCAGTTTGCTGTAGATTATAGCAGCGGGTATCAATCAAAGGCAGGTTTGTCCCAGCAGCTGCTGAGCAAGTTCCACTCCTTTTCTTTGCAAACATATTGATGCAAACTCGCATCTGAGCCCTCAGGGCTTAATAAAATAGCTCTACTTGAAAAAGGAGATGGGAGGTTGATCGATAAATAATCTGAGCCCCGAATCTTTCAAGGGCAGCAGGAAGGCAACCAAAGCACGGAAACTGTTGTCATGTTAACCTTCTTTTAACAGCATCCTGATGGGGAAAATAAATCAATAGATTTTGACAGTAAGCTTGTGAAATATTCAACAGAGACGTAGATGCATATAGAGACATTCATGAATGAAATCTCACAACACAGTTGCTGCAGATTTGTAAGCTGCACATTCACAATATGAATTTCCTGTTCCACCACAATGCAAATTGGCTCTTATGGATGGAGATCTGGTACAGTAAACCTGCTGCCATGTTTAAGAGATGCTCAGTTGGGTTCGCCAGTACCAAGAAAACATCCCCTGCCTGCAACATTACACTGTCATGACTAATATGAAGCCTCCATACAAGGTAGGATGGTTTCATGCTTTGATAATAAACCTAAACTCAAATTATATTTGCCAAAACAGTAACACTGAATTATATCAACTGGTATCTAAAATCTCTGATATTGGCAAGTGGATAGAAACTTACAGTTTCTGTTTACCTTTTTGTAACCCATTCCTCAATTATTAATCGGACAGTGGGTCTCATACCTATTGTTGTTTACTATTGTTGACTGATTTGGTAATATCACTTGTTTAAGCCTGTTCTAACATTATGCATAACAAAATAGATATAAAAAGCATGTATGATTCTTAATATTATAAGAGTCAGTCGATTCTCAAAGCTGCAATATCGGTATCATATATTCCTCTCGAACATCAACGCATTTCCATTTACACTACTGTGACTCACTTGGTATTTACTCTTTTTAAAATTAACATTTAACCTAACAGAAAGTTATGCCTGAAAACCAGGCAACCTGTTTCTGAAATTCTCAGAGCGGTCCATCTGCCATCGAATGACCAGACTGTGATCAGAACTGACAAAACCCCATTCCTCTGCCTTTCTGACGCTCACTTCAGCAGATATTAGGGCCAGGCTAGAGATTTGAAACATTATGAAAATAAAGTTGTATTATTATGAGAATAAAGTCATAAAATTACAAGAATAAAGTCGGAACGAGAATAAAGTCGCAACATTACGAGAATAAAGTTGTAATATTATGAGAATAAAGTCATAAAATTACAAGAATAAAGTCGGAACGAGAATAAAGTCGCAACATTACAAGAATAAAGTAGTAATATTAAGAGAATAAAGTAGAAATAAACTGATGTTACTACAATTTACACTGGCCAGGGGGGAGCGGGGCACCCACCTGTGCAGGGTGGGTGGCCACCCCTGGTCAACCCCTGTTGTTCGCCACTGCTCCTACAAGAAGCACAGGTATGTGGAGCAACATTTGAAGTTATAGTTTGGCATTGGTTTGACAAATAAGGAAATATTTCAGCACCCGCATCAAATCGAGTCTTAGGTCAAAGTGGCCTCTGGTTGCTGGTCGGCCTTCATGCTGCTCGGATCTTTCTGAAACGCGTTGTGGAACGATGACTTCATTCTCGTTATTTTCAACTTTACTCTTATAATTTTACGACTTTATTCCCTTAAATGTACGACTTTATTCTCATAACGTTACGGTTTTATCCTTGTAATATTACGACTATTTTCTCATAATTGTGCGACTTTATTCTCAGCATATCATGACTTTATTTTAGTATTTAAAAAAATAACATCCCGTCGTAAATGTAGTAATAAAAGTGGTTAGTGATAGTTTACAATAAGTCCCTATTCATGCTATCATTGACTTCAGTTAGAATTTTTAAATAGAAGTTGGATTATCTATGTTGCTATAAAAAAAAAAAAAAACGCTGATTGGCGTGAGCGTTCCCACGGTCCGTGAAAGCACCACAGAGGCAAACTCCTAATCTGGAGAAAACTGAGAAGAAAAACTCAATCAGAGAGGACGGCGTTTCGCTCCAACCGCAACACTAACGCCGAGTACTGGGAAACGATTAGCCAGACGACTTAAAAGTCGATAACCATAGCTGTTAAACTGAATACTCACTTCCGCTTCCAATTATTGGTAAAATACCGAAACAAACGCAGTTTTTTTAGGCAGGAGAAGGAAAAGCACGACTTACCGTCAAAAAGAGAATGTTAATGGTAGAGAAAAGCCTTCTCCTCCTTCTTCCTCCGGTGAAATATTCCAGAGACTGAAGTTAAAAACATCCCACCCTGCAGCTGAATCGCAGTCCCTGCCTCTGACACCGAGACACACTTGTTCAACCGGCTGGGGAGCAACTATCTGACACCAGTCTGCCTGTTCACTGATAAATAAACCTGAGGAAATCCCTCTGGACAGCAGGCAGGACGAAACCCTCGGACAAAATCCACTTCAATTTGTTAATTCAATACTGTCAAAACAGATCATTACGGAAGAGGATTAAGGCCAGTGAAAAAATTTTTACATTTTATTTCAGTATGAGAATTTCTCACAATTCTGACTTTAATATCAGAATTCTGACTTTTTTCTTACAATTATGACTTAAATCTCACAATAATCTCATAATTCTGTGTGTCACTGGCCCTGCTAAACAACTTACATCTTTGTCAGTGAAGCTGACATCAGAGCACTCATTCCGTCATGGTGCCCATCTACATAAGATACAAAATTCTGAGATTAAAATCTGAATTTTGAGAAAAGTCAGAATTCTGAGATTAAAGTCAGAATTCTGAGATTAAAGTCAGAAATTTGAGATTAAAGTCAGAATTTTGTGATTAAAGTCAGAATTCTGAGAAAAATGTCTGAATTCTGAGAAAAATGTCAGAATTCTGAGATTAAAGTCAGAATTCTGAGATTAAAGTCAGAAATTTGAGATTAAAGTCAGAATTCTGAGATTAAAGTCAGAAATTTGAGATTAAAGTCAGAATTCTGAGATTAAAGTAAGAATTCTGAGAAAAAAGTCAGAATTTTGTGATTAAAGTCAGAATTCTGAGAAAAATGCCTGAATTCTGAGAAAAATGTCTGAATTGTGAGATTAAAGTCAGAATTCTGAGATTAAATTCATAATTCTGACTTTTTTTCCCATATTAAACTGAAAGGCAATTTAAAAATCAGTCAACTTTTTTATTGTTTGTCCCTAATCCTTTTCCATAGATAATGACAACAAACAGCTGGATATCAATGCACCTATATATGAATAACTCTCAACATCTTTCATTGTAGTTTCTAGTTTATTAAATACATATCAGTATCCTATCAGTACCACAAGTCAACACCTAAATGTGTTTGCTTAAACATGTTATCATAAGGAAAACATTGTCCCAATGATAAGGGTTGGGGTAAAGTTCACAATGGCACACTATACCTCTGAGATACCTGCTGCCTTTTCTTGAAAACATCTTACTGAATCAAAATATACATCATGCAAATATTTGTAAAACTAGCTTATGTCAAAGTTCATCAAAGCTGGATTATTTTGCAAAACATGAAAAATTAAATAGAACTTCTGTTTTAGCTAAGAAATCTGAACCCAACTCGGTTAACTGCAGATTTCGTATTCAGAGTAGTTAAAAATTGACATGATCAAAACATCAACAAAGAGCATTTTAATAGCCTAGTCCTTTAAGGATAAATCAGTAACCAGATTTAAAGATTCATTCATTTGACAGGAGCAGGAGTTCTAAATATAACTTTATATCAGTGAGGATGAGCACAAAAAGTCAAGGCTTTCGGTTTAATTTAAACAGATTAGACTTTCAGTGTCAAAAAAGGGAACTAAAGCAAGTTAACAAATGATGAAGCAGACACAAGACAGTCATCTGAGCTGAGAAAGCAAAAATAAAACAGTCGTGAGCCCAAAACTGCTCAACTATGGGCTTCAACAGCAGGTTCAGCAATAAGTTAGTTTGACTATGCAGATTTTAAATGTTGATTTCTCTTTTGAAACATCCCTATGCAGAGCACAGAAACTAAGACTTTGTCTATGAAAAACGATAGATTGTAATATTTTAGAACCAGGCTTTAAATGGATCATTAACATGTTGTAGATGTATAATACTTTTTTATTAAATAATAAAAAAAAAAAGAAAAATAAATTAGACTTTGGCTCAGACTGTTCAGATTTAGAATTTATTTATTTTTAACCCTAATCCTTACCTCAGTCAAGGAAGTTGTGGTTTTAGTCAAGTTGGTGTTTGTTTGTTTCTTTGTTGTTAACATTATTTATATTACCAGAATTTTCCCAATGTGGGACAATAAACGGGTTTTCTATTCTCTTTCCCCTAAACCAGAGTGGCAGCAGTGACTATCGACAGCTTCAGCATCAGACTGATCCAGATCATAAGCGAATTTGAGCTATAGCTGTAAAACACAATATGGGGGAAGATTTGCTGCTTGTTGGAGGTCTGCGATCTCCAAGTGCTTTCCTGTTCATTTTATGCTCTAACGCCTTTTTAGACCAGTTGATTGACTTTGACTAAATTATGACCTTTAATCAAACCTTCTATAAATAATTTTATTTAAGTAATATATCCAAATAATACTTTAAATCATAGGTTGTCAAAATAGATCAAGAGGTCCTTTCTCATAGGAGCTAAATACATCATCTGATCCATTTAGGTTGGTTTATATCTCTTAACTTCTGTCTCCTTGAACCCCAGTCGGCCTCGGCAGATCGCCACTTACACTGAGCCTGGTTCTGCTGGAGGTGTCTTCCTGTTAAAAGGGAGTTTTTCCTCTCCACTATCGCTACAAGCATGCTTAGTGTGAGGGATTGCATTCGAGTCAATGAGTCGATGCAATCAGCTGGTTTTCCTTAGATAGAAAACTTTGTATCAATTTGACTGTTTGATCTTGTAAACTGTAATGTGCCTTGAGATGACATGTGTTGTGAATTGGCTCTATAGAAATAAACTGAATTGAATTGAATTGTCTGAAACAACAGTTTATAACACATGAGAAAATTAAAGTCAGTCAGAGATTGATACTGTATTTTTTAACAGTAATGTGTATACTTCTGTCTTAATCTCTTTACTTATTTTTTAAACTATCTGCATATGATCATAACAAAACAGCTCTGCTTACTTTATGCTGCTATTACATTGTAATTACAGTAGAATAATTTGTATGAATAGGTTTATGCAGGGCTGCCAACTTTTCACCAAACCTTGGGGTGAGATTTTGAAATAATTTGGTAAGTAAACCCTGTCAGGGTTAGATGAGGATGGGTGCAGCTATAGGTTGGAGGTTTTCAGAGGATTTAACTTAAACAAAGCGGCAAAATGTGGAATTATTATATCAGAATAAATGTTACTGATTAACAATAAGTGGTCTGTAATTATGTGGAACATTTTTCTCACAATATATATTATTTTCTAAAAGCAGAATGGGCCCTACTAAAATACTTGCATCTTAAATATACTTTAAACTAAGAATTTCACAACTTTCTTTATTAATGATTCTCTGCAGTTCAAGTAAATTAAACAATGGGAAACTAATAAGCTATAACTGGATTACTGGCACTGATGCAGGAACCAGTGCAATCGAAACTAATGCAAACTACACTGTGTTTGAACATTTGGTAATAAACTAAGGATTAAAAAGCTTCATTCACTATGTTATTAGATTTTCTTACAATTGACAAAACATTTAAACAATTCAGACCTTCTAGGAGGCTGTAGATTTTATAAAAAGTCATCATGACAGGAGACAGCACTGCTCTGGATGTTTAATTTGGAAGGTGTGATGGAAATTAAGTTTTTAAACCTATTCAATGGACCAAAATAAAGATAAAATAATAAGATAAGTAGTAATAATAATAGAAGAAGATCCTTGAAGTTTCTCCTCTATGAATCCTGGATAACTGAGCTGTTCTGCACTTCCTCTCTGAATGTGGTTGGTCATTTTTTGGGTGGCTGATCTTTTGAAAAATAAAATGCAATGGTTCTTTTTCTTTTTGTGGACCTCCTATAGGTTTGAGAGACAAACCTGGAAGCTTTAAGAATTAAAATATTTGTGTTGGTTTAATTACTCCTAAATGCCAATGGGGGATTATTAAACTAGACTGAGCAACAATTTTTTAACGTGTGAGCAAAACATGGACTAAAACTGGGACTAAAAAAAGCACCATGTAATGAGAAAACAAACCATGTGATCCTTTTTAGTGTGAGAAATTGGGAATATCGAGTGAGAGTGTGCTGAGATGGGTGAGTCTCACTCCCAATGGGTGAGAGTTGGCAGCCCTGTTTATGGTTCATGGAGTCAATATTAAAAACACAGAGGAACATTAAAATCTGGCTGTAGGTGTAACAGATTTTGTTTAGTACATGCTTTAGAAGAAAATATGTTTCTGAAAATGCACGACATCCGAGAACGCATATTTCCGTTAGCAGTTAGGGTCAAACAATATCTATAAAAAAAAATTATAATTCTTTCTATTTTACAGATCCATGAAAATAATGTATGATTTAACTTTTAACAATCTCTGTAGATTGTTTTTATATTCACTATCACAGTGAATGAGGAAACAGCAAATAAGGAATTACTGTAGTGAAGGAAAACGGTTTATTTATCAGTGCAACTGACAGATACAGTAGCAGTCATAAACAGTAGAAACCCTAAATTAGTAAAGCTAACTGTCAGGCTAGCAGTTAGCAGTCCCGTTATCTCCGCTCCTTTGTGAAGAAAAAAAGAAAACGGGGAAAACCACTCACCCCGCTTGTCCATCTCGTGGTCACAATGCGATACTCTGCATAATTCCTGGGAATCAGACTACCCCTGACTGATTAAATCTTCTTTCAAAACATGCCACCGGATCGTTTACATTGTTCTACGGCAAGCCAAAGCGCCCAAAATTCAATCACGCGCGTGACAAATTATTAAGCAAACAGTCAGAGCTCTTTAGCCTCCCTTCAGAAGGGCTTACATTGTAAATAAGCTGGGGACAGACAGAATGATATTGGTATTAATATCCAAATTGCTCATAATTAACCAGAAACAAAGAAACATAACTAAATAACCAAAAAATATAATTCTTGGAGCTATTTATTCTTTATTCATTTGAATTGCGTTAATTCCTAAATGCATATTTTTTGTATTATTTACAGAATCTATTTGCAGGTTATTAATTGTTGATTCTATTTATCTTCGTTTTATTATTTTTCTTATTTATTGACAGGAAGTGATGTGGATCAGTCCGCTTTCTATAAGTGTAGGGGGGCCTGGGAAAGGTGCAGCAGGCATTTCTGTGTTTGGGGCCTATGGTTTTTACCAGCGCAATAGAGGTAGGACAAAAGAAAAAGTTTGTACTCTTTAATTGTTGGCAAAAATAGAAAATAAACCTTCCGAATCATCTTCAAGACATTGAAACTTCTTTTGCCTGCGTATAGAAACTGGACACCAGTGCCTTGACCCCTGGCTTAATTAGAACTTTAATTGGATGTTTGGCCTGGCAAACAATCACCACTACAATAATCTCGAAACAAATATCAAACAATAAAGTAAAATAATTAAACTTAGTTAATCATTGACAAAAAAAATAATTGTCTCCATCGTCTTTATATTGAAAACAAAGGCTATTTGGCTAACTTGAAGATGATTAATTATTCTGAATAAAAAAATAAATCAGAAAAATTTTGCATTTGTATTCAAACCCCCTTTAGTCTGACCTGTCCAATTTAACCCCAGTGCAATAAAAAAAAAAACACAAATATAAAAAATATAAACAAGATCTGGTGTAGCAGTTTTAGTCACAGCTTTTCATGTGTGTCAAAAGTCTCAGTGTTGCAGGTAATAAATTCATCTTGTTTTTTTTTTTTACTTTTCATTTCTCATCTAAAAGATATGATTAGTTTTATAGTCTCAGGCATTTCAGTGGATCCGTTTTTAGTTCTGACCTGAAAACAATTCCTACTCATTGCATCCTTCAGGATATCATTTATTTCAGCTTAGGTTCAAACAACATTAAAGAAAAAAATATTTTCTTACCACTTTAATGCAAAATAACATTATGGGCTTCCATGATCTTTACTGAGGACATTATTTAAAATTACCAGACTAAATACAACATCATGCAAGCCTAAAGTTTTAAGTTTACACACAATCAGCAAGGGTGTGGTCCATAATGTTGAAGCATATATTTGAAGAGCAGGTCTTTTCTTTTACAGTTTTATTTCCCTCATTCACTCTTACATAGATTCACACACACAATGGACACTTAATAAAGTCTTAAAATGTGCTAATGTAGCAGAAGGGTTTAGCTTGGCTCTTCTCTTCCTCCCAGTCCAGTTCAAGGTCTCAGAAGTTAGTCTAGAGCCATCTTTGTTAACAGTTGTTTATGAAGCTGCAGCTTTCTTTTCCTTATAAGTGGCCATCATTTTCTTGATTTCTGCTATGGCCTTTCCTGGGTTGAGACCCTGTTGAGAGGAGAAAAAACATTTAGACAAAGCAACTCTTTATTCTGTGAAAGCCTATCTAGTAATTGCTTTAAGCACCTTTGGGCAAGTTTTGGTGCAGTTCATGATAGTGTGGCAGCGGTACAGGGAGAAGGGGTCCTGAAGTTTAGACAATCGTTCCTCTGTGAATTCGTCACGGGAGTCGATCATCCATCGGTATGCCTGTGAGAAAAACAAACACATATACAGGGGGTTTGAGTATTATAGTTCAGATCAACACTTATCTACTTTAGAAGGTGTGTATATCTTGCTGTCATTAACTCCTGCTATCTTCTACACAGTTGATTTACTAATGAAGCTCCCATCTTAATGACAGATTTGTTGGAAGCATCACGCAGCCCCAACATGTGTATCAGAATAAGAGCACAGCTCATATAATGACAGAAATCACCAGGACTACCCAAGCTCTAATAATAATCTTAATCTTCTATGATTTATGCTCTTTGTCGTAAGTGGTCTTTAAAATTGTTTTTTTTTTTTTATCGGTTTTATATTTTCAAATTGTATTCTTTTAAAATCCTT